>NC_080169.1:51865186-52234377 GCF_950295315.1 Erinaceus europaeus | reverse complement strand
TACAGTCCTATTGATTATTATTATTAAATAAATAAATAAATAAATGGACATAGCAAAAAAAAAGACACATCCAGAAATAGTGATAACATTTTTCTGTCTCTTAATTATAAAAGCTTATTTCATAGAATTTCAATTCCTAATGAAAAAACACAACAGACAACAGAACTGATTAGCTCCTAAAAACTCAAATTTTCCCCAGCAATCTATTCAGACTTTGATTTCCTACTGAAACTCAATTTTTGAGTCCAGTAAGAAAAGGAAGGAAAGTAATGCCCTCTGCTTCAAACTCATAATGGTCTCCAGCTCTGCTTTTCCCACTTTAAGTAGATTGCTTAGTTTGGCTGTTAACTCTGTTTTTTCTGGAAACCACTCATACTTTTTCTGGTTGTACTCCTAAACCACTGGAAGTAGTCTGGCTGAGAAGGAATTAGAGTCCAAATACTTTTTATGATATTACCTGCCTCTTTTGAGCACCCTGCATTTCTACAAACACAGTAAACAAATGCATTGATGGTTTTGTTGGCAATATCATGTAAGAAAGTGGTTGTTGTCAACCTCTCCTTCTTTCCTAATTTTACTGCAAAAGAAAAAGTACTACCAAAGCCAACTGGTGACTCCCATGGAAAAGCTTACCACAGGAACATGTGCATTCACTTAAGACTTTTGATCCCATAATGCTTAGCAAAGGAAGCTGAAGACAATTCAGAATAGAAATGAAAATCTATATGCTAGAACAGCGTTAAAACTGTTAAAACTTTAAAACATCACCCCTAAGAAATGTGCATTTTTTTTCTTGTTGTTTGGTGTCTCATAAATGAAGGTGTCTCTATAAGATTTTTGTTAATTATATTAATGTCTACATCTGTACTGAACATTATCTTCCACTTGGCAGGTCACCAAGACTTGCCCACATCTGGTTTTGCTTTCATTTTTGTTACCCTATTCAGTTCTGGTAAGCAGTCAAAAAGAACTGCAACGTTAAAGTGCCACGAAGGCATGTCGTAGAAGAGAATGTGTTCTCTTTGACCAACCACAATTTTTGTATTAAATTTGTTCCTACTTTTGCACTTAAGTAGATGTAATTACAGTTGATTAGAAGTTATTATTAATATTATGGAGTATTTTATTTGTTAGATTTATTTTATGGAGTAAATGCTACTTTACAAGTCTGTTTCTTTAAGAGTGCAAGCTCACAACTTCCCAAAATATATGTTAGAACATCTTGCTCTTTACCCAAATGCCACCCTCTCTCCACTATAACACCCTGGGTCCCCTCCTACTTCTTGACCCCAACACCCCCTTTAGCAACCCAGATCTGCAGGGATAGACCAAGGGTTTATTTATGTCTTACCCTGTCTTTTCATTTGCTTTGTTTCATAAATCCCACACATGAGCAAGACCATCTTGTATTTATCTTTTTTCTTTCTGGCTTATTTCATTTAGCATGATCCCTTCCTGCTCTATGCACTTTACTGCAAGAGACCGAATCTTGTCTTTCTTATACCTGTGTAGTTTATTGTTTTCACTTTAAATAGGCATTTTAGAGTGGCCTTAATGCATAGAAATTGTATCTTTTAACTGGACACTGAGTATATTAACAGAAAATTCTTTATTGAAAAACCATATGCTTCAGAATTCAGCAGAGTTCATTGTAATCCTCATTCTACCACTATTTGCTGTCTGAAACGAATCCTGCGTTTTCTCCTTTGTATTTAAAAATTGTACATTTTTAAGTTAGTGTGAAAATTAGCTACAAATATATGCTGAGTGCCTGGTAAAAGATAACTTTCATTAGTAAAAAGTGGATCTTAATCATAGTTTCTAAGTGTTAATATGCAATATTCTGATCACACTCAGCAGTTTTAAAAAAAAGACTTGATGGTTATCATGTCTATGAAATCTAATATTATGTACTGATGCTCCATTTGGCCCAGCAGGAAATCAATGCCAATAATAAAGAATGCAAAGTATTAGTGAAGATAAAAGTTTTATGTCACTGATTAGGACAAAAATACATTTATGATTTGAGAAAGAGAAACAAATAGCTCTAAAAAACACTAGCATGCTGAATATGTCAGAGAAAAATACAATACAACCAAACATGAAAATAAGACAGAACTAAGAATAAAGTGAGACAGTGATATATTTGAAAATACAGAGAATGGACTTAAAAGCAGGCAATCAGATTCAAAAACAACAAAAAGCCTCTATATTCTTGATTATGATTATTCTTGATTCTTAACTGAATGGAAAGAAAAACCTCAACTAGAAAAGGACAATCCAATCTTAGTTAACCATTTGGGATGACAGGATAATTGCCTCAGACAATTTTGGTTGTCAGTAAAAGGTAGTATTAAACAGAGAAGCTTATCTATAGCCATCTAACACTGTTTAAATGAATGAAGCTTAAAATAATTTCAATAAAATTTCATTATTTTTTTAAAGACTTATTTTCCAGAGTAATAGAGATCAGAGCACTGCTCAACTCAGGTAAATAGTAGTGATGGGAATTGAACTTGGTACCTTTAGGGCCTTAAGCATGTGAGTCTGCTACGCTGCCACTTAATATTATTCCAAACCCTGAACAAGATAATATATATATGAAACAGTATAGGTGGCTTTTGCACTTCTAAATTCAAGTAAAGTTGAATAACAAATATTTTGCCATTTTGATATCACTTACCTTACAAACTGAAATTAATGGTTACTTCTCTGTCACTAATAGTATCTACTTTATTGGGAAAGATATCCATGATTCTTTCTTTAAAGGAGTAACTATTTCCGATATTTTCTAACAACTGCTTAACACCCCAAAGAGAGCCATAGTCATTTATCTATATTCTCTAAAATATAAATTTTGTTTCTCCTCTCTGTCTTTCTCTCTCTCACAGGTGAGGTTGACTTTCATACAGAAAGACAAAAATTCTGATAAACATTGGAATTTTTCCCTAATTAGTTTTCTTGTCTTCTATTTGATATCGCTTACTTCCCTCTGGGTCATTTCAATGAAATTAGACTTCACTGTGCCATACTAAATAAAGGAAAAGAAGAGTATGAATTAATGAAGTTTGGGTAATATAATTCTTTTAATGAAATTCAGGTTTATTGCTTTAAAGAATCTATGGTAATTAAAACTAGACTGAGAACTGCTTCGTTGAGATTCAAATTTAATAAATAACGAAGCGAGATTTGCAATTAGATTATCATATCCAGGCGCCAGCTCAAGTATTGCCAAGTCTGCTTATTGTAAGTACCTATTTTATTCATTTATTCATTCTTTCTTTCAACACAAACTTATTGAGCACAAGTTATTTGCCAAGCATAATGCTATCAGTGCATGCTGGATAGAATATTTAACAAGAGAGAATTACTTCTTTACCTGATCTTTCTTTGTGTGTGTGTGTGTGTGTTTGGAAAATATTTTTTCTAATTAATATTTCACCTTATGATCTTATTTACATTATTTGTGTAATTATATAGCCACAAACTCATAATGAATGGGAAGCAAATAAAGCACTATGACATTTTTTAAAGGCAGAAAATCACCAACTATTTTATTTTATTTTTATTTTTGTAGCAGTACATCATAAAACATAAAACGTATCTAAATTTATCTTTAAATTAATTTTTTAAATTAATTAATTTATTTATTCATTCCCTTTTGTTGCCCTTGCTGTTTTATTGTTGTAGTTACTATTACTGTTGTCATCGTTGTTGGATAGGACAGAGAGAAATGGAGAGAGGAGGGGAAGACAGAGAGGGGGAGAGAAAGATAGACACCTGCAGAACTGCTTCACCACCTGTGAAATGACTCCCCTGCAGGTGGGGAGCTGGGGGCTCGAACCAGGATCCTTACACCGGTGCTTGTGCTTTGTGCCACCTGCGCTTAACCCGCTGTGCTACTGCCCAACTCCCTTTCTCTGATAATTAAGAATAAATAGAGGTTTTTTTCTCTTGAGAAAACATCATTTATTTTTAATTTTTAATTTTTTTTACTGACTTAATAATGATTAACAAGATTGTAAGATAACAAGGGTATAATTCTATATTGTTCCCACCACCAGAGTTTCATGCCCCGTCCCCTCCATAGGAAACTTCCCTTTCTTTATCCTTGTGGGAGTGTGGACAAAATTATTTTTTATTATTATTTATATATATATATGTATATATATATATGTATATATATATATATATCACAGAATTACAAGTCAACAGGGGTTTGAATCCACACCATTCACACCACCAGAGTTCTGAATCTTCACTCTCCCCACTGCAATCCACCACAGTTCCCCTCAAGTTTGAGACATGGGCCAACCATCTTTTCTACAACTATCTGTCCACATTTATACATAGTTGCCCCTCCTTTTTCTGATTCAACGCTTTCTTTTTTTTTTAAATTTTTTATTTAAGAAAGGATTAGTGAACAAAAACATAAGGTAGGAGGGGTACAACTCCACACAATTCCCACCACCCAATCCCCATAACCCACCCCCTCCCATGGTAGCTTTCCCATTCTCTAGCCCTCTGGGAGCATGGACCCAGGGTCCTTGAGGGTTGCAGAAGGTAGAAGGTCCGGCTTCTGTAATTGCTTCCCTGCTGAACATCGGCGTTGACTGGTCGTTCCATACTCCCAGTCTGCCTCTCTCTTTCCCTAGTAAGGTGTGTCTCTGGGGAAGCTGAGCTCCAGGACACATTGGTGGGGTCTTCAATCCAGGGAAGCCTAGCCAGCATCCTGGTGGCATCTGGAACTGCAAACTCTAGTGTACTTCTGCTTTCAGGTATATATTTTGCAGTAGTTTATGGATACGTGTGCACATAAGCTCTCTCTCACAGAAACTGGTGTATATCTAGATTATGGGACTTTGTTAGAAAGTGAACTACCTGAGATGAAATTAGAGTGTACTATAAAAGGAAAGGTCTCACCCGAGTAATGAAGTTGAAGGGTTGTCATTCCACACGTGAAGTCTCTGGATACAGTCTGAGGTGAAGCATGTTGAGGTGGCAATCGTTGCTTTGGTTAGGTTGTGATCGGCGGATGCAGTATTATTTGGTTTGGATTGGGAGATGCATACGGGAAAGTGGGCCCTATCCAAGGGTTCCAGGACTGGGGAAAGTAGGGGCTCTATAGTGAAGATGTGAGGTTCCTGCTGTAATTTGATCAGGTCCTGCTTTTAGTTTCCCTTTCAGATCTTCTTAGTCAGCTTCTGTTGATGAGTGGGATCATCCCATACTCATCTTTATCTTTCTGACTTAGTTCACTTAACATAATTCCTTCTAGCTCTGTCCAAGATGGGTCAGAGAAGGTGGGTTCATTGTTCTTGATAGCTGCATAGTATTCCATTGTGTATATATACCACAGCTTTCTCAGCCAATCATCTGGTTTTGGGCACCTGGGTTGCTTCCAGGTTTTAGCTATTATGAATTGTGCTGCTATGAACATAGGAGTACACACCTCTTTTTGGTTGGGTGTTATGGAGTCCTTGGGGTATAACCCCAGGAGAGGAATTACTGGGTCATATGGAAGGTCCATGTCTAGCCTTCTGAGAGGTTTCCAGACTGCTCTCCACAGAGGCTGTACCAATTTACATTCCCACCAGCAATGTAAAAGGGTTCCTCTGTCCCCACATCCTCTCCAGCATTTGTTGCTGCTGTCCTTTTTGATGTATGCCATTCTTACAGGAGTGAGGTGGTATCTTAGTGTTGTCTTAATTTGCATTTCTCTGACAATCAGTGACCTAGAGCAGTTTTTCATATGTTTGTTAGCCTTTTGGATCTCCTCTGTGGTGAATGTTTTGTTCATATCCTCTGCCCATTTTTGGATGGGGTCATTTGCTTTTTTGCGGCTAAGTTTGCTGAGCTCTTTATATATTTTGGTGATTAGTTTCTTGTCTGATGTCTGGCATGTGAAGATCTTCTCCCATTCTGTGAGGGGTCTCTCTGTTTGTTTAATAGTTTCTTTGGAAGAAGCAGAAGCTTTTCAATTTGATGTAGTCCCATTGGTTTGTTTCTGCTTTAGTCTTCCTTGCAATTGGGTTTGATTCATCAAAGATGTCCTTGAGGTGTATGTGGGAAAGTGTTTTACCAATGTATTCCTCTAAGTATTTATTGTTTCTGGTCTGACATCTAGGTCTTTGATCCATTTGGAGTTGATTTTTGTTTCTGGTGAGATAAAGTGGTTCAATTTCATTCTTCTGCATGTTTCAACCCAGTTTTCCCAGCACCATGTATTGAAGAGAGCCTCCTTTTTCCATTTAATCCTTTGGGCCCCCTTATCAAAGATTAGATGCCCATAGGTGTTGGGATTTACTTCTGGGCTTTCAATTATGTTCCACTGGTCTGTGTGCCTATTTTTGTTCCAGTACCATGCTGTTTTGATGATGATGGCTTTATAATATTGTTTAAGGTCTGGGAGTGTGATGCCTCCATTTCTGTTTCTTTTCCTTAAGATGGTTTTGGCAATTCTAGGTGTTTTCAGGTTCCAGATAAATGATTGTAGTGTTTGTTCTATTCTCTTAAAGAAGCTTGGTGGAACTTTGATGGGTATTGCATTAAATTTGTATATGGCTCTGGGGAGAATATTCATTTTGATGATATTTATTCTTCCAATCCATGAGCATGGGATATCTTTCCATTTCTTGGTATCAGTTTCTATCTCCTTGAGTAGCAACTCATAGTTTTCAGTATACAAGTCTTTCACTTCTTTGGTCAACTTTATTCCTAGGTATTTGATTGATTTTGCTGAAACAGTAAATGGAATGATTTCTGGATGTCTTCTTCTTCAGATTTAGTGTTTGCATAAAGAAATGCCACTGATGTTTGTACATTGATTTTGTAGCCTGATACCTTGCTATATTGCCTAATAACTTCCAGTAATTTTCTACTGGATTCTTTAGGTCTTTCTATGTATACTATCATATCATCTGCAAATAGTGAGAGCTTGACTTCTTCCCTTCCAATCTGTATCCCTTTGATTTCTTTCTCTTGCCTGATTGCTATGGCAAGAACTTCCAATACTCTGTTGAAGAGTAACAGTGACAGTGGACAACCCTGTCTAGTCCCCAATCTGAGGGGGAATGCTTTCAGCTTCTGTCCATTGAGTATGATGTTGGCTGTAGGTTTGCTATATATAGACTCCACTATCTTGAGGAATTTCCCATCTATTCCCATTTTTTGTAGAGTTTTGAGCATGAATGGGTGTTGGATTTTGTCAAAGGCTTTCTCTGCATCTATTGAGATAATCATGTGGTTTTTGGCTTTGCTTTTATTGATGTGGTGAATGACATTGATTGACTTACGGATGTTGAACCAGCCTTGCATTCCTGGGATGAATCCCACTTGGTCATGATGAACAATCTTTTTGATGTGTTGCTGTATCCAGTTGGCCAAGATCTTGTTTAATATTTTGGCATCAATGTTCATCAGAGATATTGGTCTGTAGTTTTCCTTTTTTGTTCTGTCCCTATCAGCTTTTGGTATCAGGGTGATGTTGGCTTCATAAAAGGTGGAAGGGAGTATTCCTGTTTCTTCAATCTTATGGAATAGCTTAAGAAGTATGGATATTAACTGTTTCCTGAAAGTTTTGTAGAATTCGTTTGTGAAGCCATCTGGTCCAGGACTTTTGTTGTTGGGGAGATTCTTAATAACGGTTTCAATTTCTTTGTCTGTGATTGGTGTATTTAGATTTTGTAGTTCTTCTTGGTTCAGTTTTGGAAGTGCATAGGTTTCTAGGAATTGTTCCATTTCTTCCAGATTCTCTAGCTTGGTGGCATATAGTTCTTTATAGAAGTTTCGCAGGATTCTCTGGATTTCTGTGGTGTCAGTTGTGATATCTCCTGCATCGTTTACAATTCTATTAATTTGAGTCTTCTCTCTTTTTTGTTTGGTGAGTCTGGCTAGGGGTTTGTCAATTTTGTTCAATCTTTCAAAGAACCAACATTTGGCTTCATTGATCTTTTGTATGGTTTTTTTATTTTCGATGTTGTTTATTTCTGCTCTAACTTTAGTGATTTCTGTCCTTCTGGTTGCTTTAGGGTTCCTTTGTTCCTCTTCCTCTAAGTCCTTGAGGTGTGCAGTAAGGTCGTTCATTTGGGCTTCTTCTTGGTGTTTAATATGTGATTGTATGGCTATAAGTTTCCCTCTCGGTACTGCTTTAGCTGTGTCCCAAATATTTTGATAGGTTGTGTCTTCATTTTCATTAGTTTCCAGGAACATTTGAATTTCCTGTTTGAGTGAGTCTCTGACCCAGTGGTTCTTAAGGAGCATGTTGTTTAGTTTCTAAATTCTATGTCTTTTAATAATTTTCCGTTTGTTGTTAAATGTTAGTTTTACTCCACTGTGGTCTGAGAAGATACTTGGGATGATTTCAATGCTCTTGAATTAATTGATGCTGTCTTTGTGGCATAACATGTGGTCTATCCTTGAGTATGTGTTATGTGGATTTGAAAAGAAGGTGTATTCCAGTTTTTTGGGGTGGAGGAGTCTGAAAGTGTCCAAGAGGTCTAGTCTGTCAATCTCTTCATTCAATTCTCTTGTATCTTTATTGGTTCTCTGCTTTGTTGATCTGTCTAAGTGTGAGAGTGGGGTATTGAAGTCTCCCACTATTATTGTATTACTATTGATGTATTTTTGAAATTCTTTCAGTAGAATCTTAATGTATTTAGATGGTCCATCGTTGGGTGCATAGATGTTAATAATTGTTAAGTCTTCTTGGCTGATTGATCCTCTAATCATTATGTAATGTCCTTGCCTATCTTTTATTACTTTATTTAATTTAAAATCTATCGTGTCTGAGATGAGAATGGCTGTTCCTGCCCTTTTTTGTGGACTGTTAGCCTGTATGATAGTTTTCAATCCTTTCACTTTAAGTCTGTGTTTATCTTGTTGTGACGATTCAATGCTTTCTTTCCCTCTAAACCACTCATAATGTTGTAGCTACCTCCATATGTCCCTCTCCTTTTCCTTCTCTCTCTCTCTCTGGGTGCTGATGGAGCTGGAGTGCAGCGTCCTCTTAACTTCATTCTATCACTTCTCTTATGGATCAAGGTTGTTTATGGGAGCAGAAGGTAGGAGTTCTGGCTTCTGTAGCTGCTTGTCCACTGAGCATGGGCATTGATAGGTCAATTCATACCCCCAGCCTGTTTCTATCTTTCCTTAGTGGAACAGAGCTCTGGAGGTGCAAGGGTCCAGGATACAACAATGAGGTCATCTGCCCAGAGAAGTCGGTGTGAAGTCATGGGAGCATCTGCAACCTGTTGTCTGGAAGGTAGCATGACCTAAGCTGAAACAAAATGATTAATGAACAGGAACCAGAAAGTAGGGTTAGAGCAGATGAGATTAGGAATTTTTAGGGTAGAAGAAAGCTAGGAGAACCATGTTAGGCAAGCTCCTGGGGGCATAAAACTATAGTAGTTTTGCTTGAGTTTGGTAGCTAGTCTGAGGTTAGATGAGAATGTTGTCTGAGAGAATGGTGTCATAGTGGAGAAAAGGGCTAGAAAGTTGGATTAGGGAAGGGAGTAGCTCCTATTCTTATAAAAAAAAAAGATTTTTGTGGCTAAAATTAACTATTTACTTCCATCCACCTACTCCAGGGCCCATATGTAAATGCATATTTATATTTAGTGCCAGGGACTGTGTAACCTCTAAGTCCCTATTGGTAGAGCTCATGGTCACATCTGAGGAACATTGCATGCTGCACTCATTTCAAGACCTTTTTTTTTTTTTTCAAGTGGCAGGTAGGATACCCCCAGCCTCTCTTCAGAGACTGGGGTTATCCCTACCATAAACAGACAACTTTTAACTGGAAATGACCTATCTCTGCTTTATGTCTACTATACCAATTATTACTAGATTTCTAACAAAAGACAATTTATGAAGTCACACAAATACTGCAAAGTAAAAATGTGGCGCAAATACATTTTTGTAGACAAAATCTGAAACTTGGAATACTTTACAACAACTCAGTTTCTCTCATTTGGCAAAACAGCTCTGAGAAGTTAAGGACCTATGTGTTATGCAGAATTCAGTGCTCAAAAGCACATTTGACACCATTAGCAGGTTGTACTACCCATAGAAAGCACAAGGTCAGAGCTGGGTGGTAGTGCACCCAGTTGAGTGCAAGGGTTACAAGAATGCAAGAACCTAGGTGTGAGTCACTGCTTCCCACCTGCAGTGGGGGAGGAGGATTTCCCAGTGGTGAAACAAGTGTTTCACTTTCTTTCCTCCTCTCTACCTCTCTATCTCCCTTTCCCCTTTCAATTTCTCTCTGTCTTGTCAAAAATAAAAATAGAAAAAAATGGGGGAAATGGTTTTGGATTCATACTATCACCAAGTCCCAGCAATAATCCTGGTGGCAATTATTAAAAAAATAAAAATTTAAAAAAAGCAGAGTCATGGAAGGAGAACTGAATCTGATTGTACCAGAGTAGCTATAGCCTTGGGCCTGCTGCCTTATCTAGTGGAATACACTATATTCAAGATTATGGGAGCTGAAATCAAAAACCAGCCTGGTCTGATTTGTTACTATGGACAAAGAACTTTCTGAAGGATTTGTAAAAAAATAACAAAAAAACAAAAACAAATGATAAAGACAGAACAGATATTCTCTGAAAGAACCTCTAATGTTACCATTTTTTACATCCAGAAATAAAGGTAAATAGCAGAATTGTGTCCCAGATAATGAATTAAGTTATTGTTCTAAATGGTACCTATCCCACTCACTATTCCCCATCATTCTACTCCTTTTGCCACCATTGAACTGGAACATTCAAGAACAGAGGTTGACTTCTGTCTCCCCACACCAGCACTATATTTGTGTGTAGAGTTTTAATCCTCAGTACCTCAAAAGGTGGACTTAATTGAAAATAGGGTATTAAAAGAAATAGTAAAATTAAAATGAGGTTATAAGAATGAGCTATAGGGAAAACAAACAAACAAACAAAACCAACTAGAGAGGGCCGGTGTTTCCCTCTTCCTAGAATTAAAAGTAAAGTTACCACAATACATGAGAGGAAAACATAGAAACAGAACAGAAAGGACAAGAACAAGATGGTGTGACACAGAGTTTCTCCCAAGAAGAATAAAACATATATACATCAAAAAATAAACCTGAAAACAAATCTCAATCAGAAGGTATGTACAAGGATTAAACATAGTAACTCAGGTTCATGTCCTCATGGAGCTTTAAACATAATGAGAAGACAAATGAAATTAATGACACTATTGCAACAAAACAACAACTGAAAGACATGTAAATATCATATTAAGAACCTTCCCAACAATAAAAGTCCCTGTCAATGTGTGTTTGCAGTCCATTGTTACCGCTGGGAATATTCTAGGCTACATTCATTTCAGAACCAGTTTTCTCATGTGGCAGAGTAGGATGACCCAGGCTCCCTTCAGAGTGGGGTCGCCCCTACCATTGGCAGCTCATAGTGAGGATACAGTCCTATGGAATCCCACAGAAGGGCTTATGATGATGTTCCTAATGGAAGTGACCTGTGATGGTAGAGAGAGGGATCAATTAAAGGTCTAGGCCTGTATTATCTATGGAGGAATGTCCTAGGCAATGGAGTGGACTGGCAGTGACCAAGAAGGTCATCATTAAGTGAACCAGTCTCTTGCTCTTCTTTATCTGATAAGCTTAGGCTTTCTCCCAGTTGTTAAAATGTTAAGAGTCATTTTTTGTACCCAAACCAGTACTATGTTTACAGGGTCTGGCTTCAAGTTAGGGAGGAAATAGATCTAGGATTTTAGTGGGGTCTAAGATAACTGAGTTTTACTGCATTTACTTGTTTGGTGACTCTAATAAAGGTTTTCATAGAGATGATAATTGTCCATTAGTTGATAATTTTTTTTGCCAGTATAGCTCTTGGCCAACAGTATATAGTGTTTCTTCTAAAGATTATCAGGGGAGTAATAATAATACTGATGTTGTCAAAGGGATGGAGCGATAAATTTTATTTACTTTCTTTTGTGTAATTTGTAGAGTAGATAAAATAATTGAAGGAAGTGGAGGGTAGGAAAGGAGGGTATCTAGGCCTAAGTAACAAATATTTGATTAGATAATTTATTGTGCTTTCTTTAGGCCCTTCGACTAGATTGCTGGTCTAAATAGTTCTAAGTCTAATCACAGAGAACTACTAAGCAGTTTTATTTTGAAGTATATAGTTTTCCCTAACATGAATATCTATATATATTAACCTAGATCCTAGCCTATATCTAGCATCTGTAATTTTGCTAGATAAAGCACCATCTGAAGTAGAACTAGATAGGAGAGGTCTCACAGATTATTGAGACTGGAAGGTTGACATCTTCAGCTTGAGAGCCAAGGTGTATTTCCTTCATGGACACTCTGGTTAGCATGGCATCTCCTTCTCTTATATTTGGTACTCCCCAAAGTTGTCACAGAGATATTTAATTAGAATTAAATATGCTTCCTTGATGTGAAAATTTTGTCATCTAATTTGTTCAAGCTTTTCCACCATGTTTTTTTTTTAATCCCTCCTCAAATAATTTTATTTGTAAACCAATTGGTTGGACCTGATAGTGAGCACATCTTTCTAATATACACCTGTCTGGATAGGTAGTAATTTGCCACTGAGACACAAGGAATTATATGCTTAAATATTGCTTTAGGAATAGAGTGACTATGCAAAGGATTAAAAAGAAAATGAGGTGGAGGTTGAGATGTCAATTATTGTAATTGATCAAACAGGTGTTGTGACCAAGTAGTCAACAGATTAGACTCCATAAGCACTTTTCAACTGTGAGTACAATAGGAACATCTATAAGGCTTGTTTAAACATAATTCATCCCTAGAGATTGCTTCAGTACATCTAAAGGAGGCTAGATGATTCTGTTTCCCCAAGTGACACTAATTCAACCACTTTAGTGCTCACACTTTGGCTTGTCACTGGGCTGGATTATCATAGTTACAGTGCTCCAGAGAACTTAGAGACAAGTTCTACCTTTTAAGAATCTTCTTTTCCTCAAGGACATCTTTGATGAATCAAACCCAATTGAAAGGAAGACTAAAGCAGAAACAAACCAATGGGACTACATCAAATTGAAAAGATTCTGTACATCCAAAGAAACTATCACACAAACAAAGAGACCCCTCACAGAATGGGAGAAGATCTTCACATGCCATACATCAGACAAGAAACTAATCACAAAAACATATAAAGAGCTCAGCAAAATTAGCACCAAAAAAGCAAATGACCCCATCCAAAAATGGGCAGAGGATATGAACAAAACATTCACCTCAGAGGAGATCCAAAAGGCTAACAAACATATGAAAAACTGCTCTAGGTCACTGATTGTCAGAGAAATGCAAATTAAGACAACACTAAGATACCACCTCACTCCTGTAAGAATGGCATACATCAAAAAAGACAGCCACAACAAATGCTGGAGAGGTTGTGGGGACAGAGGAACCCTTTTACATTGCTGGTGAGAATGTAAATTGGTACAGCCTCTGTGGAGAGCAGTCTGGAAAACTCTCAGAAGGCTAGACATGGACCTTCCATATGATCCAGTAATTCCTCTCCTGGGGTTATACCCCAAGGACTCCATAACACCCAACCAAAAAGAGGTGTGTACTCCTATGTTCATAGCAGCACAATTCATAATAGCTAAAACCTGGAAGCAACCCAGGTGCCCAAAACCAGATGATTGGCTGAGAAAGCTGTGGTATATATACACAATGGAATACTATGCAGCTATCAAGAACAATGAACCCACCTTCTCTGACCCATCTTGGACAGAGCTAGAAGGAATTATGTTAAGTCAGAAAGATAAAGATGAGTATAGAATGATCCCACTTATCAACAGAAGTTGACTAAGAAGATCTGAAAGGGAAACTAAAAGCAGGACCTGACCAAATTGTAAGTAGGGCACCAAAGTTAAAACCCTGTGGTGAGGGGTAGACATGCAGCTTCCTGGGCCAGTGGGGGGTGGGAGTGGGTGGAGGGATGGGTCACAGTCTTTTGGTGGTGGGAATGGTGTTTATGTACACTCCTAGCAAAACGTACACATATAAATCACTAGTTAATTAATATGAGAGTGGGAAAATCAATTGTATGTCTCAAAGTTTTTCAAAACATAAACTGAATCTTTTTAATATATAGGCTGTGTATTTGATATGCAGACTCTCTCAAAAGCCTAGACCAAGTAGATAAGAAGCATCCAATAGCACAGCTATATACAAGATACTGGGTACTGTACAGTAAACCCTAACAAAAGGACTTTTCAAAGTTAACCCAATCACCAAATAATGTGATGATAAAAATATCTATCGATTGTCTTTTTGAACCCTAAGACAGCAGGAACCTCACATCTCCACTATAGAGCCTCTACTTCCCCCAGTCCTGGAACCCTTGGATAGGGCCCACTTTCCCGTATGCCTCTCCCTTCTTCTTCTAGCATTTGCTCTTCTTCCGTAGCCAGTCAACAGCATCAGGTTGAGCCTGATGTAAAGTTTCGAGACCTCCTTTGAATCTGGAGAGGTGGCAGTCGTTGACTATGTGGATCATAGTCTGTCTGGAGCCGCAGGGGCAGTTCGGGTCGTCTCTGGCTCCCCAGCGATGGAACATAGCGGCGCACCGGCCATGGCCTGTTCGATAGCGATTGAGGAGGGCCCAATCATAACGTGCTAGGTCAAAGCCGGGTTGACGCTTGCAGGGGTCTGTGATGAGGTGTTTGTTCTTTACCTCAGCTGACTGCCAACTCTGTTTCCAAGAGTCTGGAACAGAGAAGTTCAGTGTAGGCGTAGGAGACCAGATTTGATGATGAGATGTCAAGCGTTGGGCAGGGTGGGCAAAGATATCCTTGTATATTGGCAGGTCCGGTCGAGCGTAGACACGGGAAATGAACTTAGATGATACCGCATCCCGACGAATTTCTGGCGGGGTGATGTTGCTAAGGACTGGCAGCCATGGAACCGGGTGGAATGGATGGTTCCAGAAATTATCCTCATGGAGGAATATAATTTGGAATCGACCAAGTGGACATGGGGGTTACGGAACCATACTGGGGCACAGTATTCTGCAGTGGAATAGCATAATGCCAGAGATGATGATCATAGTGTGGAAGCGCTCGCGCCCCATGAGGAGCTGGCCAGTCTTGCAATGATGTTATTCCTCGCGCCCACCTTTGCTGCAGTTTTTATGAGATGTTTGTGAAATGACAGGGTGCGATTGAGAGTAACGCCAAGATAGACTGGCTGGGCTTCATGCCGGATTCTCATATCGTCAAGCTGCACATTAAGCTCACGCGAGGCCGAGGCATGGTGTAGATGGAAAACAGATGATACCGTTTTTGCAATGCTAGGGATTAGTAGCCATTTTTTACAGTAATCAGATATCAGAGACATGTCTTTCATGAGTGTTTCCTCGAGGATGTCAAACTTGGATGCCTGAGCTGCACAGCAGATGTCATCGGCGTAGATGAACTTCCTTGAAGAAGTTTCTGGAAGGTCTTTGATGTAAATATTAAATAGCGTAGGAGCCAGAACAGAGCCCTGGGGGAGGCCACTTGAGACAAGTCTCCATCTGCTAGACTTGTCACCCAGATGTACCTGGAATCTTCTGTTTTGGAGAAGAAACGTTATAGTGTTGGTCACCCATGGAGGCAGGCATCTTGAGATCTTGACTAGGAGACCATGGTGCCAGACTGTGTCATAGGCTGCTGTGAGATCAACAAAGACAGCACCCATCTTTAAATTCTTCTGGAATCCATTTTCAATGTAAGTTGAGAGGGCCAGGACTTGTTCGCAGGTAGATCTTCCCGGGCGGAAACCAGCTTGGGCAGGTGACAGGAATTTCTCTGTAAGAGGAGAAATTCATGACAGAAGCAGCCTCTCAAGGAGTTTGTAACACACGGAGAGGAGAGAAATTGGTCTATAGCTGGCTGCCAGTGTTGGGTCTTTCTTTGGTTTCAAAACTGCTATTATCTTTGCACGACACCAAATTTTGGGCATAGATTCAGATTCCAAGATGTGGGACAGGAATGAAGTGAGCCACTTTGCCGCAGGGCCCAAGTTAAGAATGAGTTCTGGGGTCATGTTATCATAGCCAGCAGCTGTTCCCGGTTTAACCCTCTTCAAAGCGTCTTGCAGTTCAGACAGTGTAAAGGGGAGAGATTTTTGGAGATGGACAAGATAAATGGAAGTGGGATGACCACTCATGGGAAATTTCTCTTTTCCAGACTGGATAGATCTTAGCACATCCAACTTGAGTTAGGTGACTGGCCACTGAGTTTGGAGATACGGGAGGATGGGAGACGGGAGAGGGTTGGCTACCCGCACCCAGACTATGAAGAAGCTTCCAGGCCTTCCTGCTTGAATGGGTGAAGTTCAGACTTTCCGTGAGTTGTTGCCAGTGGGCCTGGCGTGCTGCATCCAGGGAGGCAATGAGATGGTCGGCCACATCTGGGTCGCCCAACTCATCATACTGCTTTAGTAGTTGCTCGCATTCAGCATCAAGAAAAGGTGTATAGTTAGCACGTCTCCCACGAGGAATAGCTTGGAAAGCTGCTTTGAAGATGGCTTGGCGGAAGATGGCTTGCCTCTCCCAATCCATATTAAATAATATTGCGTCTGCCGATCACAACCTAACCAACGCAACGATTGCCACCTCAACACACTTCACTTCAGACTGTGTCCAGAGACTTCACATGTGGAATGACAACCCTTCAGCTTCATTACTCGGGTGAGACCTTTCCTTTCATAGTATACTCTAATTTCGTCTCAGGTGGTTCACTTTCTAACAAAGTCCCAAAAACTAGATATACACCAGTTTCTGTGAGAGAGAGCTTATGTTCACATGTATCTATAAACTACTGCAAAATATATACCTGAAAGCAGAAGTACACTACAGTTTGCAGTGAGTACCTCCCTAACACTTCCTCTCCACTATTCCAAGCTTTGGGTCCATGATTGCTCAACAATTTGTTTGGCTTCGTATGTTAACTCTCTTTTCAGTCACCAGGTTCCAGATGCCATCAGGATGCTGGCCAGGCTTCCCTGGATTGAAGACCCCACCAATGTGTCCTAGAGCTCCGCTTCCCCAGAGACCCACCCTACTAGGGAAAGAGAGAGGCAGACTGGGAGTATGAACCGACCAGTCAATGCCCATGTTCAGCGGGGAAGCAATTACAGAAGCCAGACCTTCTACCTTCTGTAACCCACAATGATCCTGGGTCCATGCTCACAGAGGGATGGAGAATGGGAAAGCTATCAGGGGAGGGGGTGGGATATGGAGATTGGGTGGTGGGAATTGTGTGGAGTTGTACCCCTACTTTCCTATGGTTTTGTTAATTAATCCTTTCTTAAATAAAAAAAAAGAATCTTCTTTTCTTTTAATTTGGCTTTTGCTAAAAGCTGAACTTTTATTTTATTTTGTCTTAGCCTGAACTATCCAAGCTGTTAGACATACAAAAATGCCAACTCAACATGGTTGATGATGAACACAACATAGCTGATGATGAACAATTCTGTTTTATTTGAGACCATGTTAACCAAGAATTAGAAGTGTCAGAACCTAAAACTTAGAGAAAAATCATTAATCTGAAAAATCTGAAAATAAAATTTTCTTGACACCAAGGTGATTATCATTCCTATTTCTTTAACATCCCTATACCCACTGAGAATCACTATTTACAAAGACTTGTCACTTGATTTTTCAGGGACCGATTAATTAAAAAGTGATGATTCTGATAATCATTCTATGTATGTAGACTGAGAAAATATTATCACCTATTTATAGATTTAAAAGAATAAAACTATGGATGACGGGATATCTCACTTGGATAGTGTTTTGCTTTGTCATGTGCCTGACCCAGGTTCAAACTCAGAAGTGAAAGAAGCTTCAGTGCTGTGCTATAATTTCCTTTTTCTCTTTGCCACTCTGTTTTGCCCTTTCTCTGAAAAAGTTGTCCCCTCCTTTTTTAAGGAGGAGGCATCTAAGATCTTATCTCTGCTCTGTCTCATTTATGTTCTTTCCAATAGTTCAATAATTTTCCCCAAAAGAATAGTGTTTCAGTTCCAGAACTTACCCTTAACATATATGATAGTAGTAACATTAGACTGATTATTAAATTTACACAATTAATTTAAAGAAAATCACCACAGAATAAAAGTCCATTGAGTCTCCCCAAAAGACTTCCCCCATATTAGTGAATTATGCATTCTGCTTGAATATTCACCCTGTGGATTGAGCAACTCTTTGTTTCCTTTCTCTGTATCCTAAGAAATATTTTTCTATAAAGTGATTTCAAGCTACAGATTCAGCAGAGCCCCTAGTTAAATGTGGAGGAAAAAAAAAGCTTCTGATTTCCTTCATGAAGAAAAAAGTACTGAGAGCTGTACTTTCTATTAAATCAAGAAGAGAGATGTGTAAGGTGGAAAGAATTTTGTTCCACAATAGCAGCAGTGCCACATAGCTGACCAGCTGGAGGCCAGCCCAGCTGTGGCCCCACAGCCCTCCCTTCCAGGGAAAAGCCAGAGTGGCTCAACAGAGACATCCTCACAGGACTGGTTTGCTTTCCACCTCCCTCTGAAGAACCAACAATCCCTTTCTGTAGCAGAATTGATACAATTATAAAAACTCCCATACTTTCTTTGTCTTCATTTGCCTTTTATTCCCCTTTTATTCTGTGCCTTTTTCCCCCCTCTCTTTTACTTTCAAACTCCTATCTTCTCTTTTTTTTTCCTTCTTTTTTTTGAACTCCTATCTTTAAAATCAGTATTTTGGCTTTCACTTGAGCCTCTCGGTGTACTAGGTCTACCCTGGTTATCCTCAGATTTAAATGAAAAATAAATTGCTTCTACTTCCATGGAGATTTAGTCTTATTCAAAAGATGAGGGCTACACAGTAGCACTTTATTATCTTCATACCAGAAAGAGATAGAGAGACAAAGAGACAGAGATAGTGACCATTCTGAGACCAATATTTTGACCTCTCCTTCCTGATTGCTATTTAAAGCACTTATTCTGACTGGGAAGAAATATAATATATAGTTCCTTAATGTGTTTAGCTAAGAGCCTCATGAATCATGTGGCTTTCTCCACAACCTAAGCGGTTATTACACTGACCCAAGGGTGTGCCATTTTGTGGACACTTCATCTTTGTGTCTCTGTTTATTTGTAGAGAGCAAGCTCAGTTCTGTAAGACACTGATTAGAGAGACAATGAGAGCCATTATCTGCTGTGAGTTGCATGCAGCAGGAACTGCCAAGCAGTGTTCACATAATTGCAGGTGTGGAGCTTTCCAACTTGATTGTGATTTTTGGTTTAGGGCTTCCAATTCTAGCTTAGGTTCTTAATAAAGTCAAGCCTACTTCTTACCCTGAATTATTCCTTTCAGAAACAACACTCTACCCATGAATGCTGGAGATTGCATACCATTTGTTGCATTTAAATCTCTTTTAAAACTACAAACAGTCTCATCCTTAGTTTTCCCAAAACTAATGAACCAAAGCTGTTCCTTTTGCCTGTCTCTGAATTTCAACTTTGCAAGAAATTTTATGAGGTGGGGAGAGGCAGGTGGGGGATGGTGGTAGGAGTGAGTTCTTCCTATAGCTCAGAACTGAATGTGAGGAAAATGCTGTTCTTTCTTACCAGCTGTTACATATCAGGAAAAGACAGATTCTGTAACTCTTTCCTAGCATGCTAATTCAAAACAAAAGTCAGACATTCAGTTTTGATAAAGATTATCCTGTGAAGACACACACAGCCCTAACACTATAAACCAATTCATTTCTAAATAAGATTAATAAAATGTGTCACTATGCCTCTGCTTTGGATTACCATCAGAAAAATGAGAAGCATTAAATAAACAGTGTTGGTACTTTTGACAACACTAAATGGCCCACTATTTGCTTCTTTCTAACAGAAAGCCGCTCATTTTTGTTGAGGTGTAAATAAAGAAAAGACCAGTCTGAAAAAACAAATAAAAAGGCTAATAGTGAACCTGCTCTGGGTCAAAAAAACACCAGCGAGCATTCAAATATGCTTCTTTTAAGAGTTAAGTACAGCTAAGTACAGGCACCTCCCAGGAAATGACAGACACAGCCAAAGTTTAGCTCACTACCCTGCCCCCAATAGCCAGACCTCCAGACTTCAAATAGTTAGAAAAAGTGTTTGGTTTGAAATAATTCCTGAGGTTTAGCTTGCCTCACAAAGTACATTCTTTTTGCCCTCCTCCCTCAGCTTAGTTAGAAAAAAAAAAATTTAAGTAGAGGAAAAGGAAAATGGCTTCAAGTTCTGATGACAGACTTTCATAAAACTGTCCACGTTGCTTTCTGAGGCAAAAAAATTAAATACCATCTATAAAAAGCATAGGACTTCTGTAGTTCAAGTGTTGGTCTACAATTAAAGATATTTCATTGTTTTCTATCTTTATTTCTTTACACCTAGACTTTTTATTGTAGTTTTCATTCTGCAATTTTCCATTTTAACAACTTAATTCCATTTTAGTCCTATCATACCCAAGATGAAATCAGTCCAAGGTCATTGGATACAACAAGATTCTTGAGTCAGTTTCCTTCTTCTCTCTCTCTCTCACACACACATTCTCCCTTTCTCTCTCTCTCTCTCTCTCTCTCTCTCTCTCTCTCTCTCCCCCTCCCTCTCTCTCTCTCTCTCACCATTTAATTTGCTAGGACAGAGAGAAATTGAGAGGGTAAGGGAGATAGAGAGGGAAAGAGAAACATCTGCACATCTGCTTTACCACTCATGAAGCATTTCCCCTGCAGGTGGGAAACAGGGGCTTGAATCCCTTTTTCTGTACAGGTCCTTGATCATAATACTATGTGTGCTTAACCCAGGGGCAGGGCGGGGGGGGGGGGGGGGATGTTCCAGAGCTCCTATGTCAGTTTCTATGAGCCATCTTTAACTTGTAGATGCCTAGAGTCCACTTAAATATACTAATTTAGAAAATCTAATTTGGGACTTTAGAAATACAGTTTTTTCAGGGCTGGAAAAACAAAACAATGATTATGCAAAAGACTTCATGTCTAGCACAAGGACCGGCATAAGGATCCCGGTTCGAACCCCGGCTCCCCACCTGCTGGGGAGTCGCTTCACAGGCTGTGAAGCAGGTCTGCAGGTGTCTATCTTTCTCTCCTCCTCTCTGTCTTCCCCTCCTCTCTCCATTTCTCTCTGTCCTATCCAACAACGACAACAACAATAACTACAACAATAAAACAATAAGGGCAACAAAAGGGAATAAATAAATAAAATAAATATTTTTTAAAAATATTGAAAAAAAAAGTTTAAAAAAAAGACTTCATGTCTAAGGTTCCTAGGTCTCAACACCACCTTTAAGTCAGAGTTTAACAGTGTTGTGTTCTTTCTATTTCTTTCTCTGAATCTCTCTTTCACTAAAGGAAAGGTCAAGAATATGATTGATATTTAAACAAGCTTGTGAATTTAGGGGAAATAATTATAAATATAGAACCTCTAAGGTTGGATCTCCAGTAGAATTTCTTGATTTGAGAAACTGCCGAACCACATTCTGGTTGTAAAAGTGTAACCGTAATAAACCATTCACATAAGAGCAGGTCATCTTCATAGCTCAAGAAAAAGAGAGAGAGAGAGAGAGACAGAGAGAGAGAGAATAACAATAATAAATAAATAGAAAGAAATACAATTGCTACTCTAATAATTTTAATGCAGATCTTACATTAGAAAATACCACCACAGGGTCCAGGTGGTGGCACAGTTGGTTAAGTCCACACATTACTTCCTCAGGTGGAGCATAGAGTAGGTTGTCCATCCTCCCTCCCTTTGGAGGATGGAACATTCTCTACTGTTGTTCATCCAAGTTGAGGGCAAGGTCCTATGGGGGCCGACAAGGGGGTCTATTGTGTTGTTCCTGATAGAGATGACTGGTGACATTGGGGAGAGGGATTTATTCGAGGTCTATCCTCTACCTGAGGAAGATGGGTCGATATTGGGGCAGCTTGGAACATTCCTACTCATGAACACAAAGTGTGAGCTCAGGTCTACAGGGATGCAGAGGTCACATAGGCTCCTAAACTGAATATGGGTCCCAGATCACATCAAATCGATGGGGTTTACAGTCAACAATATTTATATATCTTTCCCATATTTGGGAGCTACTCTCTTCCCTGACCCAGCTTTCTGGTCCTTTTTCCAGCCATGACATCATCTCCCCAGACAATAACTTGGATCCACCTGCATTTCAGGTTTCAGGCTCAGGGAAATAAAAAAAACAAAAACAAAACATGGGCCCTTAGGAATATAGCTAAATATAACTAAAATAGATCTACTAGCTATCTACAAAACAGAGACCACCCCCCCCCCCAACTCTTTGTCTGCACTATTCCAGCCTTTAGGTTCATGATTAGTCAACAATTTGTTTGGCTTTATATGTTAACTGTCTTTTCAGCCACCAGGTTCCAGATGCTAGCTAGCATGATGCCAACCAGACTTCCCTGGACAGACAACCCCACCAATGTGTCCTGGAGCCCCACTTCGCCAGACCCCCCTCCCACTAGGGAAAGAGAGAGACAGACTGGGAGTATGGATTGCCCACGTTCAGCAGGGAAGCAATTACAGAAGCTAGACCTTCTACCTTTTGCACCCCATAGTGACCATGAGTCCATACTCCCAGATGGATAAAGAATAGGAAATCTATCAGAGGAGGGGATGGGATACGGAGTTCTGGTGGTGGGAATTGTATGGAGTTATACCCCTCTTATCCTATGGTTTTGTCAATGTTTCCTTTTTATAAATAAATTTTTAAAAAGTACACACATTACAGACATTACAGTACTCAAGGACCTGGGTTCAAGCCACTAGTCCCCACTTATAGGGGGGGAAACTTCACAAGCAGTGAAGCAGAGCTCCAGGTGTCTCTCTGTCTCTCTCCCTTTCTATCACTCCCTTCTCTATTAATTTCTGCCTATCTCTAGCCAATAAACAAAGATAATTTTTTTAAAAAATTGAAAAAGAAGAAAAAGAAAAAAATTAAAAAAAGAAAATACCACTACACATTGTACAGACATACACATAAAAACACGTTATTCCCACTTAATGACTACCATCAAAGAACTGTTACCAAGGAGTTCTTTTTGAAATCATGTATGTCCTATTTTCCTTGATGTTAAACTTCCTGAAAAGTGGGCAATTTTCCGTCACTGCCCCTACCTGCCTACATTACTTCCCATTTACACTGGCTATAACCTAGTTTTCCTCCTAGTAATTTCATCTTCAGTGGTCAATGACCTGTGAATCATAAGGTTCAACAATCCTTAGACTCTTTAGTACCCTGCTTCTTCTTTTCTTTTCCTTAAAAAAAAAAACAGAACATTGTTCACTTGTGGTTTATGGTGCTACCAGGAATTGAAAGTTGGTGCTCAAAGCCTCAATCCTGAAAGTCATTTGCATAGCCATTATGTTACCTCCTCAGCCCTAGTCTTCTGCTTTTTTATCCCCTTTTGTTGCCCTTGTTGTTTTTTATTGTTATTGTTGATGTCGTTGTTGTTGTTGTTGGATAGTACAAAGAGAAATGGAGAAAGGAGGGGAAGACAGAGAGAGGGATAGAAAAACACCTGCAGACCTGCTTCACAGCCTGTGAAGCGACTCCCCTGCAGGTGGGGAGCCGGGAGCTCGAACCGGGATCCTTACGTTGGTCCTTGCGCTTCGCACCACTGCTTTTTTTTTTCCTTTATTGGATTAATGGAATACAGTTTAACAGTTGACACAAAGATACAATCCCTCATCTGCCTATCGTAGGTGTCTTCAGAGCACTCTCACTCCCAATTTAGATTTTTTTCCCACCATCATGCACCAGGACTACAAAACCCAGCCAGTGTCTTTTCTCCCTCTCTTTCCCCAAATTCTTTTGCCTTGGTGCATTACACCAAATCCAGTCACTTTTTGTTTTCCCTTTCTGTCCTTGTTTAAATTCCACCTATATGGTCATCTGGTATTTATCCTCATTTTGGCTTAACATGGTTTAACATGATTCCTTCAAGTTTCATCCAATATGAGGCAAAGGACATGATTTTATTTTTAGCAGCTGAGTTGTATTCAGAAATGAAATGCCCTGCTTCTTAAACACATTTGCAGCCTTAATTCTTACTATCATTCCTCCTTGAAGCTCATTCCCCCCTTACATTATGGAATCCTGCACTACCTTAAATATCTTCTCTTTTTCCCCCTAAATTCTCATATTACTTCTATTACAACACCCCTCCCCAATTTGTAACTGAATGTTTTATTTTCCATCTCCACAAATTCTCCTCTGGAAACTTGTTCCATTCTATAACTATAGTAATCACCCCTTCACCTGGAGAATCTCAAATTTATTGATATTTCCCTGGTCCTTATATTTCTTTTATTCTTCATTCCTTTTCCATTACCACCCAGAGGATTCCTTCTTTGAACTTTTTCATTGCTCCTCCAAACCAATATGTTCAAGAGGGAAATAAAACATTCCCTCAAATGCATCTGTTTGGGTTGTAAATGTGAATAGTAACTCAGTTCCCCCAGTTACCAAGACTTGAAGTAAGATACATCCAATAGATCCCTACCACTAATTTGCAACATTCAAATAGGCATCTATCTAGTGCTGTTGGTTCTTTTACCCAAATGTCTCCAAACTAGTCTCTTCCTTTCTTATTACTATAGCTAGAATACAAGACTATAAATGCTATTCCAGTATGCAGAACTTTTCTTGAGGATCAGAATATTTAAAAAAAAATTAAATGTTCAAGATCAAGGTTGAACATTCCCTTGAAAGAAAGGTAGGATTTTGGTAGGTCAAAAGAGAAGTGAGATGTATTTCTGAGTAAGATCAACATAGGCAAAAGACTAGAGGTAGAAATAATCATGATATGTACACCCACAGAGAGAATTTCTTTGATTAGTTAAGTTTATTACTCTCCAATGGTTACTCTGACAAACTATATTTTTAGGTAAGCAGCTTTATGCAGTTCTATTCTTTTGAATATTATTTGGCACTGAGGTCCTCTTTGTGATAATGGAAAGTAGTAGAAGTGTCACTGCATAACTTCCTTGGCTAAGACAGAAATCTAGCTGCTTCTTTTTTAATCCCTTAGAACACTCTGTGGGTGACAAATAAGAAATCTGATTGCTGTGCTAGAGATGCCACATGTAGGCATTTTTGTCAACAGCCCCAGCTGAGCCCAGCATTTTAGTCACCTCTGTGAAGGCAACAAATTCTGTATATTAAGAAATCCATTTTGGACTCCTTGAACCAACTGCCTGATGAACCTGGAGTGAATTCAATCAGCACAAAGTTAGGCAGACACATGAGTTGGTCTTACATGACTTTCTGATTCATTAATCAATAATTCGGTGTTTCAAGTCACTAAGTTTTGACCTAGTTTGTTATGTTGAAATAAAAAACCAAAGTGCAAAAACACATTTTGTTTCATGGTGAAAAGTAATATTAAATACATACAGTGGTTCTGATTTATGAAGTCTTAAAAATATAAGCCAGAAAGACACTTTCTGATACAGATAGTAGGTAGCTAATGAATATTTTGATCAGTACAATGATAATCATAGACTTGTAACAGATATGTTTTCAAAAAAACACACAGGCAGATGGCAAGAACGTTATGTGATATAGCATACAAGCTTGACTTTGCTACTTTTTAGAATGTCTTAAGGAGGTTGTTACCTCAAGGGATTGTTGTGATATCTAAGTGCTGCCTTACTTTTTTACCTGTTTCTGTTTATTTCCTGTGTTGCCAACCCCAAGAAACTCTACTCATCAAGACTCATCACTTCCTCATGGGGAATATACTTTAATATTCTCAGGCAAAGTTAGATATCTTATTTCTTGTTTTTCCCACAGAAAGATCTTTATCGCATTGCTATGTTTCTCTCACGCACTTCTCCACTAAATTATAAGCAAGTTAAAGGCAATTAAGCACCATAAGCATTCTTCTCCTCACTGCCTGTGATTCAATATATGTCTGCTAAATAAATGGATAAATGATTCATTCATTCAGGAAGAAGATGGGAGGGGGCAGGCAGTGGTGCACCTGGTTAAGTATACACATTACAATGTGCAAAGACCCGGTTCAAACCCCTGGTCCCCACCTGCAGGGGGAAAGCTTCATAAATGGTGAAGTTGAGCTGCAGGTGTATCTCTGTTTTTCTCCCTCCCTATCTCCTCTCTTCTCAATTTCTCTCTGTCTCTATCCAATAAAAACAAAACAAAAACAAAGAAATAACATGTCAAAAGGAAAAAGATAGGTAAAGTAACATTTCCTCCAGTACTGAGGATGGAGCTATACTAACTATTCAGTAACTCCACGTCTTCATTACCATTTTTTAAATATATTATATAAAATATAAGAAACAATATTCTATTTCCCAAACAGTTACAGAAAAAAAGGTGCAAATATAGTTATTTTATATTAGGGAAATGTCTTGTTAACTATTAGACTGTGCTCCCGTTCAGTATTTTATAACTGATTATTTGTTTTTCTAAAGCAACTTAATAATGAATATCTCTGTGTTTTGACAAAGTCCATCTAAATTTATTAGATGTCATATAATCTTCCTTGAATTTCCAGTTATTTCTTTTTTCTTTTTAGCTTTATTTATTGGATAGAGACAGCCAGAAGTCTAGAAGAAGGGGGAGACAGAGAGGGAAAGAGACAGAGAGACACTACGACTGCAGCACAACTTCACCACTTGCAAAGCTTTTCTCTTGTAGGTGAGGACCAGGGGCTTGAACCCAGGTCTTTGCGCACTGTAACATATGCTCAACCAGGTATGCCACCACCCAGCCCTCTCCACTGTTATTTCTTAAACAATTATTTTATCTTTGTAATTCTTTGAAATATCACTTCCTTCCATTCACTCACTTTACTTCCTACAAATATTTTGCAGATGAAGTCTGTAGAAGGAAAAGACAAAAGTTTTAAGGACTAGTGAGTTGTACTATTTTGACTTTTGCCATTTACTGGTCATAAGATTTTGATAGAACCACTTTGTGTTTCAGTAATAATTCCATTATGCCTCACCTGATGTATGGCAATCAAAACTATAAAAATAGAATAAATGGTCTCTTAAATCTCTTCCTTTTCTCTCCTTCTGCCACAGGCTTTCATAGCTACTGAGGCTTTATTCAGACAATTTCTTTAGCTTAAAGAACATTTTGTATTATTTAAGATAATTATTGATGACTCATGGATTCACTATATTTTTTACTTGCCTTTATTTCTCACAGGATTATGGGCTCCATTAAAACTATAACTGAGGCATAATTTACATAACAAATTAGTGGTTATCTTGTACATCTCAGATACTCTGCAACCATAACCACTACACAGTTCCAAAACATTTTCATCATTATCGAAGGATATTTCAGACTCAGTGAACAGACCTGTTCTGTTACCCCTCCCATCCCGTCCCTGGTTATCTTTTTTTTCTCCTTACATCAATGAATTTATCTTTTGTATATATTTCAGGCAAATTGAATCATACATTATGTGATCTTTTTGAGAGTAACTTTTTTTTATCATTTAGTACAATACTTTAGAGGTTTATCCATGTGTTGATGCAAGTATTCATATTACATTCCTTTCTATACCTCGTACCTTATCCCTTATCTTCTTTCATTGTTCACCCATTGATGTGCATTAGAGATGTTTCTTCCTTTTTACCATTGTAAATAGTGTTGCTATGAACATTTCAGCTTCTTTTATATGGCATTGTTTACCGTGCACACATGCGTACACACACACACACACACACACACACACACACTATACTTCTCATCCCAAATAATGATGCTATTTAGCTGGTAAAGGCTTAAACTTCTTTACTTTCCATTTTTTCACCAATTACCAAGTTTTATCAATTCCAAATGCTGTACATCTTTCAGATATGTTGTCTCCTCACCAGCTTCACTGCTTCACACTTAAAGTTATTGAGCTCTATAAACTGAAGCTATAAACTGCTTCAGGCTAGGCCTTCATCATCTCTGACCTACACTGCTGCAATATCTACCAAGTAACTGCCCAGTATATAAGTTCTTTCCAGTGTGGATTGGTTATCTTACTACAACATAAGTTAGACATAGTCATTTTCATGTTTCAAATCCTCTTTTTCTTACTAATGACCTTATTTCTCCACTGCCTTTTAATTATACCAACTTCTAACTCCAAATATGTAGTTCTCTTACCATAAACATTTTCTTCTATACTTTTTTGTCTCCATTCACTCAACAAATGTTAAATGAATATAACTCTTGCCTCAGATAATGATAAATGCTATTGATACAGTGATGAATAAGACAGGTTAGATGCAAGGTGACCTATCTTATAGGAAAATGGTAATATAGATATAAGTGGTGAGTCATCATGTGTTACAGAATCTGTCCTTTGTGTTCTAAGATGCTTGTCAGTATCCCTGTCCTCTATCCACTGAACACCAGTAGCACACCACACTCCCTGTAGTCAAAAGTATCAACAGATGTCCCCAAATATTTCCTGGGGATAAAGCTGCCTTGTATTATCATTATTAAATCAATAAAAAAATTACCATCTATTGAGAATCACTATTCTAGAGGAAGATTACTGTAACATTAACTTTTCAGTATAAGTCATGGTAAGCATCACTTGCCTCTACATATGCTACCCCATCTCCCTAGAATGGGATTTCCTCTCCTTTCACTTCGACTAATTCCTACAAGATTCAGTTCCAATGTTTCCCAAGAAGAATAACTTTCTTTTCACTCTTTGATCCACCTTATGAACTCACTGAGAACTTGTAAATACCATGTAAGTCCAAAATCACTTGAGTTAATGTAGCGTTTTTCTCAAGTTAGATAAAGCAATCTCTCCCTAGCAACAAATTATCCCTGCTACAAATTTTGTTAAACAAAAGCTTATTTAGTCTATGAGGGCTTTGTTTTATATATTTTTTCCTAGCCACAAGGAGTTTAGTTTCACTATATAAGAGTTATGAGTCACGCCTGTTAGGGATAATTGGGGGGAAAGGATTTGGTATTGGGAATAAAAAAGGTAAAGTACAGCAGATGGCATGGCACTAACCAGAGGTTTTTGCCTTAAGGCTTTAGGAAAGAAGGGAATCTGAGGAGACATAAACCAGGACCTGAAAATGGCATTCCTGCAGCTGCAAGATAGGAGGGAAGCAATATTTGTGTAAGAGGAACCTGATGGCATGTGCTTTAGGGAATTATCTCCGAAACTAAGGATGCAGGAGTCAACAATTCCAATTCAGAGAAGCATTGCACATTTGGTTAGAGACTCAGATATATGGGGGTGGGGAGGGCTCCTTTTCATATGCATATTATGTTCAGTAAAACCAAGCAAATTTATGGGCACTTCACTGAAAAAGCAAGGAAGAAAAACCTTGAGAAATGTTTATTAAGCAAGAATTGGTAAGTGGCAAACAATTGTATTGTAACCATTATTAGTAATTTAAGACATGAAAAATGTCACTAATTCTCTTTATTTACAGTTGTGTCTTCATGATGATACTTTACAGATGATGCAAAGTTGACAAAAGCTTGCCTTCAAATGCACAGCAACGTTATCATCTCTCCACCAAAAAATATTAAGTACTTCAAACTGAAATAGCTCCTTATCCTCACAATCGGGATTATCACCAGCATTCAAATTTCTGTGCTACTTCTCTGTCACCATATCTGCACCTGGAACATAGCTATAACTTCATCATTGTTTGCTAGTGTGCAATTCAAAACAAAATGTGGCTAGAGAAGTTGGAAAAGTACATTTTCTTCTCCCAGTATTTGGATTCTTAGAGAAAAGTGGAAATTGGGAGCAGGCACAGAAGAAATGGAGTGAGTTGCAAACAACTGCTGACAGAAATTGTAAATACATGGAGACAGCTAGTATATGCTGGGTCAAGCCAAGAATTCCAACAGTGAAGTCCTGAAAAGGGTATTACAACAAGGTCCAGCTTCCAACATTGTTCCTTATACAGTTAGTAGTTGATCTGTTGAATGAATGAATTAGTGAGTAAATAAAACTGATCACAGAAGAAACATAAACATTGTCAAAGATAAAGCTCAAGAAGATACAAAAAGATAAAACACAAGGTACAATATATCAATTAGCATAAATCTAGACTGGAGTTCAGATATGTGAAGCCCAGAGAAAAGAACAATGCTGCAGAGTCTAATACAGTGAATCAACATTTAGAAAATATTTGAATTTCTTAATAATCAACCTTTGTGAGCACAAGGCCTATTTCCCAAGTTCGTGTAGGACTGGATCTGCAGGCGTGAATATGTGGTCGTAGCTATAAAACATAGATCTTGCAGAGAAAAAAACAGCAGGGAATTATAAAGAAAAACAGTGACTTTTATAATTGTTTTAGTTCAGTATTTGGTGCACCCTGGAGCTCTGGAAAGAAGATCTATTATTTTTCATACTCTCCCTTGTGCTTCAGAAAGAAAGTCCCTTTTTTAAGGGCTCCGCTATGCCATTTTTTATTTAGGTATCAAAATATGACATGGGAACCACAGAGAATAGGAGCATATGTCTGTGATGCCAATATAGAAATAAATGTTTCAAAACTTCACCTGGGCCTTTGGGGCATTTTCTAGGATGAGTAATGGATTTTAAACAAAACATGAATCTTTCCTGCCTCACCTGAACTGTTTAATTACCCAGGGAATTACTGCCGAGTTCACAGGAGTAGTGAATTTCAAGGTACTGGTTACACAGGGAAGTTACTTGGTCCATAGAGAAAGTCAGGCTACAACCTAGACTTCATTAGCACCAAGTTCTAACCATTAGGCTGACCATGTTTACCTTCTTGAAGAGCTAATATACTTTGTCAAATTTGTTTTTACTGTAAATGTTGTTACCTAAATAACAGAATTAGAGTTTCAGATCAGCGGGGGGAAAAGATTTAAACTGGCCCCTTAATTTTGCAGATATTGAAATGAAAAACTAGACTTCAGAATGTCTACTGACCAGTACCCCCCACACATCCCAAACTGAATCAAGAAAAGTAGCAGTAAGTCAATAGATATATTAGAGAGAAAGAGAGCAAATATGCAACTGAAGCATGTGAAGAAAACCTTTTTTACAGTTAAGCTGAATACAGAAAAGGAGTTAACGTGTTCTTTACTGATGTCTGCCACTTAGGTGCCTTGGCATTCTCAAATCTACTCTCCATTTAGATGTTTCTAATTCAGGTACTTCTACAAGAATCACAGCTATTGATCTGAAGAAGAACTTTAGCATTGTTGAGCTTCAATCTTCTCCTCTAAGTAGTAATCTTTTGTTTCTGTAATAGTTAATATCGTAAAATATTCCACACAAATATTATGTGTTATTTTAATTTACAGGAAATAAGACATACTAGGAATTAGGAAACCTAACAGTTAAATGTCTTAAAAAAAAAAAAAAAACTAGCTCATCACGTATGTCTCTAGTGTGTATTTTCACACGTAAAATGTACTTATTCATACACTAAAACTTACTAACTATTGCTTGCTAGCCATTAGTAACATGGTAGAAATGCAAATCCTGATCTTATAGATCTGTGGATATGATTATGATTTTTGACAATACTTAGACAAATATTTCATGAGTTCATAAATAACAAAATTAGGCTTCTCTTATTTTTCAAACACGTTGTTATTAGTAAACTTGACCTAGAAAAATAAAATGTTTATGAGGTATAAAGCAATAATGGATGCTAACTGGGTAAGTTGGCTACAAAAAAAAAATCCATGAATTATTCAAAGAAATTTCATGTATTGTTACTCTTACCAATAAAAAAAATTAACACGTGAATTAAATGTTAAGCTGTCAATGAAGAGAATAATAAGTATTTTCATTTGAATTTTATATTTTCCAGTTATGACATGCTTAGTCTTTAACTTATTAAGTAAATATTTGATAAGCATCTATTATTTAGCAGACTCTATACTCTATCTTCCCCTTCCCTACTGATATCTCTCTACCTCTTTCAAGTAAATAAGTAAAATACATTAAAAAAAAATTTTTAAGTGTGTAACAGGGGCATAATCCCAGTCTTGCAAATCCAGGAAGGCTTAGACAAGTAAGTCACTTTACTTCTTTAAGTCAGTGTTTTTAATTGTAAAAGCAGAGAATAAAAATATATACCCAACCAGAATCTAGCTAATGACTATTAAATTATTTTTGAGAAATCTCATGTAAAATTCCCAGCACATGGTACTTAGTATTTAATATATGATGTAATAATTACTTATGTTGTCATACTGGCTGACTGGAAGATTATTCATACCTGTAGACAATTTCAGTGGTCAAAATAAATTTTTAATATTTTATCAGGAATATTACTAAATTATTATACTAGTTATTTTTAAATTATGAAATGTAAATTATTTAAATTATCAATAGTGTATTGTATATGATTAAGTTTTGTAATTATTTTTCTAGATATAAGAAACACAGAGAATATACCTTGATTTAGTTCAATGTGTAAATCAGTTAGTTACTAATACTCAGAATCTTTCCTGAAACTGAAGTAGAAGTCTCCTAATTTCTTCTATCAACTTGAAAAGAAATGAAAATTATGGCTTTGGAAACCAAGCCAACCAAAGTTTCAATAAGTTAGCGTAGACTTTTGGAATGTATCAGCATTCTGCTATTCTTCAATTTAAGGATGGATTTGGAAGTAGCAGAAATGTAATCAGCATTTTCTTAAAGAAAAAGGTGGACTTAATTGAAAGCTGAAATTTATGAGTCCTAATATGTCCCACTGAAGTATGGGGCTTGGATTAGTCGATAACAAGGCACCACAAAACAGTTCTAGCCATATAGTCTGTGCCCAGAAATATTCAGAGTCATGCCTAGTAAAGAAGTGGTTGTCTATTTTATATTTCTAAACTTGAAAAATGGAGCACTGAATGCTAAATTAATCCCTAAATTAAACCGGGACTCATAAACTATGAGATAAATTGACTCTGTCTACACATTTTAAAGTAAGTGTCTCCTGGAAAAAAAAAAAAGATTATTCACTACCACATTAAAGAAAAAACTGAAAGCACTAAAGAAATCCTTACAGCAATACTAAAAAGCAAATGAGAAGGGTATAATGTAGGAATGCTAAAGAAGAAAAGCATTTCACATGGAATACTTTAAAATAGGGTCTAGTGTCAAGATTAAAGTTCTGCTTCACATGTATTATACTAACATGCATAATTCTCTTTTGTATTAATACTAACACCACCCATAAACTATTTAGTATACATCCAGCTCCTCCTGTCATCCTTTTACTATAACAAAAACTCTGCACTAGATGTGTTTATTACATCATCTCCCACTGTCCCACTTTTAGTAGAATATATTGTACTCCAGTGAAGTCATCTTTACCAAGTTCACCAAGTAGCTAGTACATTTTTTAGTCGTTACTTGACCTCTTAGAAAAATATGTAACATCTATGCATCCAAAAGTTGACTCTCTCTTTCATACAGCCTGTTTTTTCCTTTTGTGATAGAGACACTATGGTTTTCCTCCAACCCTTGTAACTACTTCTTTTCAGACACTTTTAGGATTTTTCAAACCAGTGTTGGGATTTTTCTTCATCGTCTCTCCATTATTTACATGCTGAAGATTTTCAGGGTTTTGTAGCAGGCTTATTATCTATTTCCATAGAAAAAAAAAGCAAAGAAACTGAGGGATTTCATTATTATTATTATCTATTTCCATAGAAAAAAAGCAAAGAAATGAGGGATTTCATTCATTTTTATGACCTCAGTAATCAGATTTCCTTATCCATAAATCTAGACCATGGATCTCAAGCCTAAATGGTGTGTGTGTGTGTGTGTGTGTGTGTGTGTGTGTGTGTGTAGAGACAGAGAGAGAAAGAGAGAGACAGAGAGAGAGAGACAGGGCCTGAAAGATACAGAGAGAAGAGAACACCACAACATCATTCCACTGCTTAAGAAGTTTCCATGAATGGTGCTCTGGCAAGAATTCATACCCTGGTCCTCAAATATGGTAAAGTGGGTGCCAGGTAAGCTATTTCCCAGCCCCCTCCCCAAGTATCTGATTAGTTAGGAAAACTATCCACTTGGATAGTCCACAGTCCCTTTAGATAGAACATACCCAGATGTGATTTCTTCATACATCACTGTCCCATCTTACACTTCCCTCTCTTCAAAAGTTCCCCATCGTGAAGGATACTCCATATGGGAAATGCCAAAATTCCCTCCCCACAACCAAACATCAGCCTTTGTATTCAGCTTTTAAAATATTGCTCAGTACCATCAACCTGTCTCCAACTCCATCAGCAATACCTTAGTTCAAGTTACTGATATTTCCTTTCAAAATTACTACAGAAGTCTTAGGATTGATTTTCTGACTCCACTATTTTCCTCTTCTAATTATTTCTCTCTACTGCAGCAAAAAACATCTTTAAAAAATTTTCTTCTCTACTCTCAGAAGGCTAGAAATGGACCTACTCTATGATCCTGCAATTCCTCTCTTGGGGATATATCCTAAGGAACCCAACATATCCATCCAAAAAGATCTGTGTACACATAAGTTCTTAGCAGCACAATTTGTAATAGCCCAAACCTGGAAGCAACCCAGGTGTCCAACAACAGATGAGTGGCTGAGAAAGTTGTGGTATTATATACCACAACTTTATATACACAGTGGAATTATATACACAATGGAATAATACTCAGCTATAAAAAGTGGTGACTTCACTGTTTTCAGCCGATCTTGGATGGACCTTGAAAAATTCATGTGAAGTGAGATAAGTCAGAAACAGAAGGATGAATATGGGATGATCTCACTCATAGGCAGAAGTTGAAAAACAAGATCAGAAGAGAAAACACAAGTAGAACCTGAACTGGAATTGGCATGTTGCACCAAAGTAAAAGACTCTGGGGTGAGTGGGTGGGAGAATATAGGTCCAAAAAGGACGACAGAGGACCTAGTGGGGGTGTGTGTTCTTATATGGAAAACTGAGAAATGTTATGCATGTACAAACTATTGAGTTTACTGTTGAATGTAAAACATTAATTCCCCAATAAAGAAATTAAATTTTTTCTTCTCTTTAGTGATTTCTCTGCTTACACTTTCTCTGCTTAAACACCTCATAACATAATAGCATAATAGCACCATATGTTATACCTGCAAAAATACATCTTACAAGGGTCCTTTTTTATTTGGTTCCAACTAAATTCACACTTTTCTTCTTTGACTCCTTCCCCTAATCCTCTCCCTACCTTCCACAATGCTACAATGCTAAAATGTCTCTGTTCCTCAAAACTACCAAATTATTGAAATACCCTGTTTCTGAAATGCTCCCTCATCATTTTGAAATTATATTAATATTCATGACTTGAGTCTAAGGGCCTGGAGATAGCTATCCCCCCAAAAAAAAAAAATCATCATACCATACCTTAACCCTAGCACCACATGAGCACAACACTGTATCAAAGGAAGTTCCACAAGTGGTTAAAGCAGTGTTGTGGTGTCTCTCTTTCTCTTGCTCCCTCCCTCTGACTGAAATAAAAAGAATAACAACACATAAGTACCCAGCACTCTCCACACTCTTCTATAAGTCTCTTAAGTATAATAACCATGCCCTTTTGCCATAGATATAGACATAGACATAGATATATGACAGTAATATAACTAGTATAATGCCTGACACAACACTAAAAACTACTTAAATTTATAACTGATGGCTTTTGAATAATTAAGAGAATTGAATGATACAATTGACATGTAGAGAGGATCTCCAAGACTTTAAAAAATATATATCACAGAAAGAATTCAGTTCTCAAAATTTTCAGCAGCCTCCTTGATCACCAGCCAATATCTTCTTAGCAGTTGTTTGACTACTAACTCAGTTAGAGGTAGAACTAGAATGAGGTGGTGTAGCATTGGTGCTTTCACAAAGTAGATCTTCATTAAATATTTGAAAGGAGATGTCAGTCAGATACCTATTTTAGTCAATGAAAAGAAGGGATTGAAAGTACAAGATTAGATGGCATTATCAGGCTGTTACACATTCCTTTATCAATCAGGCTATCAACCATTCTCATGCTATGCCTTAAGGCTTACTACCCCGACTTGTAATGAATGGCTAGGCTTTCAAGAGCTAGAGAATCTTTTTTTTTTTAACAGAAAATAATTTAGGAATATGAACTCCAGTGTTAATACAAAAACAAACTGTAGAGGTTTTATTGTGGTTTTTTTTGTTTTGTTTTGTTTTGTTTTGTTTCTTATAGAGACTGAGAGAAATTCAGAGAGAAGGGTGAAATAGATACATGAGCAGTACTATTTCTCCTGCAGCTTCCTTCCTGCAGGTGAAGACCAGAGGTTGAACACAGGTTCTTCCATATGATAAAGTATGTTTGCAAAAAGATGTCCCACTGTTAGACCCTGTTTTTTGTTTGTTTCATTGTTTAAATTTCTGCTACTCTGACCCAGTTCCTCCATATTTCCAGTCTCAGTTTTCAACTTCTATACCACCTTATGTTCATACTCTTTTCTCCTCCTACTCAGTCTTTAATCAACAACCATCCCCCACCCCACACAGAAACACAACTGTCACAGCAAAGGTAGCTTTGGCTTCTGTTCAGCTCTCTTTCCAACAACAGCCCTATCCATACAGAAAGGTCCATGTGGACTAGAGGCACAAATTTAATAGACATCTAAATAAGGCATCAGTTAACTGCTCTTAAAATACAAATGCTGAATTAGCTTCCCCAGTGAATAATGAGTAAGAGAAAAAGAGGGTCAAAATGATGTAGAAAACTTCTGGAACTGGGATTTGCTCCTACTTAAAAGAAATAGAGCAAGAAAAGAGAGGAAAGAAGGAAGGAAGGGAGGGAGGGAGGAAGGGAGGGAGGAGAGAAGGAAGAAAGGGAAATGGACCTCTGGATTTGGCCCTCCCACCAAATGCTGATGACTGCCTGCTCCAAACCCTGCCACATCAGCAGGGAGGGAGCCTGAAAATATTTGCTATTTGCATCAGTTCCAAGGAATGCAAGTTATCAGTTCACTATGCAAAAATGTTATTCCTTTAAGTTCTTAAGTGTGTGCTTGAGCATACATTTCTTTCATTCTGAAAAAAAGGGAGAAAAAGAAAAACTAGCTGAGGAGAGTGTGTGTGTGTGTGTGTGTGTGTGTTTTAAATGGGTAGTCATAATCACATTTCAAGAAGATATGTAAAATTTAAATCAAAATTGACTGCAGAAAAAAAAAACTATAGAACTCCCTAAGATCATTTCAAATTCCTGCACTTTAAGTTAGTTCAAGACTTCCAAAGTTGCCTCTCAAGCCACTATATCTTCTGATTAAAATAAGAGTTTAATACACAGTTTTGCTTGTTCTGTGTTATACACATTAATATTTTTAATTGTCTGATTTTGAGTTTGAGAGTATTCAATCCTTTTGTTTTACAGCAGAAGCTGATGGGGTTAACTTGAGGAGAAATTCTTCCTGAAAGTCAGAGAAGAAAGAGAAGGAAAAGGAGGAGGAGGATCAGGAGGAGGAGGGGGAAGGGGAGAGGGAGGAGGAGGGGATAAAGGGAAGAGGAGGAGGAGGAATGGGAGAAGGAGGAGGAGAGGGAGAAAAAAACAGCAAAGCTTTAGGGAAAGGAAAATAAAAGATAAGCAGTGAGTTATTTCTCTCTGTTTCAAGGAGACTAAATCAACCTAAAGATGACCTTTTTGCCTTTATTACTGGGAGAGGATGGCTGACCAGCCCTGGTTACTTGTTGGGTGTGCTGGACAAGAAAAGGTATGGCCAGACTGAGTGCCTTTCCTCAGAACCTGGAATGGTACCTCAAGTGGATCACCCATTGAATCACCCATTGAATTTGACTTCATTCAGTGTTTCACAAATCTCAGATCTGTCTTCTCTATTTGAATATGTCAGGGTCAAGGTCCCAGTACCTCTTTTCTCCCCAGGAAGGCAAAGTAGGATAGGGCAGCCAGGGGAAAGAGGTTGGACACCAGAGAGTTAAGATCAAATTGGTGGGGGCGTTGCTTCAGCAATTAACAGGCGAAGAGATAAAATGAAGGCTAATGGTATACCTCTTGAACACCAAACCTTAGGTGTTTGACCTTAAGATGAAACTAAAAGTGAGCCACTTCTATGTGGTCTCTCCTTTCTGGGGTTGCAACAGAGAATCTCTCCCTTTGCTCTTCAGGGACCTCTTTGTAGACCAAGCTTTGGTTAAGAATCAATTACCACATAGAGAACATAAGAGGCCAAAGACTTTTCTGTGGCATAGTCTAGTCTGGCCTAAGAAAGCAGATTTTCCCTGGAGCTAAGTGTCAGGGCGTCCTCAGTTAGGGCTCACCCTATTCCACCCCCAACAGTAGCTGCCCTGGGACTCCAACCCAACCATCTAGAGGCAAAACTTGCCCCTCACCCCCTCAGGGAGCCAGGAAAGTGCGTTACTGCTGAAAAAGTGGACTCACACAGGCCCTAAAACTGAACAAAAGCTGGGCGGGGTGAAGGGGGACTGGAAGGGGGCCCTCAGGCTGTGCCACGCAGTCGGCTCTTCCATCCTTTCCCCCCTTCCCCCTCTACTCCCCCTGGCCCCTGCACTCCTTCCTGCCTCCTCCGCTCCCATTAGCCCCGTCCACCCTGCTGGTGGCCCGCAGGGCACCAGGTGAGACCACGCTGGACAGCTCCTTCTTTGAACTTTAGCCTGCGGTCCCCTCTGCTGCCACCCCATTGCCCCGAGATCTGTAAATTCAGACCACGTTGGTGTCTGCAGCACCAACGTGTCCAAAATTGTTTCCAAACTTGGAAAGGGCGGGGAAGAATGAGGGGGCTGGGGAGGGTGGAGGTATGCAGACAGCGAGTCAGAGTTTCCTCTCGAAAGCCTCAAAAGTGTCCACGTCCTCAAAAAGAATGGAATTAATTTAAGAAGCCAGCTCCGCAGCCACGTCCCTCCCCGCACCCTCCTCCCTGCACTCCCTCCTCTGCGCCCCCGCAGTCTCCTCCCTGTAGCTGCTTGGGCCCCCAGCCCCAGCCCTGCTATTGGTGGAGTGGCTTTTGGAAGCACCCTCAGGCCAGAGAAAGTTTGGCCATATAAATAGGGCAGATCCGGGCTTTATTATTTTAGCACCCAGGCGGCAGGAGGTTTCTGCAAAGTTGGAGGTACTGGCCTCGACTGCATGCCTGTGCTTACCAGGTGATACCTCCGCTGGTAACCCAGGGGTTCTGCGACACAAGGAGTCTGCATGTCTAAGTGGTAGACATGCTCAGCTTTGTGGATACGCGGACTTTGTTGCTGCTTGCAGTAACTTCGTGCCTAGCAACATGCCAATGTAAGTGCTTTCAGCTTGTTTGGGGCAGGCGGGGAGCGAAGTTAGGTGGGTGGGCGCCCTGGTCTGGAAAGGGAAAACCTAAAGGAAAATTCTAGCAACAACTTGGAGGGAAGACTCTCTGGCATGTGGAAATGAGATGCTGTTGATAAGAAATGTGGAAAGTACCTAGATGAAAGCATAAAAGTTTTCCCCAAAAGTTTCTTTTGACTCAGATCGAGGCTGTTAGCTTGACCTGGACGCTGGAGTTAGAGAAGCTTAAAGGAAGCTGAAAGGTCCTTCCTGATGGATAAGATTGTAACAACGGTGATGCAAGAAATCAAGACATCCACCTCCCACCCTCCACCCCCCACTTCCATCTACATTGATTCCAGTCGTAGAAAATTTGAGGCCTACTCTAGAAAGCCATTAAGTTATAATGCAGAATTCACCCCTCCAGGGCCTTTTCTCCTCAGGGCATTGTTAGGCTTGTTTGGTTGATGAGGAGCGACTATAAGGCGCCCTCTGGAGGGAGGGCTATGGAATTACAGAGGACCCGTCCAGGCTAATGGAACCCTCCTTGAACAGGGCAACAAGTTTGTACAAAAATACAATTTGCATTGCTGATCAAAGCAACTCCCAATGGTTACTCCTCGGAAGGAAAACTGATGTTCCTTGGAATGGAGACAATTTAAAAAGTAAAACTGGTTTCTAAGTCCATTATCCATTGGGAATAGTCACATTACTTAACTAAAAACTGAGCTCCCTTATGTTGAGCCAGGAAGTCCCTGCTGCATTTTTCCCAATGACAATTAGACATTCTGGACAAAGCAAGTTGAAAACCATCAACACAAATCTGAGACTCAAGAAACTGATTTTATTTTTGTTTGTATGACTTTCCATTCACTTGCCATGAAACCCTGGATAAATCAAACTGGGTCTTTTCTCACAGGTGTGATGGAGCTTGGATGGACTCTATGGTGGTCACCTCTCTATTTTTAGATGCTACTTCCATGCTAAGATAGAATGAAAAGATAAGACAGAAAATCAGGATTTTTTTTTTTTAATGAAAATGGCTGCCTGATTTCCAAAGATGCTGACTTGTTGAATTGTGAAGGGTTTTTGGCCACACCCAACACTCCAAAATGTTTGCTCCTCCCACCATTGCATCATTAATGAGCTTTTCCTGTTTTTATCCTGTTGACTACTTTTAGTATACACAGTGGATACTAAGGAATAATTACATTGAACAGATCCACATTGCCAAGTCTTTTTTGCTTGGTTTTGTTGTTGTTTTGTTTTGTTTTTAAGAAATCTCAGATGGAGGGAAAGATTTGACTTCTAGAGAAATCATGGAAATTAAGCTATCCCGAGATTTGTAAGAAGGGCAACTCACTGTCCACTGTCCAATTATCTGTCAACCGTAGTCTTAAGAATAAGTTACCTAATACACACTCTTTAAAATGGTTCAGACTGAGTAATAAAAAGGCAAATTTCCAATGTCTTAAGGATTTCTGTTAATCAAGTCCAGGCATAATTATTCTTCCTACTGATGGACACAATGAAGTAAACATATCATTTCCCCAATTTAAAAGTATTTCTCATAAATTGCTCTTAAATGTCAGTGCTGGATGTGGTCCACTTTCCTGAATTGTGACTCTTGCAACAGATGTTCTTACTCCAAATGACACACTTCTTGGTCATCTAATTAAAGCAATTTTTAGGGGTGATTCATTTTGTTGCCAGCTTGGCTATACTTATATGCTGTATTAACCTGTAATTTTTATACCATAGCGGAGGAATTAGGTCTTTAAGGACATATTGCAATTGTGGAAAAGGGAGAGAGATTATTTTAATGCACTTCCCCATTACTTTTCAAGATCTTTAATTCACCATTTTTCCATTTATGAAAAGCAGTTTCTTCTCAAGGACAAAGTACTACAAGCTGATAAAAAACAACCTTACTTAATTTAAGTAAACCAATTTAAAGCAAGATTTCAAGTATCCAAATAAATTCATTTCATGTTATTTTATAAATTGTGCTTTTTTGAAAGTGTGTCTTTTTGAAAATGGACATTCAGACTAATACAAACTATAATGTAACTAAGCTAAGAATTTGTTTAAAAAAAAAGAGAAAGTTCTATTTTGAATACCATACTTTCCTAGACTTTCCCTTTTTAAAATTTTTACATATAAAATTATCTAAATCATAAATTATTTCCTCATCAGCCTTCTGCTTTTGCTCACATGAGATTCACCTGTGCAATTTACCAGCCTAATTGCTAAACATTAGAAATAACCTTCAGACACATTAATATTTCACAACATTTATAAAATAGTGAATAATTAACAATTTAATTCAAAATATATTTGCATGTTAATAGTGCAGACAAATCATCCTGCTGATCCCTGCTATATTTCCAACCTGCAAATTTTCCAAGTCATTAGAATATTCTTAATAAAATTCTATTTGTTCTTTAACTAGATAAGACAACTTTACAAACAAATATGTCTCTGTTAACTATTGTTATTGATCAGTGGAATGATACTAAAACTTATTTCTTCTTTTCATTTTTTTCTCTACAGATTTACAAGAGGTGAGTAAAGTTATTTTTAAAATCTGTGAATATTTGGATTTCCTTGACAGTATTGTCAAGATGACAGTAATGTTGTCTCTGGGGAAGGAAGAAGAAGCTACCATGGTATTGGCCAACCTGAAGTTGTAAAAATAATAATAATAATAAATAAATAAGGTTATGGTCTTCAAAACCTTCCTGGCTTCCTGAGAAAGTTCCCACCCCAATTTCCAAAATGGGCGGTGCTACTGAGTAAAAGCCATCCTCATAAGGACACCCAAAAGAAGTAGAGTAAATAATTCAGTGGAACTTTGGGCTTTAGGATCAGCTACTATGCAACAAAATTAGCTTGCTAGAGAATCTTGTCTCTCTCTGGGAAATATTTGCACTATTTGGAACAAATTCATAGCTTGTGAAATGAATCCAAGGTATAGATACACAGATAAGTTTATGTTTTGATTTTGTACTTATTTGATTTTATTTATTGGTAAAATTCAAAATTGTACTTTGGAGTCCTAAGATACTAATAAGGCATAATATAATGTGCTGTCTGAGTATATCTGTATGATACTGAAAAATGTATTCATATATTTTTTTCTTATAACTATCTTATTATTTTTTTCTAGGCAACTGCAAGAAAGGTGAGAGTCCAGTACTCTATAAATATCTGAAATTATGAAAGATGATTTATACTATGACTGAATATATAGTAGACTAAGGAAGGAAATGATTTGTCAAGATTTTGTGTACATAACTCTGCATTGGTTTAACCATAAAATAACACAACTTTAATGGTTAATACAACAAGACTTCATTATCTTTCAGAAATATCTCTAATTACATTTATAATATTCAAATGGTGATTTCCACACCAAAGAAAAAGTATATGTTTATTCTAGAGTTGGAATGACTGTATTACTTATAGATAGTAAATGAATGTCTTTTAAATATGTTGTTGGGTATATACAAAATGAAGTTCTTTTCCTGCAGAAATCATATTACTGAAAAATAGTATTTGTAATACTGATTTAAAGATTGAGTATGTAGATTCCAATGAAAAAAATACATATATAATTATAATAAAACAGTATACACCTATCATACTGAATCGTTTTTATAACTACTATCTAATAACATTGTGGTTAAGTCAGTCTTAACAACTAATTATTATCAAGAATGTCTTGTTCATTCACTGGAGATTACTGAGACATTTATTATTGTGCCATTTGTATCTTCCTTGTAGGGCCCTACTGGAGATAGAGGACCACGTGGAGAAAGGGTGTGTAAATTTTGAACTATTAAAGGACTCTGGCCCATGTTTGAATAGCTACGTATTAGAAACTACAGGATATTGACAGTCCTTAAGAGTATTATGTATCCAGATAATTGCACCATCTTTTAAGCAGATAATGCCCTCCAGAAGAGGCGAATGAACATTATTATATATAATCAATATTCTTTTTAGGTCAGGATTATCCTTTTAAGAAAGCAAACTATTATAGACAGCCATATTCTTTTTATGGCCTATCTTTCTTTGTTTTCAGTTGACCTGCCCAACACATACATAATGGAACTGTATCTACCTAACAGCATAAAGTCCTTTTCTTTTTATCATGTTTTGTTTGCTTTTCAAGTAAGATCTCTTATGTATCCTAGGAATAATAGTGAAGAAGCGGACAACAGCATGTTTCTATCTAAAGTAATAAATGTGCAAATTAGGCTTTCATTTTATCCGTGGCATTCATAGTTCTCCGTGCTATTCTTATTTGGCATTTATAACTACCTGGTTTTGCATTATGTGAAATATAGAAATGAGCAATATAGTGTATCTATGAGTAGGTGTAGATTTCACTACAAGTCACTTAGTCTGTCCATTAGAAGTAGCACTATGGGAAAAAAATCATTTTAACAACATAAAGTTAGGAAATTAAACCTTGTGATTAAATGATTTTATTAATTACTATATCAATTAGTTTTTTTTCACATATAACATATCAAAACAACTGAACACACTCATCAGCAGAAACTGACAATCAACATGCATAGTACATCACTGTGCACAGCTAACCATATGAAGTTTACAGAATAAAAAAAAAAGAGCCATAATTCTGATACTCGAATTAATAATCAGTAATGGAGATCATCTTCTAACGAAAGCACCTTGGTCTATGTCTTCTTCATGTGCCATGCTTGACCTCCTTCTAAAATGTCATAAAATGTATTTCAATGAGGAATATTGCATATTGAATTTCCACACCACTTACATATCTGGAAGTCTGAACAACTAGTTGATCTTACTATGTGTCTTCCTATGTAAATTTTTCCATATGTAAGTTTTGCTAGCATCTAATTCATTTTTTTCATAACAGGGTCCACCAGGTCCACCAGGCAGAGATGGTGATGATGGTATCCCAGGCCCTGCTGGCCCTCCTGGTCCTCCTGGTCCTCCTGGCCCCCCTGGTCTCGGCGGGGTAAGGTGTCTTAAATATTGCAACATGTAGAAACTTTACTTTTGTACACCTCTGTTGGTAGATATTTTATTGTGGGATTCATTTTAAACAGCTAAGAGAGTTTACTATTTGGAAATTAGTATTTTTAATTAATTTCTTTACTTTTTTTTTCCATTAAAGATTCTGCTTTGCCTCTTTGTTTGCCAGATACTGGCCTTTGTGTTCAGTGAAGGTAGCAACAGCCCTCACCAATATTATTTAACTTGGGGATTTAATACCTTTTATCAGTGGGGCATAAATAAGAGGTGTTGCATTATTAAAGAGCTTGATTAGATTGAATGATAAGTGAAATCTCTGATCGTAAGTAACTTTGCAAACATACTCCTTTGATTCCTCTTGGCTTGATATCTGCTGAACCAACATACAAAGCTGTTTTAAGTTTAATTTGCTTCAAACTAATTTGAAAAAAGTACATTTCCCTTTTTCATTAATATCTTCTTTTAGCTTTATGTCTTTAACAATGGTGTGAGTGCCAAATGGCCTCACTGCAGGAAGGAAAACATACTTGCTTAACTGGCTAGCACTATGAATCAGAAGCCTGCTTCTAAAACCCACCTGTATGTCAGTAAAATAAGACCTTTCTCCCCAAAGATCTTATTATAATTGCTTATCTACTCAACACATTAAAAAGCACCTTTTTAATAAGTCTACCTCTATAAGAAAGAACTTCAACAGTAAAGTTAATACTGCGAACTATCTTTTTTAAGTTTAATCTTCCAAGGGGAATTTTTGTTCAGTTTTTCTCTTTATATTCTTCTTGAAGCTCCGCAAGAATACAGTCTCTTAGTCATTTTTGTATAGTTCCTCAGCAAAGAAGCAACAGGTGGTAGTGGAAAATTCTCCTCTTGAACTCTACTTAATTTATCAGGGGTCCTTAGTGACTAAAAACTTTCACACACTGCCTTCCTCAGTATAAAGGTAAGGCATGGGGAAATGCAGAGATTGTGTTAATGGTGCAGGAAAGAATTCAAAAATAAACTAAGAAAATTCCCCAACTTCAAAACAGGTGTGTTCTAGATTTTAAATTTGCATTTCTAACATTTTAAGAATTCAGTTCAACATAGATTTCTAAATAATAAGCATTAAAAACATTGTTCTCTTGTAAATAAAAACAAAATATTTACACATAAAATGAGAAAATTAATAAACTTCATGGCCAGTAATTATTATGCAATTACATAAAATATATATTTTCCCTCTAGAACTTTGCTGCTCAGTATGATGGAAAAGGAGTTGGACTTGGCCCTGGACCAATGGTATGTTTATCTCAATCAGAAATATGCTATTTAATAAAATTAAATAGAAAATCTCTTCAAATTTCACATCACAATTTATTTTACTACCTTGATTAACAGTGTCTATATCAGATAAAAGCAGCATCTCTTTATTAAAAATTGTTCAAAGCAATTTTATGATTAAAGGTTAAGTCTAATCAACCTTGGGATTAGATTCAAGGGATTTCATTTTCTGTAGAAATGTGCTTCCTCAAGACATATCAGAAATTTACATCCAAGAAATAATCTCTGGACACGTAACCATATGCAGAAAAATTAATGTTAAAATTTACCACTATTTTTGTTTGTAATATAATTTAAAATTAGTTAGAATGTTTAACATCTCTTAGAGACAATGAATTACTAACCCTGATGAACTTGTTGTTAAGAATCAACAAGCTTTAGTAAGTACAATCTATTCATTTCATAACTAAAGAGTTGAAGTTCTTTTGCAAAGCCAAGAGATGGTTAACAGAATTAGAACTAATCGCCAGGCAAAATGCCTGATATTTGGCATCATGGCTTATGCATCTAGTCCCTCAATAAAATATCAATTTATTCAACAAATATCTACTAGGCGGCGCCTTCAGTGAGTCCCGAACCATATTAAGCACTAGAAATACAGTAGTGAATATAACAGATACTAACCTCCCTCAAAGAGTTTATCAGTTTTGGAAATGTTTCTAGTTATGCATTTTAATGAAAATTCCTTTTCAAAGTCAATTAACTGTAAACCAATACAGAAGTACAATTTAGCATTAATAGTACTCAATCCAAATACTCAGCAGCAGCATAGTGCATCATTTGACTAATATTTAAGCAACCTCCGTGTATTAATAATGATGACAGCCTACTTTTAGTAAGTCAATCTTCGAACAAGCATTGGTGAGATGTGTTAGGAGAAAAATAATTCAATAAGAGTCTGAAAAATGTATACACGTATGTATGAAATCGAGGGGGAAAGTTTTGGAAATAAAAACACTTAGTTGGTTAATTTGTTTTATTTGTTCATAAGCAAAGGAATTTACCTGAAGTTAGCACCGTCTTTAAAATAGATAGTATACTTGGACAATGCACTTAGTGTCTTATCTTTAAAAAAAGATGTTCTGCTATAGCTAATGGACCATAATAAATTAGTACACTGTAAAAGTGAGATAATACTTTCTGTAAATTAAAAGTCTCACTTGAGAGTAATGTTTCTTTAATGAATGATTTCCAATTTCTTGTTTTTTTTCGGATAATTTAAAACATTCGTGTGCAAAGTAAAGAAGTGAATATTTCTTTTGACTTTGTTTATATTGATATTTGAAATTAGATGGTTTTGTTAATGATAGAATTAGTTTTAAAACAGTGTCTCTCTAAAAAAGAAACTCAGGAAAAACAGTGAAATATAAAACATAAATAAATAAAAATCTTACCTAATCCTAGGAAATTGATTTCAGATTTCCCCAACAATGGAACATTTCTCAAGGGGAGCAGGGGGCAGGAAGAATGTTTTACTTTTAAATATTAGTGAAATATAATTTAAGCTTCCATATCCACAGACCTTCATCAGACATATGTAATCAACAGATATGTATTTCACAAATAGGAAAGATGGGCACTAATGAAGTATTAGATTTTTCATGTTTGAAAATCAATAACTATAAAACCCCATAGGGTTTTTCTTTGAATTAATGAGTAGTCATCAGCAGTTTCCCAGTCTCCACAAAATAAACTACCCCTTATGTAAATGAAACTGCTGCAACTGCATGGAAAATGAATAAATGTAATTAAGAATCCATGGTGTCAGAGAAATTTATTTTAATGTGTACCTAAAAAATTATTTTGACAGAAAGATGATCTTTTTTTTTCATATTGAAGTAATTTCCAAAATGAAAGAAATAATTCTTATAATTAAGATGATATGCCTTTTAATAAAATCCCTATTATTTCACTCTAGGCATTAATATACTGATACAGACCTAACTGCAGAGATAATGTAGTTGATGTGCAATGAAGATATTAGCCAAAATTTGTCTATGCAATGTTCGCACAAGGAAGCCTAACAGAAAAGTTTCCATAAGCATTGATTACTGTTAAGAATTGTCAACAATCATATGTATCTCACAAACGCAATACTTTGCTGTACTTACATACTACAAAGTGAAGAACAATGGGAGAACAACTTTCTGTCATTTTGGCCACATTTTCAATAATAATATGTGTTAAGGGACTCTTCCAGCAAGCAGGCTGTTTCAGTAATTGATTATTTTCTTTCACCCCTTATTACAGTCACCTTTTGTTAATTAATTGATTTATTATTGGGTAGAGACGGAGATAAATTTATAAGGGAGAGGGAGGTAAAGAGAGAAAGAAACAGAGAGACATCTTCAGTCCTACTTCACCACTTATGAAGCTTTCCCTATGTAGGTGGGGACCAGGGGCTTGAACCTGGGTCCTTGCACACTGTAATGTATCCGCTTAACTAGGTGCACTACTGCCTGGCCCTACATTCACTCGTTTGATATTTTCATCAGTCACCAACAGACTTTAAAGGAAATAAAAAATTATGACAAACTTCTCCCCAGTCATTAAAAAAGAGTTTTTATTCTTTCAATTTATGCCTCGTAAGCAATCAAAATACCGATTTTTAAGCTGTTTAACATAGGAGGTTGACATATGGCCGAGGAAATCCAGATGGGAATGCTTCTTCAGCTGCATGGAATACAGTTATAAATTCTGTATGGTGTACAGACTGATTCACTGCATTTCATCAAGAAAGCAACCTCAATATGTATAACTGTGGACAACTTTAAGGAAACTATGACCATTCTATTTATTTCTCATTTGATTTCTGTTGATTTGGGTTAGGAGTAATGGTGAGAGACAGAGAAATAGTATGAAAAGCTTGAATCTTTAAATGCTTCCTTGGAAGGCTGGGCTGAGGCACCCCTGGTTAAGTGCACATCTTACCATGCACAAGAACCTGGGTTTAAGCCTCCAGTTCTCACCCTCATTGGGAAAAGTTCATAAGCTTTGAAGCAGTGCTTCAGGTGTCTCTCCTTTTTCTTCCTTTCTATCTCCTGTCCTCCTTAGTTTCTCTCAGTTCTATCAAATAAAATAGTTTTTAAAAAATAAATGCTTCCTTGGTAGGACCATGAACTATGAAATAAAATCAAGCCAGTTCTCTTAGTCTTTCAAAAAATATCTATAGCACTCTCATGTTATCCTATCTAACATAAAGCAATGTCAGGACAATTTATCAGTCCTAACTACACCTGTCTTCTTTACAGGGTTTGATGGGACCCAGAGGTCCTCCTGGTGCATCTGGAGCCCCTGTAAGTACTGAAAGTTTGTTTTCTCCCATATGTAAAAAGACAGAATTAAATAAAGGCTTGAAGTATGATATATTGTTTTTTCTCAGGGTCCTCCAGGTTTCCAAGGACCTGCTGGTGAGCCTGGCGAACCTGGCCAAACTGTGAGTATATTTTTCACCTTTGTACATACATTTTTCCCAAGACATTTATAAGTACAGTCTTACCGAAATGATGGGTATTCCATTTTCTTAGGGTCCTGCTGGTGCTCGTGGTCCAACTGGCCCTCCTGGCAAGGCTGGTGAAGATGTAAGTATTTACCCTTAATTATTTTCCAATGTCCCTTAAGTGTTACTGTGACATCCAGGATTTCTAGATTTACATTAAATATTTTGCCAAGAACTGGATATGCCTACCATAAATCATCTAATCTGGAACATAATATTTTAATGAAATACTAACAACTTATTATACTTTAAGAAGTACATTTGTTAGTTAGATATATACTTGGATACTTTCTTCCTGTTGCAAAAAACAAGATGTCCCACTATCACATGAAAGTTTATTAAGAAGGAGTTACCTTTCTTTTTCTATTCTTTCATGTTTTAGGGTCACCCTGGAAAACCTGGCCGACCTGGTGAGAGAGGAGTTGTTGGACCACAGGTGAGACATTTTTTATAGTAGTACATGGTTCAAATGTCAGAGATCTTCCATATATAATATAGTTGCTAAAATGAGAATCGATCTAAATGACAAATGGATATCTTCATTTTTTAGCATGAACTGATAAGTACAGATGCCCAATTAGAATGTAGAATGTATAGTTTTTATAAATGTGAATAATGTAGTATTAATGGTCACAAGCACACTATAAACAGCTAACAGTAGATCTTATTTCTACCAACACCACTACATTTTTACTTAAATTAAAGCAAGTTACACTGATGATATGTGTTTAAAAATATCCTAGTTGGGCCAATAAGTTAGTTCATTTAGGAAAGCATATAGTTTACCCAGGTTCAAGCTCCACCCCATCTCACTGAGAGAAGCCTCGGTGCTATGGTGTTTTTCCTTTTCTCCCTCTGTGTCTCTGTTGGTCTCTTTTTAACTGAAAAGGTCCAAGGTGGTGAAGTCCCAGTGATAACTAAAATAAATAAGGAAGGAAATAACAGAATAAAATATATTAGTCTTTAAATCTAAGCCTGAACTTTGATGAGAAGAAATATATTGATGGAAAGAAATCTTTGTCCCCCCTTTTTTTAGAGTAAAACTATAATTTACCCTTTTCAATATTTCTTTTAAGGGTGCTCGTGGTTTCCCTGGAACTCCTGGACTTCCTGGCTTCAAGGGCATCAGGGTAAGCACATTGTTTATCCAGATAAGAGAAAATATTGATCATCTTCTACAAAATACCTCAGCTATATTTATATTTCTGGGTGTACACACTTGCTTCCAAACTCCTGAAGTTAGCTGGAGTAGAGAGTAAAAGAATAAGTAAAGCTTGAAGTAATATTTTTTTTCCTGCCCATAACTTCCAAGAAACAAGGGAAAAATCTATAGTGAAAACCATATAAAATACATAGGACCTAACAGGTATCTGCAATCATCTAGAATTTATAAAATTATTAAAGACAGTAAGGAGGTGAGAATTGAGTCCTGTATTCTTTCTCAAGTGCAGGAAGCTTTGATGACTCACCTAAAGTGATGAGGTTAATTTGCCTGGAACAAGTGCATTAAAACTCCAGAAGTAGACAAAGAATCATTGAGAGATATTAGCTCCAAAGATATAAGAAACATTTGACCAAGCATTACAACAGTACAAAATTTTGATCTAATAAGAATTTGCCTTTCAGGGACACAATGGTCTGGATGGATTAAAGGGACAGCCTGGTGCTCCAGGTGTGAAGGTAAATACCAATTCAGAATTATTATTTTAAAAAATATAAACACAAGTCCCCATCACTATTAAAATGTATATTTTATTGATAAGTACCAACATTATAAAAAATATTTTTCTCTACTTTTCAATAGTGAAGGCTCTGTAAAGAAAGGCCAGTTATAAAGTGCTGACCTAGTGTCGTGACTCTGCACACTGGCGTTCAAGCCTGAGGCAGCTGAGCTTCAGACTCAATCCCCAGTCTCACCAAAAACCAGAGAGGTTTACCCCAATTACTAATATATTTATTTAATTAAATATTTTTAAACAAGAGAAAACACAGTGTTAATATTTAGCATATCTTTTCCTTCTATAATTTGCTTAATTTCTGCAGCCAAAATAAACATAAACCAATAATCAGATATTAGAACACTATATGTTATTTTAAACTGTAAATTCTCCCTTGCCATGCACTAATTAGATAGGTATATTCATGTCACAATACACTTTTCCACCTCTTTCCTGTGATTTATCTGTGCACACTCAAAAAAATTTTAATTAGGTAATTAAAGTCTCAGAAGTGTGTTATCTCTTGGCTGGGCTCTTCTCTGACAGTGTTTTCAACTATAAAATGTTCTCTCTCCTATTAAGGAGATAATGTGATATTAAAGTGAATACCAATGTAATTACAAATTAATGAGTATTGAATACTAGCGGGACCAGAAATGAACATGAATATGGAGAGACTGTTCTAACTTTCCAGCTGCCACACAAATGGATAAGGTCAAACTCATTCTCCCAAGAGTCTAATATAATAACTGAGACTACTGATCACAGCATCATAAAATGTAAATGCTTGCAGGGAATTTCAGTGATGTCCTCATTTTGCAGAGTAGGGTAACTGAGCCTTAAAAAAATACTAGTGACTTGCCCAAAGTCACACATCTGAGTTCCAACTTCTGTGCTTATCCACATGTACCTCAAGAAGGAATACACTTCACATGAAACCCTAGAAATGACAAATCCTTAAATAGGCTCTCAGACCTTGCTTCTTTTACATCTGCATTAGATTATCTGAGAGGAATGTTCTTTTTCACATTTGCCACTGTTTTAAATTATATAGCCATGGATTCTAGTAGGCAAGGATATAGATTTTAAATAAATAAAACAACTCTCTAAAATACTATGAATCTTCATATTTTCATGGTTTTTTCTTTACTAGGCAGAAATATGAAGTCTTCAAAATTACTTAGAAGTGGGTAACTGTGGCAATATTGAATGCAAATGTACCCTCTGTAATCTCTTTTCATGTTCTTTCTAATATATAAGCCTAGTCTAAATGATATACAAAATCAAAGGGGAAGTTGGTAAAGGGTAAATAATATTTGAGTAGCTATAGCTCCAACATACTGTGATAAATTTGTATCGCCCAAGAAAAATCTGTACATTAGAAATTACTTAAATGTAATGTTTGACATACTTGAAAACTTCTCTGCATGTGTCTTGTATGTAACAAAATATATAAGTGATTAACTTGGAAATAGAATAAAAATTACCCAACCAGAAAATAAAAATGTATGTAATGAAAAAAAAATTTGCTCTTTTTTCTGTGTAGGGTGAACCTGGTGCCCCTGGTGAAAATGGAACTCCAGGTCAAACAGTAAGTATTTACTACTCTGTTGTAAATCTAAATATGTGCATTCTCTGTAAGCTGAAGCCTCTTTCTTTTTGCTAATTACCATTTCCTGTGGCATTGTATCATTTGATATTTTTCTGATAGCCTTCTATGTACCTAATTAAAATCCATTTACCTTTTAGTTGAAATTTGACCAAGATTTATTTCTAGAGAATTCTTGCACATATTGGAAATTGAACCAAACAAATTAAACTTGTAACTTTTTAAACTAGCACTCTGGGTTTCACTGAAAATATTTCTGCTTCTAGGGAGCACGTGGACTTCCTGGTGAGAGAGGACGTGTTGGTGCCCCTGGCCCAGCTGTGAGTGTTTCCATTTTTGTTCATTTTCAGCATGCTTAAAAGTTTTACATTAACTTTTAACTTTCACTCGACTCATTTAACTTCCTAACTTGACTTTTTCTCTTTATTTTCTTTATAGGGTGCCCGTGGAAGTGATGGCAGCGTGGGTCCCGTGGGTCCTGCTGTAAGTTTAACACTGAAAAAATTGGAAATGGTTTATAGTGTAGGATAAGAGTTATCTTCTGGGCTGAGGAGACAGTTTAATAATTATACAAAAGACATTCATGCCTGAGGCTCTGAGGTTTTAGGTTCAATCCCCAGCATCACTGTAAACTAGAGTTGAGTGAGTAGGCATTGGCCTCAATCTTTTTCTCTCCCTCTCCCTTTCCTGTATTTCATAAATAAATAAATAAATAAACAAACCATGCAGGTATCATAGGTCACCCATTAAAAAAATATCTTTGGGAGTCGGGCGGTGGCGTAAGGGTCCTGGTTTAAGTGCCCAGCTCCCCACCTACAGGGGAATTACTTCACAGATGGTGAAGCAGGTCTGTAGGTGTCTATCTTTCTCCCTCTCTGTCTTCCCCTCCTCTCTCCATTTCTCTCTGTCCTATCCAAAAACAATGATAACAACAACAGCAGTAATAACTGCAACAGTAAAAAACAACAAGGGCAACAAAAGGGAAAATAAATACAAAAAAAATATCAACAAAATGACACCATTTTAGGAACCTTCCAAATATTCACTGAGGTTTTTAAAGATTCCATTTATAAGTACCACTTTCCGGGCAGTAGGGTGTGTAATCCCACCTTGGATAACTTGAATGTCTTTCCTTTCTTAAGATACTAATTAAATAAGATCAAGCTATGCTAAGTCACTTTAGTTTTCTGTCCTTAGTATGTTCTTCATTTCCTGAGATAAAATTGCTTACTACCTTCTGCTTTGATTTCAGGGTCCCATTGGGTCTGCAGGCCCTCCGGGTTTCCCAGGTGCTCCTGGCCCCAAGGTAAAAATAAATTATATATATTATCATTAGACATTTGTGTTGTGGTGTTAAAGGGTATATAATTTCAGATAGAGAGACAATAAAGGAGATAACTTCATTAGTCCCACCCTCAAAATAAATATGAAATGCCCAATTTTTGCACTTCAGGTTTGAAATAGAACATCTCTCCACACTTGAGCATGCTATGCTGAATGATAAGATAGAATTTTAGATCAGAATGATAAGATGGAAATTTATTCTTCGAGGTCACTCTGGACTACCCTTCCAAATTAGTCCAGACTGACTAGCAAATAAAAATATTCAATATACTAGAGTTAGAAGTAGGACAAGGTAGCACTGGCAGCCAAGATAGAAAAAACAATCCAGGAAAATAGGAAGTCAAATTCAAAACATGTGCTTCCAAAGGAGGTAAGAGAACTTACTGCAGTTCCGAAATAATTTCATAAAACTTGGTGTTCTAAAAACAGAGATAAACTGTTTCATTATTGTCTGGCTAATACCTGGGTGTCATTCCTTCTTTTAGGGTGAACTTGGACCTGTTGGTAACCCTGGTCCTTCTGGTCCCGCTGGTGCTCGTGGTGAAGTGGGTCTTCCAGGTGTTTCTGGCCCTGTTGGACCACCCGTAAGTAACTTCTACCATGCCTCGAAGACAAGAAGGAAAGGGAAAAAAGTGTTCATTGGGGTCAGAGAAGAACAGAAATATTCTTTGTTATTGACATCTTTGTCCTTTCTCTTTCTTCACAGGGTAATCCTGGAGCTAATGGTCTCACTGGTGCTAAGGGTGCTGCTGTGAGTATATAAGGGTGACTAAAATGTGCTGCTGCAGTTCTAAAAGCACTTTAATGTGTACTCTTTTTCTTACCAATCATCACAAGATAGACCATAATCTTTGTTTTTCACAGGGTTTGCCTGGTGTTGCTGGGGCTCCTGGTCTCCCTGGACCTCGTGGTATTCCTGGTCCTGTTGGTGCTGCTGGTGCTAGTGGAGCCAGAGGACTTGTTGTAAGTATTCATGGCTGTGAATTTCATCATCCACAAATACCAACTCTGCTATCATTTAACCATCATCCAGATTTTCTGTAGCTTAATCATTCTTATTATTTCCTTCCATGGTAATTTTACTTCACATTTATTTCATAAATATTAATTAAATCTATTCATTCCCTCCATTTGTCACATAAACAGGAAACATTCCTCCTGCTATCCCAGAACATTACACAAAAGTTATCATAGCTCTGATATGTGTAGAATATCAGTCTTAGCCTTCAATCAAGAACAATCCTTTGTAAACCAATGAAAATTTCAGCACTTCTCAGGCCATTTTAATTTATCTTTACCTTGATCCACCAATAATTCTAAAATGTTCATCTGTGAAAGAGTTGTGATAAATGATTGCTGTTTGATTACTGTTTTGTTTGGGACCCTAGGGTGAGCCTGGTCCAGCTGGCTCCAAAGGAGAGACTGGCAACAAGGGTGAACCTGTAAGTAGTGTTATAATCACATTCATAGAGTTATCATTTTTCCAATCCAGTTTCTCTAGCAGGATATGATATGAAAAAATCATTTTACATATCCTCCTTTCTTGTTTCTTGTTTTCATTAAACAGGGCTCTGCTGGAGCCCAAGGTCTCCCTGGTCCCAGTGGTGAAGAAGGAAAGAGAGGACAAAATGGTGAAGCTGGATCTGCTGGCCCTGCAGGACCTCCGGGGCTGAGAGTAGGTTCCAAATGTTCCTGACACCCAGAAACACAAGTGGCAAATGATGACACCCCCTTCACTGGGAATTGGTTAGAATGACTGAATGCATTTTCTAGATGAAGGAAGCATCTGCTTTCCATCTGCTTTATTAAGTCAGTTACTCGTAATTTGGTATGTTATAAAATTGGTCTGGAAACAATGTTGACCTACTTTGCAAAGTGCCTCCTTCACACATTCCTTTGGGGGTTGGGTGAAGTTTTTTGACTTGCTTTATATTTGTGCTTCCCCTTAAGGGATGTTAAAATATATTGCATGCTTGCTGTGTTTCAGTAAACTCTGCTTTATCTAATTCAAACATTTTCTCCAACATTATTCTATGTAACCTGCTCTCTTTCAGGGAAGTCCTGGTTCTCGTGGTCTTCCTGGAGCTGATGGCAGACCTGGTGTCATGGTAAGTTGTTCATTACTCATTTTCTGTGTAGATGTTTGTTTCTAATGGTGAGTGTGTCTTTAACTCTAGCATGCCACCCCCCCCCTTCTTTTTAATAGGGTCCTCCTGGTAGTCGTGGTGCAAGTGGCCCTGCTGGTGTCCGAGGTCCCAGTGGAGATTCTGGTCGCCCTGGAGAGCCTGGTCTCATGGGACCCCGAGTAAGCTTATGAGTAATTCTGAGCAAGTCACACTAGGCACAATTTCCTTGTTTAAGAAACTGACTGATATTTGAAGACAATAATAAAAAAAAAAAAATCAAGTGAAAATTTGTTAGTAGGTTTGCTGGTGGTTGCCTTTTTGATTTAATTTTATCAAAGCTGACTAGATATATTTATAAATTTGGCTAGTTCATGAAATTCCTATTTATTACTTGATACAATGGCTATGAGCCTTTTGAAAGAATAGATTTATTTTAATGTATCCAAATTAGATTGATTCTCCTCTTGGCATGAATCTTTTATCTTAATTTGTGAGTTTTATATAAGGTGTTCATGAAACATATTAGGACTATACATTATCATTTTATTAGATTCATAAGTGAAATCACTTTCTGGCGATAACAAAGTGATATAATGTATTCATCATCACACTAGCTATGGAGAAATGACCTTTAGATTCATAGGCACTCTAATCCATAGCAATAGAATGATTTTTTGTCTTCATTATCTCTAATGGATGAGTATCAACTCTAATTGTACCACAACAAATAATAGAAACACCGAATATGGAATTATAAAAATCCATTTTGAAAACAGTTAACTATATTTGTTTTTCTATTCTAAAGTAACAAGATACATTTGTCCATACAGTATATTGCTAACAGCTTCTTGATATATCTTTAAATGGGACTGTTGCACTAAAAATCAGTAATAAGAAAGACACAGGAAAAAAAGAAACATAGAAGTAAGATTTCAAAGATCTTTCACATCTCCCAACTAATGGCTAATACCCCTGATGATTTGTCTGAACCAACAAAGAGTGAGAGGAAAATGTTTTGTGAGATTTCAATCAATTGAAGTCTCAAATATGTGTATTAAAGTGCTAATATTAAAGCACCATTTGTTTTATAGGGTTTTCCTGGTTCCCCTGGAAATGTTGGCCCAGCTGGCAAAGAAGGCCCCTCAGTATGTATTTCTGGATTCTCTATTAATTTTTTAAGGACTCTTATTTCACCCTTATCAAGTCTTTTCTGAGGCTTATTTATACATGAATACATTGAAAATAAATATCAGTCGCATACATCACCTGGGAACGCAAAGTAATTGTAATTACAGAGTTGAAATGAATAGAGGCCTGAAAAGGGGGGAAATAGAAAAATAAGGCAAGGGAAATTGAAGAGGATGACAGGATATGGGAAGAAGAAAATTGTATACATGAGAGACAGATTTGACTATTTGTGTCCCACCATTCTATTTAGAAAAAGAAAAATGAGGTCATATTTTTGACACATCGCCCAGGAACCTCTGTGTTTCCAGTCTCATCCCATAGCGAGAGCACAGGTTTGAGGTCTTGAGACCTTGTTGACACATAAACTTCATTATTTTTGTATAGAAAATGTCAAAGATTACTTATTTATTAGTGATTTAAATATGGTTTCCAAGAGTATAAGATTACAGGGTTATTGCTTCACACCACACTCACCATCAAAGTTCTGCACACCCTCCCCTCAAATGATGCAGAAGCTTAAAAATAAACTCTGATTTCAGGGCCTCCCTGGTATAGACGGCAGGCCTGGACCAATTGGCCCAGCTGGAGCAAGAGGAGAGCCTGGTAACATTGGATTCCCTGGACCTAAAGGCCCCAGTGTAAGAAATTACCACAATCTACTCTCCCTTAGCAGTTTTTTGTTTGTTTGTTTGTTTTATTTTGTTTTGGGGTGTTTTTAATTTTTTTTTGGCTACATTTTACTAAAACTCTAGTATTGCTATCTTAGACTGCTCTATCTCAAGGGAGTTCCTCTACAACATAAGAAAACTGGAAGTCACTGTCCACATAAAAGATGATCCGTAGTGTATCATTATGCACCAAATTCAGACATACATCTTCAGAATCATTTACTTCTGTGGACACAGGCATACTTTGTTATATGTGAAGTTATATTATGACAATCATGCCTTCAGTAACAGAATTTAGGGACCATCAGCCTTTCCTGCCTCCCTCTCAAGAAAGCCAAGAAAGAAGTTAACCCTTCAAAATTATTGTAATTTGTTTTACATTACATGCTTTTTTAAAAAAATCTGTTATAGGGTGATCCTGGTAAAAGTGGTGATAAAGGTCATGCTGGTCTTGCTGGTGCTCGGGTAAGTGTTAATACTATTAAATCCAAGTACTCTTCATATAGGGAACACACATCTTTTGAAGCCACATTATATAATTCTATCAATTTTTAAAATGGTTTCTCAAAGCACCCTTATATCACCACAAAACATTTTTTTAAATTTTTTTTTATTTAAGAAAGGATTAATTAACAAAACCATAGGGTAGGAGGGGTACAACTCCACACAATTCCCACCACCCAATCTCCATATCCCACCCCCTCCCCTGATAGCTTTCCCATTCTCTATCCCTCTGGGAGCATGGACCCAGGGTCATTGTGGGTTGCAGAAGGTAGAAGGTAGAAGGTCTGGCTTCTGTAATTGCTTCCCCGCTGAACATGGGCGTTGACTGGTCGGTCCATACTTCCAGTCTGCCTCTCTCTTTCCCTAGTAGGGTGTGTTTCTGGGGAAGCTGAGCTCCAGGACACATTGACCACAAAACATTTTTAACCATACTTATATGACCATAAGCTAGCTATAACAATTCAAAATATTTATGGGCACAATCTGTTTTTATTTATTAATTCTGTGATTTTTAAAAAAAAAACATTCTAGTAAATATGCTAGTAGCACTTCCTGGATTTCATAATAGGACTGCCATCTATGGACCTCCTATGAGTCATATCAAAAGTTTGTAGCAATATTTGGGCTTTAACAGAGAACTGAAAATAAGTTTAATTTATGTTAAATGGCAGGTTTTTTTGTTTGGTTTTTGAGGAGGGAATGAATAAAGCTTTGAAGCATCTTCTACTCCCTAATTCCTGGGTAACTCTGAAGCTTTTTGTTAAATGTTTTAGGGTGCTCCTGGTCCTGATGGAAATAATGGTGCTCAGGGACCTCCTGGAGCACAAGTGAGTATTTTTCCCATTCTTGTTCTTTTCTCCTCTAAAATGAATCTACTTATAAAAACAGCAATTGGAATTTCCTAGTATGAAATGAGGCAGCTAGGCAATGACTGCTGTGCTTTTTCTTATCCCTTTTAGGGTGTCCAAGGTGGAAAAGGTGAACAGGGTCCTGCTGGTCCTCCAGGCTTCCAGGTAAGACAGAGAAAACATATATATATTAATAAAGGCCTTTTGTCAGACCACCAAACTGTAAGTCACCCTACTACTCCAACCTCACCTCACAGAACATGATTTCAGAACTGAAGCAAAGGTATATTTTTTCAAGGCAAACTTTCATAAATGTTGTAATAACATCAATTGCTAGTGATAGTATAGATATTAGGTGCCCCCCACCCATAGACTAATTACTAGCATATCCCCTGAACGATATCCAGAAGTTTGAGGTTTTTACTTCTTTCATTTAGGGTCTGCCTGGTCCTGCAGGCACAACTGGAGAAGTTGGCAAACCAGGAGAAAGGGTGAGTAAACAATGGGAAATTCACTTGGACTTCTCCCTTCCTCATTTAATGCTTCACTGCTGTGCAATTTTAATATGCAAAAAAATGTTAATGATAGCATTCTGCGTATAATAGTAGCAATGGAGAAAAAAAAGTTTTTCATTCCTGTTCAAATTACTTTAAGTATTAGATGGAAAGTGACATTATGGAAGTACAATGTATTGGTGAACTTTCCCTTTAATAGCCTTACTTTTTGGAATTATTTGGGTAATGTTATAATACAAATCATTTCCTTCTCCATAGTGAAAAGGTAAATGCACTGATTTTTCCATCAAACTAGACCCTGAAAAATTGCTTTTAATGTTTTTCTTGGCATTCAGACATGACACTGCTATCCACAATCAGTGCATGGGTTCTGAGTCATTTTCTTTGTAATTGTGATGAATGTGCTTCAATTCAGTTACATTCTGTGGTGTGGTCTCCTTTGTCAACAGTGGGTCACATTAAGGAGGCAGCTGGTCAGTAATAACGGAGATACACTTGGGTATACAATTAGTTAGGTAATGTGCAGAATATGATCATTTCTATTAAGAAAGCAGTCTGCTTTATTGTTAAAACAGGTAATGTCTGATGTTGTTCACTATTATTTATCACATTATTAAAGCAGAGAATCTGTCACTTTTCTAAATGTGAAAAACAAAAGAATGAAAAGAGAAAAAGAAAAAATTGACTAAATAATGGGAAGCTTACATTTTCTGATACCAGTTTCTGGGATAGTTTTATCTTTGATATTAGTGTAATTCTTGCTTTTTTGTATTATTCTATTCATAGCTGTTCATTCCCTGGTTCCTAATAACCTATTCCCATATTTACTTATGTAGGTATAGCCTACCCTGCTTTATTTCACTCTTTCAACTTTTATAGATCTCAGAGACATAAGCAGATTTATCTATATGTAAATTTCATACCTTGCTTATTCTCATATTCTACCTAGGGTCTTCCTGGTGAATTTGGTCTCCCTGGCCCAGCTGGTCCAAGAGTAAGTGTTACTTAATTTCCATGAACTTTTAATCATGTGTTTTCAAAACCTTGATGACCTTGCAACAAGTTTCTGACATTTTTTTAGTTATCAAACATAATCTGTAAATAACATTATATTTCTAATATGGTAATAGATATTTGTACATAATTTTTTATATTTCCTATTAAAAATCACACAGTTACAAGAAGTATAGATGAACTAATGTGTTTTGAATCCAGCGATTCGTAGAGACAGGTACAACGTATTTGTGACAGTGGTTTGGCCTGAGCCAAAGAAAAGCAGTATCTTTTATTTAATATTTATTTATTTATTTATTCCCTTTTGTTGCCCTTGTTGTTTTATTGTTGTAGTTATTATTGTTGTTGTTATTGATGTCGTCACTGTTAGGACAGAGAGAAATGGAGAGAGAGGGGAAGACAAGAGAGGGGTAGAGAAAGATAGACACCTGCAGACTTGCTTCACCGCCTGTGAAGCGACTCTCCTGCAAGTGGGGAGCCAGGGATTAGAATCAGGGTCCTTACGCCGATCCTTGCACTTTGCTCCACCAGCACTTAAACAGCTGCGCTACCGCCCGACTCCCAAAAAAGCAGTATCTTACTTGGGGATTTTAGTTGATTTTTTGCAAGGTGTATTGATATTCAAAGTCTAAAGCTAAAATCACTAAAATATAGAAATACACAGTTTCTACATACCACATAGAACTTTAAATAAAAATAAGATTAATAAACATGAAATATAGTCTGTGGTTATTAGAATAACTTAGTTTACCCCTGAAATATCCTATATGGATCATATACCATATGTATAGCATGTTCAAATAAATTTAGTATCACAGAACTATAGTACCATAAAACCAAATTATAGCTGGGGCCTTTGAAGCAATTACTTAATGTGTCTATGGCCATGCCACCCTGAATAAGACTGATCTCATCTGAAACAATTACCTAATACTATATTCTGCATAACAGAATGCTGTGTATTTATTATATTTACATGCAAGTTTATACATATGAAATAAAAATAATAATTATACACTTACATACAATATACAGACATGTATGTCAGGCTGTAAAAAATAAAAGAATATAGGTATAAGAATATTTAAACTTCTGGCACTGATATTTACTTAAAATGACAATCTTTTGCCTTGAATACTGTGCATAACTGGCACCTGTTTCACCTACAGACACATCGCAAAGAAAAATGGATTTCAAAAGTTGACTGATATAATGTAGAAACAACAAATGTTAAAGAGTTGTAGCAGAACATTAATGCTCTGTGAGATTTCAGAGGTTATCTTATCCTACCCTTTCATTTTATTAATAGAAAAGTTGAGAGGAAAATTATAATTTAGCAAGGCCCATACTCAAATAGCTGTGAGCTCTGATGTATAAAATGGTATCTCTGAATATGAGGAATAGTGCGACAGTTCTAATTCCTTGTATCTTTTCAGGGGGAACGTGGTCCTCCAGGTCAAAGTGGTGCTGCTGGCCCTTCTGGTCCTATTGGAAGCCGAGGTCCTTCTGGCTCCCCAGGACCTGATGGAAACAAGGTAATGTTTTAAGTTATATAGTGTTTGCTTGTCTCAGTATACTTTAAAATAAGTAAGTAGTGTAAGATAATAAGATTAGAGTTTTTCAGGGTTTTTTTTTTTTAGAATTCTTGTTTTTTTTATTTACTTCCACTTCTATGGTGATTTCCATCTCAGTAAATAAAATATTATTCCAAAGAGCATTAATTAAAATATATATAATATAATGTAATTAATTAATAAGTGAGAAAAAGAGGTAAGAGATTCCATTGTTCTGTACATGGAAGCATCATATATTTTTGGATGCTTCTTCTAGAGAACAAACTATTATCTTCTCAACATCCTACTTTATAAAGTAGATTTTCAAAAGGCAGCCTAAATTTTAATACCAAGAGAATTCATGATGATAAAATTTAACAAAACAGTACATTTACCCCATATATACCTGGAAACTTGACTTAAAAATAGAATGTCATTAATTTAAAGTGTACGGAATTATATGTTTCTTTAAAAAGTAAATAACTCCAATATGACAGATAATATTAACTCAGTGAACTTTGAACCTTTAAAGAAAAAAGTGAAGATTAGCTGCAGAAATCTATTGTTGATATGTGAAAAGCATAGTGGGAAAAAACGAAAGTCATGCCACAAGGAGAGGGTAAATAAAGGAAACAAGGCTTTTGAGATATTACTTTTCAAAAGGTTGTATTAAAGAAGCTAACCAGCAGCTTTTAAGTATGTAGAACTGCAGGGTTTTATATAAAAATGGAACCTATAGTCTCCACACTTCAGAAGATGAAATGAAAACATCTCTCCAACTGATGAGGTCTTTTCCATATTTCCTGTCTGGTCTAAGAGACTTATACTTAAAAAATGCTTGTGGACAAATATTTACACTCTCTCTACTTCCCATTGTCCTATCTTCTTTTTCATGTTTGTCGTAAGAGGATGGGAAGCAGGTTATCGAATAATCACAGCCACCCACTTCCCCTGTCTCTTTAGTCACCCTGGCATTAATTGCATCTTCCTCTGTTACATTCTTCCTCTTTCCAGTAGCCTTCCTTTGTATCTCTAAGTAGGCAAGAATGCTTATCTATTAAATGACTAAATTGGAATCCTTCAAGAGTTTTTCTTCTTTTGCCACTGAAATAATTGATTTCACATGTGTTTGATTCAAGGGTGAACCTGGCGTGCTTGGTGCTCCAGGCACTGCTGGTCCATCTGGCCCTGGTGGACTCCCAGGAGAGAGGGGTGCTGCTGGTGTACCTGGAGGCAAGGGAGAAAAGGTATCTTCTCCATATTGGACCTTAATGTATATTGTTGATGAATTCTAGCTAAGAAGGCTGCACAAGGACACTCAAGTTTTCACAGTTCTTGGCAGGGTGTCTGGTAACATTTTGATATCTGTATTCATTTCTCCCCCTGCAGCTTAGCACCTACGCATTTCTAAACTCACTAATCTGGCAAAATTCCTTGCTACCATGGAATTTCATGCAAACAGATGGTGTTGAGTAATACATGAGGCTCATTTTAATGCCACTAACAATAATGCCTCATCCTGCCCTAATTAATGGGAAGAAACTATATTGAACAGCTGTCAACCGTGCTGCTGCATTAGTTATGCCATGAGAGTGATCAGGCACTGAAGCCCATTGTGATGTTGCCTTATAATTCTGTCCACATGAATTTGTACCTTGCTTGATTATGCTTCAGGAGGGTGTATGGAAATTAGAAAAGAAAACAAATAATCTGGAAAGGGTTTTGAATTATTTTGTCCTTACTCATCCAGTACCCTACAGAATGGTACAGGAATAAAGACATTACTAAAGATCTTAAATGATGGAAAGATTTAAATGTCTCTGTCAAGACATTTCCAATTAATTTCTATTTAAAAATTTGGTTAGGAAACATAAAGTTGTTCTTGCTTTACACTTCAGGGTGAAACTGGCCTCAGAGGTGAAATTGGCAATCCAGGCAGAGATGGTGCTCGAGTGAGTAGAACTTCTTGCTTGTTTATTGGTAATGAGAGTAGGTGTTTGGTTGGTTGGTTGGTTGGTTGGTTGGTTGGTTGGTTGGTTGGTTGGTTTTTTGTTTTTGTTTTTATACTTCACTCAATTTGAGTTGAAGCTATTCAAAACAGCTGACAAAAGTGGAATTTTATTAAAAGTATATTCCATTATTTCTTGGACCCATGACTAGAATCATGCTACATTTTCTAAAGGAAAAATACAACATTTATTTATTTTAAAATCATAGTCGCTAGTGTTGATTATATCAAATACATACTATCAACTGAAAACCCTGGGTTCAACAGAACTTAATTTTTTTTCTGTTTTTTAATTAGTGATTTAATGATGGTTTAAAAGATAGTAAGATTACAGGGATAGGGTCCCACATCACACAGAACTTAATTTTTAAATGATTGTTTATTACTGTAGGACTGTAGAAAAATAATTAAGTAATCCTCTTGTATTTTAAGAAGTCAAAGCTTATAGTAAAGTCCTACTTGAGTACAAGTCCTAAGAATTTACCACTCAAAGAGGAGCCCCAAGGATTTGTTGTTAATACTACAGAGTTGCCTAATTTAAACCCATAAAGGTATAACCGCAAGGTATACACTTAAGTATTGGCATCATGATTCTTCTGTGCCATAAACTACCTTTTCATCCCCCCACCTCTCCCTCAAAACTGATAATTCATTCTGGTTATCATAATGGCCTTTCTTCTGAATCCTACAGTTATAACAGCACTCAATAAAACTATGTGCTTGGTGTTCTCAAGGGCATTGTACAAAAGTAAAAAACTCAAACCTCCTCAAATCTTAACCTACCCTTGACTTATACATGTTCATAGCCTTGATCACTGAGATATTTTCTTACTGAATAACAGTCCTGATAATTAGTACTAAAATTCAGCAGAGACTTTTTCGATGTCCATCCAGAGTGTGCAGCAAAAGTATTCAGTAAAGGGGAACAGCAAAGTTTGCTTTTGATAGTATGGGGATTCGATTATTTAGTAAGACTTCTTTCTTTTTGATACTAGGGTGCTCCTGGTGCCATAGGTGCCCCAGGGCCTTCTGGAGCCACTGGTGATCGGGTAAGGAAACATTTTTCACTTGAGTCGCAATCCTCTGAGTCCATATCAGTATCTAAACTTTCCCACCTGTCTTAACCCCAAATAGTCCCTGCAGTTCATTTTTATGGCTTAGTATAAAGTCAACTTAGTTTAAAAATCTATCCTTTGTGTCAAGCAGCAGGAAATAAGTGTTATATGTTTAAGGTTCTGTTTCCCTTCTATGACTGTGTCAATTATCTGATCTATACTTTAATCCCTATCATTTGTTTTAAAGTCTTTCCTTCTTTCCTATTAACAATATCCTAATGCACTGAGCCTTTTCTAAGCCTTCAATTGTTAAAAGAAAAAATCAATAAAATACATAGCATGCCTATTTCACATTGAACATTTCATTTAAAATAGACCTTATTTATTGCATCATACAGATTGCAGCAAATCAACCCTATGTCCATCTGAAAATTAAAATGCCTTCCTCTTGGTGTTGTAGGTACTGATTTATAGTGTTTTACTACTGTATCACCTATATGACTTCAGCCCCCAAACAGAGTAGAACATTAAACAGAATCAGAGTACATTATTTTACTGTGCGAGAGGTACTTGAGTTATCTCTTCTGATGCAACTGCAAACTATAAAACCCACTCTCTACTACTCTCCCTCCCTGCTCCTATCTATTTGAGCATTTATGTGGGGAACATTAACAAAATCATCTTTGTCCGGTTATAGGGTGAAGCTGGTCCTGCTGGTCCCGCTGGTCCTGCTGGTCCTCGTGGTAGCCCTGTAAGTAGAAACTTGGGTCATTTGGACACTCACAACTTTTAGTCAGTGATGAAACAAAGATCACTAAGACATTTTTAAATCCCTTCCTCCTCTTAGGGTGAACGTGGTGAAGTTGGTCCTGCTGGGCCCAATGGATTTGCTGGTCCTGCTGTGAGTACTGTAAAATGAATATTTATCTGTAAACATCACAAATTAACAAGAAGAGTGAATTGGAATACCTGAAATATAACTGTTCTTTCACAACAGGGTGCTGCTGGTCAACCTGGTGCTAAAGGAGAGAGAGGAACTAAAGGACCCAAGGGTGAAAATGGTATTGTTGGTCCCACAGGACCTGTTGGAGCTGCCGGTCCATCTGTAAGTTGAATTTACTGATGGTCAGTAGTCTAACTGTCCATGAAATTTTATATTTGAGCTTTAGTTGATATAATGCATCAATAAACTGTTGGCTATACACAGAAAATGCATCAAATAGAATGTAACTTTAAAGTAGTCATTAACATTTATGTACTACTGTACAGTTTAGCAAAGTTTTATAAAACTGTTTCATATTACTCATTCAATAACCCCATAAGTGTGGTATTATTAAAGTAAGGACATTTATTTGATATGATAGCAATAATTTTTTTTTTTTACCTCTGGGTTTCCTCCTAATAGGGAAATTATCTTTCTGAGAGAAAAGGAAGGAAGGAAGGAAGGGAGGGAGGGAGGGAGGGAGGGAGGGAGGAAGGAAGGGAGAAAGACTAACATTTGTAAGAACTGCTTGTGACTTGACCTCACTCTTTTGGTTTATATGTTCCCATTTAGGGTCCAAATGGTCCTCCTGGTCCTGCTGGAGGTCGTGGAGATGGCGGCCCCCCTGTGAGTATTTACAATGCACTCTGATCTTTTAGGGACAACATGAAAGTTTGGAAATTTGGACTATAATGTAAAATTCTTGACATTCAGGCTAACCGATTCAGAAAAACTATGATCTTAATGTTAGGGTCAGGTTCATGGGATACTAGTTTAATAACATTCATAGGATGATTATTAACATAATTTTTACCTGGAGCTCAATGAAATTTATATTGTTGCTGCCTTATTTGAAGTAATAACCAAGGAAGGCCACAGGTAATTTAATTATGAAATAAGTAAAGCATTTCTGCAGTATTTTTTGTTATTTTGCTGATGTGCCATTTTTCTGTCTAACCAAGTCCTTCCCCATGGTGCCCAGTGCTGTCACATGTAGTCCCTAGAGACTCAGGGCTCTCTAGGAATGAGCTAGCTCCACTGACTCCTTCTTTTTTTCTCAGCAGTTAATGATGTAGTTCTTTTGTTGTTCCTTCCCCTGTAAAGAAATTACTTAAGGTCATTCCCTTAGTACCCAGAAAAGTAGATAAGTAACTATTACAAATCAGTGTGTAATACTAGCATAGTATTTTATCTTCTTGCTTTTTACATTAGATAATGTGCTAGCATTTCAGAATTACCATCAAAGCCTTATTGCAAAAGATAGGCATTGCAATTAAAAGCAGACTGATCAGAAAGAAGTGTAGAACAGCAGAGTCTTAAGGGTCTTACATAAACAATGTCCTAGTGAGACTACTTACTTACTTCTTGATTCATTCTTAGTCAGATGTATTGGGGATTTTCTAAAAGAGAGACTTTTGACTTACTCAAATCCCAGAGTTGATGCTGACAATGGAACGTCAATGTGTTTTGTTCTTAGGGTGCTACTGGTTTCCCTGGTGCTGCTGGGCGGACTGGTCCACCTGGACCCTCTGTAAGTAAATCACGTCAAAGATATGTCTTTAAATCTGTTAACCAGAAGGTTTGGCCTCTAGTGGGAAAATCGTATGAAATTTTTCTGCAGAACTTACTGACAATATTTTGCTATTATGTTCCTGGTCTCAAGTTAGTTTTGCTAACCTGTTAGTGCAAAACCAGCACAAATTATATTTAATATTATCAGCTTAAGATATTTTTATTCTTGTAAACACAAGTCCCCTTTTAGGGGCACAGTCTCTGTTATAAAATAAAAGGATGAGATTTTTAGTCACATATCAGATATTTCTATATCTAATTACACTTTACAGCCAGCATCCTGCCTTGGTTGTTAAGGTATGATTGCTCCTGAATTTAAAGGTGGTTTTGGCCTCTAATTTAATTCTGATTCAGACTCTTCTGTCAGGACTCAGGAGAATTTAATTAATTACCAAGGATTAAGTCTTCTGGTTAAGGTTTCAGTGAAAAAAAAATAGCAAAGATGTTGATTTCTTAGAACCCTTTTACACATTTGTAACAGAAAAATCTTCTTTCCCTGTAGGCATTTAATTAAACCTAGTTGAGAATATACGTGATTCCTCAATTATGAACAAAATGCTGGTGTTGATTTTCTTAAAATGGAAGTAATAACAGTCCTCCAAACCCAAAGTCCTACTCATTTACAATTAACTCTTATAATTCTCCAGTTCCAGTTCCAATATATCAGGTTTTGGGTGGCAAGCATTGCTTTTATTCAGTAGGTATTTGCCAATGTCATTGTCTCAGCAGTTCACTTTGTTATAGCCTTGGGAGAAAGAAGATGTGATTTGCATCTTTCTTCAGGAAAGAAAGTTCACAAAAATAAACTTTTTAACAAGATATTATTTTTCTGCTTCTCTATTTGCTCCTTAAAATACAGAGCCTCTCCTCTCTTCCAAGTTCATAATGACCAGTTGAACGTAAACCATCTTGCACTTTTGCTCACAGGGTATCACTGGTCCTCCTGGTCCCCCTGGTGCTGCTGGTAAAGAAGGTCTTCGTGGTCCCCGTGGTGACCAAGGCCCTGTTGGCCGAACTGGAGAAACTGGTGGTTCTGGCCCCCCAGGTTTTACTGGTGAAAAGGGTCCCGCTGGTGAACCTGGTACTGCTGTAAGTGATTTCCAATTCTTCTTTCTTAGTACCTTTTGTTATATTAAAATAAAACCTTTACATGTATCTTTTAGTGCAAGATATATGCATATAGTGCATGTTCTCAAGTGAACTCAACTGAACCAGGAAATCTTTTTTCTGCCAGATAGTTCTGGCTACTAAGTGGGGATGGCTCTAAATGGAAGAACTGCACTATTTTTATCAAACAGCTCCTTTTTACTTACTTATTTTAGTGAGAGAAATACAAACATAAAAGAGAGAAAAAGAGAGATCAGAATACTGCTTATTTCTGGTTTATGGTGGTATTGAGTGTTGAATCTGAAACTTCAGAGCCTCAGGCATGAAGGTCTTTTGCATAATCATTATGATATCTCCACCTCCCCCCCCACCCCTTCCCTCTCCACACCAGCCAACTCTTCAAACTATTGAGGAGCCAATATGAAGCTATTGAGGAGACCTTACTGGGTCGAAAACAGAACCCAGTGTTATTGTCAGCCTAGTATAAATTAATCAATATTAGTAAGCTACCAGTTTCTTAACTACCAATTTCCAGTATTATTGCTACTCTGAAATGTGCCTTTACTAGACATGATCCAATTAGAGACCAAGGTCAAAATTTTATTGCCTGAATAAATTCTATTCTAATGCCCCAGCTGGTTTAGTTAATTTCAGCCGCATGTTTTTTAATGGTTGTGTCACTGGTCTCACAACCAGCAATAAATACACATGTAAACGTAAGGTCATAACCAGAGAAAAGATAAAGGCTATGTCCTATTAACATGAGTTCACTGCCCTCACTAAATTATAGATAGCTCATTCTCACAATCCTCTAGCCAACCTGTGTTATCACCATTAATACTCAGTATTTTTCTTCATGCTCAGGGACCCCCTGGCACCGCAGGTCCTCAAGGTCTTCTTGGTGCTCCTGGTATCCTGGGTCTCCCAGGCTCCAGAGGTGAACGTGGTCTTCCAGGTGTTTTTGGCTCTGTGGTGAGTGTCTGACACCATTCTGATTCTCATTAACACAATAAAAGATTTTAAAAGCTGCCATTTCAGATGTGACAGATTGATTACTGAATAACTCTACTTAAGAATTTTTTTTATTCATGGCATTTTCTTTATACAGATCACATGTCACTTATCTAAGAAGCTTTAATACCACCTTACTTAGACACATGCTGTAAAGACACAGCTTAACATTATGCAGAATAATTTTTGTTCTTTTTACATGCTTAAGAATGATATAAGCACTAATTGCATTTACTCCTCTGCATTGTGAAATGCCGGCATCATTTATCTTGTAGGAAGAATAAAACTCTTTAAGTTCTGAATCATTCTATTATTCTTATATGTGACAGCAACTCAAAACCATCTCCATAAACTTTCTCAACTTTATGAATTCTTTTCATGTGGGGTAACAGATTAAACTAGGTTGACCTTGTACAGAGCAACATTTCAAACTTACATAAAGCTGACCAGCTACATGAGTAAGAGGAGAACAGGAGGATGACACATATGACCACTTTGGGGCTCATTCACTTTCAATTTATCTTCTTTCTTCAAACTAGAATCTCCTGACAAAGGCTGCTTTTGTGGAATGTGATTGGAACTCTATGTTCTGAGAGAATGCTAACGTGCTTTCTCTTCCTTTATAGGGAGAACCTGGTCCCCTTGGAATTGCTGGTCCCCCTGGAGCTCGTGGTCCCCCTGGTGCTGTGGGTAATCCTGGTGTCAATGGTGCTCCTGGTGAAGCTGGCCGAGATGTAAGTCCAACAGTTAGTCTGTAGAACAAAATTGAAGAATATTTACATGTGTCTTAATTGATAATGAGTCTTCCTGCACAGGGCAACCCTGGGAGTGATGGTCCTCCAGGCCGTGATGGTCAACCTGGACACAAGGTCAGATACCTTTTCAAATGTCTCTAGTTTAAAAAAGACTAAAGTATAGGACAGAGTGATACTCAGTTTTTTTTTTCTATGGTAGGGTGAGCGTGGTTACCCTGGAAATGCTGGTTCTGTTGGTGCTGCAGGTGCACCTGGTCCTCATGGCTCTGTGGGTCCTGCTGGCAAACATGGAAATCGTGGTGAACCTGTAAGTTTCTGAATACAAGTCCCTCAAAGTTATAACCTACATTTACATAACTTCTGATGTTTCCCCCAAACTTGAGAACTGTGGGATCATCAGGAGGAGAATGTGACATGGAAGTGAGCTGTATTTTTCTTTTTCCAATTTACAGGGTCCTGCTGGTGCTGTTGGTCCTGTTGGTGCCTTTGGTCCAAGAGGTCCTAGTGTATGTACTTGGTGAAAACTTCTTTACAAATTAATACTTTGGGAATATCAGTCCAAACTATCTATGAAGAAAATAATGAGCAAGCAAAACAGCTTACCTGGATAGTGTGTGCTTTGTCAAACATGCCAGGGCTTGAGCTTAGCCCTTGCCATACTGAAAGTAGCTTCTGTTCTGTGGTACCTTTTCCTCTCTATCAGAAAAGGACAGTTCAGTACAATGAAGCCCCAGTGATGATGAAATTAGAAAGTAGAAACAATATGTAGATCATACTTTCTTAAGGCTTTTATTTAAGTCTTTAAGAAGAAAACTTCCTTATTCTTTTATTTTAGGGCATGAATTGATAAAAATAATTTGTCATCTGCTAGTTTATATTAAATAACACAGATCTGGTAACTTTACCAACATGACAACTAAAAGGATGTAGAAGTTTGAGAAGCACACACATGACTTTTAGACCTTTGCATGTCTTATCAATGTAAAAATATTAAACAGTGTTTGCGGAAAATTAAATGCCATTTATTTTTCAAGAAGGTAAATGACCCATTTGTTATTCTCTGTCACTATAGGGACCACAAGGTATTCGAGGTGATAAGGGAGAGCCTGGTGATAAAGGGCCCAGAGGTCTTCCTGGCTTAAAGGGACACAATGGATTACAGGGTCTTCCTGGTCTTGCTGTAAGTAAACTGTGCACATTTAGCATGTGTCTAGCTCAAGAGATCTTCAGCTTAGAATGATCTTTCTCAGATTTCACTAATATTCTAAAACATCCTATATCATATCCAGTGTCCATTACTTGTTCTCTGGCTAACTCCATCTCCCAAGAAATAGTACTATTTCATCCCAACTCAAAAATGTAAGGATAAAGAGAAGTAGATGTGTGTGTGTGTGTGGGGGGGGGGTGTCTATCTCCCGGTAATAATGTGCTTCAGTCTCACTTAAAATAAATATAAGTATACAAATGACTAATATTGCACTATTGAAATAGCTTGTAGGGAAAAAAAAAAAAGCTAATTGAATATAATAGGCATAATGGGACTATTGAGTTCCATTTCACATTTTCAGTTTTCTCCCTCTAGAGTCCATCAAAACTAAAGTCTTTCATTAAATTAAAATGCATCTATTTATTGACACGTGTTCTGAAACTGTGATTTTCACCCTGCTCTCTCTGAAGGGTCAACATGGTGATCAAGGTGCTCCTGGATCCGTGGGTCCAGCTGGTCCTAGGGTAAGTCAATCTAAAAGATATTTATCTCTGAAATAGAGCCTAATACACACAGTGAGCTCTGGGTCTCTGCTCCCTTGCAAGATTTTTGTTGTCTTGCTAAGCTTGATGTTCTTCTTCCTTAGGGCCCTGCTGGTCCTTCTGGCCCAGCTGGAAAAGATGGTCACAATGGACAACCCGGTACAGTTGGCCCTGCTGGCATTCGTGGCTCTCAGGGTAACCAAGGTCCTGCTGTAAGTATCACTTGAAGAAATAATAAAATACATCACCAATCTAAGGAATGAACCAAAATAGTTAAAGGAACACCTTAAATTAGTTTCTCTCTTCCACCTGTTTCCTGAGATATTTAGAACTTAGAATGAATCAAACATACTCCTACAAGTATGCCTGGAAGCAAGTTATTTATTTATATGAACTTGCTTTTTTTATTACTTAGAAGAGCATGTGCATAATGTTTGTGAGGTATTCAAATGTTGTCTCTGTATAACCAAATGCAAACCCTTCTCTTTCTCACTTTTATTTTTGTAGGGTCCTGCTGGCCCTCCTGGTCCTCCTGGTCCTCCTGGCCCAAGTGGTGGGGGTTACGACTTTGGTTACGAAGGTGACTTCTATAGGGCTGACCAGCCTCGACCAACCTCTCTCAGACCCAAGGACTATGAAGTTGATGCTACTCTGAAATCCTTGAACAATCAAATTGAGACCCTTCTTACGCCTGAAGGCTCTAAGAAGAATCCAGCTCGCACATGCCGTGATTTGAGACTTAGCCACCCAGAGTGGAGCAGTGGTAAGTCAAGATGCCCAAACCAAACTGACCTTTCTCAGAAACTGGGCTTTTCAAAATAAGTTCCCACTGTATTCAGAATGAAAAGGCATTTGGGTAAAAATTGTGAAATCACAGCTAATTAAGGAAGCATCGTTCTTTTCTCCCAAATAATATTCATTCTCAGACTTTTTAATATGTATCTTTATCATTTTCATAGTAATATGTATTTGATTTTACATGGAAGACAGGAAAAGAGGAACTATTCTGTTGATGATAATAGCTACCCTCTTCCTGTTAAATGTAGCACAGACAATAATAGTCAATCAAAAATGTTATTTTCAGGAAGTAAATCTTTGACTAGTGATTATTAAAACCTATGCATAGTCAGAAGAGAGTTTCTTAAATTTTTAAGTGTTATTTGTTTATGGAGAGTAGGGACTAGAGTACCACTCCACAGAGGCATTATGTGGTGCTGAGAATTGAACCTGTAGCTTCTGTGATCACCAGCACGCAAATTGGTATTCTAAAAAGATGAACTATCTCTCCAACCTATTAACAAGATGTTTTATGGTCTGGGTCTTATTTTCTTGAAAGGTTACTACTGGATTGATCCTAACCAAGGATGCACTATGGATGCCATCAAAGTTTACTGTGATTTCTCTACTGGTGAAACTTGCATTGAGGCACAACCTAAAATCGTCTTACCCAAGAGTGGCTACAGTAGCCCCAAAGCCAAGAAACATACCTGGGTTGGAGAAACTATCAATGGTGGTACCCAGGTGAGGTATTTCAAAACATTCCTTCTACCCATCTAATGCTCCTTTTCTTAATTCAATTGCATTTACAACACAGTAGAACATTGATTCAGTATTGCTTTTGTTACAGAAACTTTTGATAAATGGCATGTATTTTTCTTTAAATAGTTAAAATATTTAATGATTCTGATAGTAATCAATTAAAATGAGATTTTTTAAAATGGAATGCTTAGTGTAATTTCACGTTTTCATGATTATTCAAAGTCATCATGATAAACATGTCAATTGTACCATACAATTACTTTCCATATTTTTCTCTACACAAAAACATGAAAAAGAAATGAGCTTATTTCTACTCTTTCTTAAAAAAAAAAAATTCTTTCTCCCATACATTATTTTGTTAGGTTTTCTGTCTTTCTAATTATCTGCAATTTAATTTCTTATCAAAATGCACTTATTTTAAAAAGAGCCTGCTCTCAAGGCTGGGTATTAGCACACATGATAAAGCACACATATTACCATGTGCACAGACCCAGGTTAGATCCACTGATCCCCATTTGTAGGGTAGAAGTTACATGAGTGGTAAAGCAGTACTGCAGGTGTCTCTGTTTCTCTTCCTATCTATCTCTACCCTCCCTCTCAATTTCTCTCTGTATCAAAAAAAACTATATATATATATATATATATATATATATATATATATATATATATACATATATACATACATACATATATATGGGCCTTTTTTCTCGCATAGTACTTTGGATTGTACGTTAAAAATAAATTTATTTGGGGGGCTGAAGATCTAGTGCTCTGTGACGGGGGATGAATATTTAGTAGTGGGTGAGGTGTACTGATACCTATCTCAGGGAAATGTAGAACTATACTGTTATGACAAAAATCCTGTGAATTCACATTTCCTCAATAAGGTGATATTGAAGTTGAAAGCATAATTGACTTTATCTGCACAATTGAAGGTAAAGTTCTTATTCAAATTTCACATAACTGATAATCACTTGAAAGAGAAACTAATGTCATTTAGTATGGAGGAATACTAGCAAGCACAGTACCTTCTCCCTATGCTTTATTCCCATGTGTTATGAGAACATAAGCTTTTCTGAATTTTTAATTTATTGAGTGCCTACTTGTGGGAATTACAAAACAAATAAATAAGTGTAGAGGTCCAAATCTCTTTCCTACTGCTTTCTAACTCTAGACAAGAAGTGATACATACAGGCTTATGTGAAGCAGGTACATTTTGAGATGATCTTGCCTCAATCTGGTAGTTTTTAATATCCCTTGTAGGTAATTAATGCTTCAAAGACAAGTAAAATTATTTATTAGAAGTACCTTTTTCATGGTCAGCTCAGTAGGTAGACTCATGGGATTTATATGAGCTAATCCCTAGATTCATTCCCCAGGACTACATATGCCAGAGAGATGCTCTGGTATTTCTTTCTCCCTCTCATAAAACAAACAAGTCATTTTAGAAATAGAAATTATTATTCATTCAAAACTCAAGTCTGAATTTATTATTTCTCCCTTTATCCAGTTACTTTTTGTTAAAGAAATGGTGTCTTATAATACTGTTGTTGTTACAGGGTACAGTTTCACATCTACCTAAAAAAGGGATAAACACACCTCAACACACCATATTGCCAATCAGATTTTTTTTAATGTGACTGTTGATATGTGAGTTCTCCTCTTAACTGAAATATCCCATCTTATTCTCTGTAGTTTGAATATAATACTGAAGGCGTCACCACCAAAGAAATGGCTACACAACTTGCCTTCATGCGCTTGCTGGCCAACCGTGCCTCTCAGAACATCACTTACCACTGCAAGAACAGCATTGCATACATGGATAAGGAGACTGGTAGCCTGAAAAAAGCTGTCATTCTGCAAGGTTCCAATGATGTTGAACTTGTTGCTGAGGGCAACAGCAGGTTCACTTACAATGTGCTTGTGGATGGCTGCTCTGTAAGTAATCATGAAATATGGCAATAATATTTGTATAGAAGTGAGGGATGGAGCAACTTCTAGCTTAGACTGTGAAATCAGCAAATGAATGAATGACCTAACATTCACTTTTTTCATAAATGTATTTATTTAAGTTCAGATGGTAAATCCACAGCACTTTTATCAAATCTTGCCTCCTAAAATTCCCTGATGTATGTACCATATATATCTATATAGTAACATAAATTTCTTAAATAATAGCATATGTCACTCACTTAAAGTTACTTTGGGTTCAGAGGACCTAAAATAGAATTCATAGTTAAATTTTGTTTTGCTAACTAGTATGGACTATATTTTTCTTTATGTTTCTCTATAGTATATTACATGTGGCAAAGTTCACAAATATGAATATCCATCTAACTCCCCAACACACAGAGAAATAATGAAAATTAAGTTACTCATAAAGTTTATATTGCGCTTATAGAAAACCTTTCCCTATAAGTGGGAGAGATAACATAATGGTTATGCAAATAAACTCTAATGCCTGACGCTCCCAGGTCCCAGGTTCAATCCTCTTGTACCACCATAAACCAGAGGTGAAAAATGAAAATTTAGGAGTGGTTGAGCACACATATTACAAAGTGGAAGGACCTGGGTTCAAGTCCGAGACCCCACCTGCTTCACTAGTGGTGAAGCAGTACCTAGGTGTCTCTCTGTCTCTCCCCCCGTCTATCAATTCCCTTCCTTTGCATTTCTTGTTGTCTCTAGCCAGTAAATAAACAGATTTTTAAAAAGAAGAAAAAATAACCTTTACCCCTAAAAATAATCCCAATGTCACTTCAAAAATGAGCATGTTGATCTGAAAGTCTTTACAATGACAAGCCAAAACTTTCTTGTTGTGTGTAAGGTTTAGATAGTATTAGATTCAGAAGTGGTGTTGATTTATTTTTCTTCTTTTTTTTTTTTTGTTTGTGTTAACAGAAAAAGAACAATGAATGGAGTAAGACAATCATTGAATACAAAACAAATAAGCCATCTCGTCTACCTATTCTTGATATTGCACCTTTGGACATCGGTAGTGCTGACCAAGAATTCCGTGTGGAAGTTGGCCCAGTGTGTTACAAATAAATGAACTCACCCTAAATTAAAAAAAAAAAGAAAGAAATCTGAAAAAACTTTCTCTCCTTACCATTTCTTTTCTTCTTTCTTAACCAAGAGCTGGATCCTTCCATTCCTTCTGCATATCTACTTACTTAAATTGTGGGCAAAAGAGAAGAAGGACTGATCAGAGCATTGTGCAATACAATTTAATTAATTCCCTTTCCCTCCCCCCACCCCACCCGGCCAAAAAAAAGATTTGGATTTTTCAACCTGTTGTGAAAAATGTCGTCCTTTGTAAGAAAATAAAAATAAAAATTAAAAAATAAAACTGAGAACATTTGCACCACTTGTGGCTTTTGAATATCTTACACAGAGGGAAGTTTAAAAACCAAACTTCCAAAGGTTTGAACTACCTCAAAACACTTTCCTGTGAGTGTAATCCATACCGTTAGGTACTGACCAGATAAAGATGAGCTGAGGTACTTGTTTTTTACAAAATACAAAGGTGCTAATTATTAATATTTCAGATACTTGAACAATTTGATGGTGCTAGAAGAAGTTGAGAAGAAATACTCCTCTGTACTGAGTTGTATTGTGTATTTTCATTTGATTGAGCATCAAATATTTTACATCTTATCCCCAATTTAAAGTATGCAGATCATCATTTGCCCAACATTGTCTTCTTCTTTAAACTCAGCATTTGTTCTTTGCCAGTTTCATTTTCATCTTCTCCCATTGCTTCAGAGAAGTCTTGTTTCACAAACAAGCAGAAAAATTAAATTGTACCTATTTTGTATATGTGAGATGTTTAAATAAATTGTGAAAAAAATTAAATAAAGCATGTTTGGTTTTCCAAAAGAAACACTGAGTAGAATTCCTTGCTTCACTGCTCTTTACAATATAAATATGAATTATAACATCTCTACCAGCCATTAGGCTTAGCGTTTCTCAATAGATAGTAATTTTGCACAAAGGACAGTTTGGTATGGTAGAAAGAGCAGAGAACAAGGACCCCATAGAAGTGAGTTATAATTTTGACTTCCCTCCTCACAACTAAATAACTTTTAACACTTCACCTTTCTGAGTTTCTATTTCCATCTCTCTCATATGGGGATGATTTTCTTCTCTACTGTTAAACATTTCCCCTACTCTAATGTATAACAACTAAGCAACACGGCATTGATGGCCCAAGTTTACTCTAGGCAGAAGAGCTTTTACTTTATTATCTATTAAGGACTTTGAAACAGTGGCTGAAAGTTGGTCTATGCACAATTAATACCATTAACTTAAACAGTTTCAAATATTCCTTTAAAATGTCACACACTTAAATCTGATTCAACCGAGTACAATGCTTGTTAAGAGGTAATAGGTGTGCTGTCAATCAGCATAGACAGTTGTGGATAATAGTACCATGAACACCTACATGACAAATCAAGTTCATTTTCCTCCCCTGCACCTTTCAGTGACATCTTTAATACACTTAAACATAGTAATGTGTCAAGAGAAATGTTAATATTCATTTAGAGCTTATTTCCTGTTACAGAACATAATTGTGATTGCAATATTTGTCTCCTGTTATAAGTCATCTCAAGATTCAATTAGTTTTAAAAGAAAAAGACTGAACATGATGAAAATCTAACTTTAAATAAAGTTGGTAAAGTGTACTAGGCAACAAGTAACTTTAAATTATGGTCCCACACTACCTGAATCAAGATACTGAGAGACTTCTCAAAATTCAGATACCTTGTCCTTACTTGCCAATTTAAGACAGTTAAGGAATTGGCACTTTTGAGCACCCAGCTAAATTCTGTGATGTGCACTAAGTGGGAAGCTAGGTAATGGGATTTCTACATTCCTTTATAGCACTCATGTTCAGTATCTGGGGGGGAGATGAATCATTGTACCTGATCAATTGATATAAAGAAAATTAAATCCCTGTGATTGTAATACAAGTGTTTTATACAAGTTTGTAAATGGAAGGACTCGTGCAAACTTTCGTGATGATAAGCTAGGAAGTTCTGGATTAAATGCATGCAGTTTTCTCAAGCTTGTAATAAAATAAGCAACCATAAGTTTTGTAAAAAGGAGGGAGATAGACCTAAACAAGGAATAAAACTAATATTTATTGAGTATCAACTATGAGCCAAAAACTAAATTAAAATGGGCTTTTTGTCAAACTGAATTCAGGTTGGCAGATTTCCTAAGCCAGTCAACCCTTAACAATCATTTAATCATCAGTGTTAATCTTCAGGAATAGAGTTCAATTAACATGACATTCTGATCAATAACAATGAGTAAATAAATTATAATATAGCCAATAAATAACAATTAGAAGAGTATAGTGATGTATCTAGCAACAATAATATAATTGTATCATAAATTTTGGTATCTCAATAAAATTTGTGAGGATCATTAAATAAAGTATACTTAGAATGGACTATTACAGTCTTTAAAATATAATGCTCAAATGCACTGTCCTTAGAAATTAATCATGCATATAAAATGCCTATAGTAGCTGCATTCATATAATAACAATAGGGACAACTTTTTGTGTCCATTTACCCTTTTTTATTAGTGATTTAATATTGGTTTACAAAATTATAAGATAACAGAGGTACAATTCCACACATTCTCACCATCAGAGTTGTGTCTCTATTCCCTTCACTGGAAACTACAGTGGTTCTCCCATGGTCACAGATATGGGTCATCTATCTATCTATCTATCTATCTTTCTATCTATATCATATCTATATATTTTTCCTCCTGCCTACTTAACTACCTACCTATATTTTTGCCCATTTTTTCCTGTGGTCCTACCTTCCCTTCTAAGTCACACCTAGTCCCCCCCTTTCCTTATCTTCTTTTTCTTTTTCCTTTTTTTATTTCTATAAAAAGCTTTATTGTTTCTACTTGATCCAAGGCATGGAAAGAGGCCACGTATTTCCTAAAATAAAGGGAAAAAAATCTTTACTGAAGTCATTATTCACCATGCCCCAGCTACTCCACATACTGGGGAGGCATATCTAGAACAGTACCACATATCAGCATCCTCAGTGATCTTGCAGTTCAGTTGTAGAAAAGAATTTTAAAAAATGTGTAATGTGTGAACACAGTTTTAAACAAATTGTCCTCTGAGTATAAATGAGGACACTACTGATTAATGAGAGGAAGTCACAGGAGATTAGCTTTATCCTCATACAGTAACAGAGATGTTTGGATTTAGCCGGCTAAAGATCACATTTTACCTTTAATCTGTCTGACTGAAGATTGCTCTGAAAGTCATGTATTAGGACAATATGGTACATCCAAAGGCAGGAAGTACACTGAGTATTCCCAGTCCCTGGGCATAGTACTAAAGACTTGATCCCTGCTCTGCAGGTTCTTCTTTCATTAAAGGATAATCACCCAACCTAAGGAACTGATTCCTATTTCACTTAATATCACTGAAAAGGAATTTCAGAAACTGGAATATATATATATATATATATGAAATGTCAGTTTGGGTCAGAACAACAATCCATCTATCAATAGATGAGTACTTTGCTTTTGACTGTGACACCAGGGGAAGTTTGGGAGAGTGATTGGTACTTCTCATGAAACCAGCCTCAAAACTCCCACTTAATAACTCATTGTAAACCCCCCCTTTTTTTTTTTTAACTCAGATGTATTAAAGCCTTCCAGAGTCCTTTGTCTGTTTTGAAATACGTTGGTATTGTGATACCTACTAGAGAGAACTAATACTGAATTGTTAGCTCAGCTTCTTAACCCTCTAATCAAGTAGTTAAAATACATTTTCTGTCCCTGTGCCTGGATTATCCAGGGAATCAACAACTCAGTGTCTTTAGGAAGCCCCAGTAACTGCAGCAGCAGGGTCATAGCCAACCCATAATGATTGACCTATCGTTGTACTTTGATGAAGCAAGCAAATAATTTGTGGCCTACATGAAAGGTTGTGAATATCATTTCCACTAATGATTAGCCATGGACCCTTGGGAAAAGTCTCTTACATGGTCTGAAAAATTGTTTGACATACCTGCCAGAAGAACTTTCTACTAGAATACCTATCCATCCCACCTCCTGTAACCAGAATCTCTGGGAGGACCACACAGGGGTATGAAAAGTACTGAGTAGGAGGCCAGGTGGTGGTGCACCTGGTTAAGAACACACATTACAGTGAGCAAAGACCCAGGTTCATAGTCCCTGTGAGGGTGGGGGGCTTCACGAGTGGTGAAGCAGGGCTGCATGTGTCTCTCTGTCTCTCTCCCTCTCTACTTTCCCCTCTCAATTTCTCTCTGTTTCTATGCAATAACAAATAAAATAATTTTTTAAGTACTGAGTAAATGGTGGGCAAGTACTACATATCATTATGTTCAAAACTTCCAACTACTGGTAGTCACCTCTTGATTTAATCTCTTAGAAGAGTCTAGAATTTAAATTTAACTGGCATCAGTCTGTAAATTAGTAATATATCAGTTTTGAGTCATGCTTCTCTAGCAGTAAAAATATGAGTTTCTTTAGCTGGGGCCCTATTTGGAGAGTTCTGATATTCCCAAGCAGACATGATGGGCCTAGACTTGAAATAAATCCCTCTCTCCATAGTTACAGGTCATCTCTATCAGGAACAACAAAATAGACCCCATAGGACATTGCCTTCAACTTGGATCAATAACAGTAGAGAATGTTCAATCCTCTGAAGGGAGGATGGACAACATAACTCTATGCTACAACTGAGGAAGATGGGTCCTGATATTGGAATGTTCCTACTCATGACCACAGAATGTGAGCACAGAAAGGGATGCAAAGGTCACATAGACTTCTGAGCTGAATATGGGCCCCAGATCAAATCAAATCAACAGGTTTCACAGTCAACAATATTTATACCGCTTTCCCATATTTGGGAGCTACTCTCTTCTTGATCCAGCTTTCTGGTCCTTTTCCCAGCCATGACATCATCTCCACAGACAATAACTTGGATCCACCTGCACATCAGATGTCAGGTTCAGGGGAAAAAAAAAAATTGTATAGCCACAGGCCCTTTGGAATATAATTGAAATATGCCTACTAGCTATCTACAAAATGAACCCCCCCCAACTCTTCATCTGCACTATCCCAGCCTTTAGGTTCATGATTGTTCAACAACTTGTTTGGCTTTGTATGTTAACTCTCTTTTCAGCCACCAGGTTTCAAATGCCAGCATGATGCCAACCAGACTTCCAGGGACAGACAACTCCACCAGTGTGTCCTGGAGCTCCATCCACTTCCCCAGAGCCCCACCCCACTATGGAAAGAGAAAGGCAGGCTGGGAGCATGGATCAACCTGTCAACGCCCATGTTCAGAGGGGAAGCAATTACCGAAGTCAGACATTCCACCTTCTGCATCCCACAATGACCTTGCGTCCATACACCTGGAGGTATAAAGAATAGGAAAGCTATCAGGGGAGGGGATGGGATACAGAGTTCTGGTGGTGGGAATTGTGTGGCGTTGTAACCCTCCTATCCTATGGTTTTGTCAGTGTTTCCTTTTCATAAATAAAAAATAAAAAAGAATATGAGTTTCTATAACCAGTTCTGTCCACCTACCTATATAAATGTTATTTGTGTGCTATCATAGCAATATAGTATGTGCTACATTAGGAAGATGTGAAGTTGTACCTATATATCAACAACTGTATTGTCAAAATAAGCTTAAAGATAAAATGAGTTGATTTAAAATATGTGTATAAATTACATAGAAAAAAAGCATTTAGAAGACAGAAAATAAGTAGAAACAGAAAATACTGTACTCCAATATACATTTGTGTATTTACCCAAGGGAGCATCTTCCACACACCATTTTAGAGACTACTTCTCTAAGCATGGTCTCATGATATAGTTGGGAAGGGAGTGGAACATCAATAAACTTTGAGGTAAAATTATCTATTTTATGTGCATATATACTAATATTTCTTAGGAAAAGGATTCACAGCTTTTTTCAAATATCACATGGGATACATGATAAAAATGTAGATGTGATGAACAATTACACAAAAGAAGTACTACTCAATTCATTAAAGCCTGGACTTTTCCAAAATATAGTGCATATGCTACTTTTCTTTTTTTTTACTGTAAAATTTTTTTCTTGTTTCTGAAAACATTATATTTCAAGAAGAGCACTACATTTATATCTGAGCTACTTTTCTTATCCTAAAACCTAAAAGAACTAACTAGCACCAATGTAAATTAAAATAGAGGCTTGTCGTTTATTCTTCCATTTCTTTGTTGTAGGTCCTCCTTGTTGTGCTTCAGTGAGACTTTCTTGGTGCTTTATGATTCAGTCTTCTACTTTGCAAAATGCACCTGTGAATGGAGACTTTTCAAATAAGAACTAAATGATGTAAGCCATTCATGAGTTAGTCCTTTTGGGGAAAATGGGTATGAGCTATTTTTATATATGTAAAAAAAAGGGAGGGTAGGGACTTTAACCTAAAAGAGTTTGCAATTTCATGTATTCTAAAAGGCTATAAGAAAAATAATTGTAACATGTTTTTCAGGGACCTTCAAATCACTTCATAAAACCAAATGTCTCCTCTTCATGCAGCTGCTCCCAAGCAGAGCTATTATTCTGAGCCCAAGATATAAGAGTAATTTTGTCCAGAATTAAGAATCCTAATGGTTTCTAGATAGGTCCTCATAAGACTGCAATTCACTAGATTTTTTTTTTTAATTCATAAACACAAAATGTACTTTACCAATAAAGTGATTTTTTTCCAGTGCAGCATTATTCTTGGTGCCCAACAACTTAATTAACCATAAACCACATGAAAAAAAAAAATAACGGAAACCATTTTTAATGGAGTCTACTATTACCAAGCAGGATAAGAACATCTACTCTCAAACCACTGTGCTGAGTGGATGAATGGCTTTTGTCTCTCTACGGGATGTCACTTCAAGTTCACTACTCCCCCTGCTGACTGGATAATAGAACACCCCAGTCTTTTAACACTGCCACATGTACACCATCAGAGAAAGAAAACTCAAATTTCAAAGATAATGGAACAGCTTCCTGTACTTATTTCCTGTCTGCCCCAGAAACACAGTGATCTCTCCAACTTTCGTAGTGGTCTACCTTCATGTCTTCAATGCTTCGTTTTTTTCTCTTGTCTTCTGTAATTTGTCTCTCCCATGTAATGTCTCTCCTATGGAGCTGGCAAATTAAAGACACAAAACATAAGTTCGAAATAAACAACATTTTGGGTGAGTAAAGCTGTCCAGATACTAAAAGAACTGCCCCTAAATCCATTATATAACTCTTTTGGGTTTAAGCAAATGGATACAGGGATTATAAGAAAACAGAGGTAAGAGGTTGTGACAAAAATGACAGGGGCAAAGAAGCAAAGCTATCTGGATTTGAACCACTTCTCCACCATTTTGTTGCCAATAAAATACAATAGATGACAGTAGAACTCAAACTGTTAGTATCAGAAATAGAAATACATTGCAGGTAAGGTTAGAGGAGAATGGGCATTCAGCACACTTGTTAATAATTTTCTACACAAGACTGGATCTTGCCTAACAGTCTTCAATTCTATCACTAGGAAAAATAACCTTTCCACAAGTTTGTATCATCTCTGTCAATGGTGACAGAAAATGATAGCACATCTATAATCCAATGACACTTCAAGTTCTATCACAAATAGATTTCCCTCTCACAAACTAACTTCTAAACCTTCACAATCATAGTGGTTTCAATGTAGTCCGTTTTTAAGTACTCAGCTTATAAAAACTATAGAGACACTTTTAATTTTTAAAAGGGAAATCAATAGTTTTATTGTAAAAGATAACAAAATTTAAAAAGGTGACAATAATAATAAATTTTCATACAGGTGGTCTCTGTCTTACGCCACCAGACATATTCAATTTTGGAAAGAATTATTTCTGAGCTTAAAGATAGACATTCAGCTTCCAGGGGCTGTGGGAGTTGGGGGTGGGTGGGTGGGATGGGACACAGTCTTTTGGTGGTGAGAATGGTGTTTATGTATACTCCTATTAAAGTGTAGTCATATAAACCATTATTCAATTAATATGAGGGGGAATATTGATCATATGTCTAGAACTTTTAAAAACACAGACTGAGTCTTTTTAATACATAGGCTGAGTCTTTAATATGTTGACTCTCTCAAAAGCCTAGATGAGGGAGAACAGAAGCAACCAGTGGCACAGCTATATACAAGATGCTGGGCATTATACAATAAGCCCTAACAAAGGGACTTTTCAAAGTTAACCAGTTACCAAATAATGTGATGATAACAATAACTATCCATTGTCTTCTTGAACCCTAAGATAGCAGGAACCTCACATTCCCACTATAGAGCCATATTTCCCCCAGTTCTGGAACCATAGGGTGGGGCGCACTTTCCTGCATGCTTCTCTCAATTCATATCAAATAATATTGCATCTGCCGATCACAACCTATTCAACGCAACGAGTGCCACCTCAGCATGCTTCACTTCAGACTGTCCAGAGACATCAGGAGTGGGATGACAACCCTTCAGCTTCATCACTCAGTGAGACCTTTCCTTTCATAGTATTCTCTAATTCCATTCCAAGTGGTCCATTCTCCAATAAAGTCCCCAAACCTAGATATAGACCAGGTCCCCTGAGATAGAACATATGTTCACACGTGTCCATAAACCAGGGAAAAATATATACCTAAAAGCAGAAGTACACAAGAGTCTGCAGAGAGTACCCCCCAACACTTCATCTGCACTATTCCAGCAATTTGTTTGGCTTTGTATGTTAACTCTCTTTTCAGCCACCAGGTCCCGGATGCCAGCATGATGCCAACCAGACTTCCCTGGACAGATGACCCCACCAATGTTTCCTGGAGCTCCACTTCCCCAGAGACCCACCCTACTAGGGAAAGAGAGAGGCAGACCGGGAGTATGGATCAACCAGTCAACGCCCATGTTCAGCGGAGAAGCAATTACAGAAGCCAGACCTTCCACCTTCTGCAGCCCACAATGACCTTGGGTCCATACTCCCAGAAGGATAGAGAATGGGAAAGCTATCACGGGAGGGGATGGGATATGGAGATAGGGTGGTAGGAACTGTGTGGAGTTGTACCCCTCCTATCCTACGGTTTTGTTAATGTCTCCTTTCTTAAATAAATTTAAAAAATTAAAAAATAAACCTATTGCTCACTGGGAAGCTTTGTTTATGTAAGTGAACTATAGCTTATATGCATCACATTAACTAAACTTTTTGGCACATTGACACATATGTATGTCTCTGGTTGTGGCACATGAAACAGCACATGAAACAGAAACAAAGGAGATAATGTACAGGATTTGAATGTGAAAGGGCCCATTTTCAGTCACCAACACCCTCAAGAGCCAGAGTTGAGCTATATCCTGACCATAAAAAAAAAAAATTAAAGGTGAATGTAATTATTAAATTTTTGTTCTCAGGAAATTTCTTGATGAATACAAATTTACTCAAAGATCTTAAATATCATTAAATCACCTATTGTCAGTGTTTTATGTGTGTAATATTGTATACAAGTCTATTTTAAAGAGATAAGAAGGGGATCAGGCTGTAGTCAGTGGGTTAAGCTCACATAATGTGAAGCACAAAGACCGGTTTAAGGATCCCGGTTCAAGTCCCCGGCTCCCCACCTGCAACAGTGTGGGGGGGTCGATTCATAAGCTGTGAAGCAGGTCTGCAGGTGTCTATCTTTATCTCCCCCTCTCTATCTTCCCCTCCTCTCTCCATTTCTCTCTGTCCTATCCAACAACAAGAGCAATAATGAAAACAGTAATAATAATAACAACAATGATAAACAACAAGGGCCACAAAAGGGAAAAATTAGCCTCTAGGAGCAGTGGATTCATTGTACAGGCACCAACCCCAAGCAACAGCCCTGGAGGCAAAATGATATACCAAATGATATTGCATCTGCTGATCCCAACCTAATTAATGCAACAAGTACCACCTCAGCATGCTTCACTTCAGACTGTGTCTAGAGATGTCTGGCATGGAATGTCAACTCTTCAGCCTCATTACTCGGGTGAGACCTTTCCTTTCATAGGATTCTCTAATTCCATTCCAGGTGGTTCACTTCCTAACAAAGTCCCAAAACCTAGATATAGGCCAGGTCCCGTGAGATAGGGCATATGTTCATATGTATCCATAAATTAAGGCAAAATATATACCTGAAAGCAAAAGTACATGGTAGTCTGCAGTGGGTCAGTATATTCAGCAAGCAAGTAGAAAGATTTAAAAATACACCATAAAGTTCATAATGAAATAGTGTCTACCTAGACTTAGATGCCCTCCTCTCCTACTTCCCATTCTACTCCCCCTCACTCACTCCAAAGCTAACTTTATCAAAGTAAGGACTACAAAAGCAGAATAAGGGCGAGAACCAGCATATTTTAGTGATGGCTCTTTAGTGATCATCAGGCCACCCCATCAGCTTGGGCCCTCGTCAGGGAGTCCTGAGGTCTCCAAACATACATGATGGGCCTAGATCTCAAATAGATCCCTCTCTACATTATTGCTGGACATCTCTATCAGGAACAACATAATAGACCCCTGTGTGGACCCCCATAGGACCTTGCCATCAACTTGGATCAATGGTAGAGAATGTTCCATTCACTGAAGGGAGACTGGACAACATACTCTATCTTCCATCTGAGGAAGATAGATCCTGAAACTGGGGTAGCTTGGAATGTTCTTACTCATGACAAGAAAATGTGAGCTCAGATCTATAGGGATGCAGAGATCACATAGGCTCCTAAGCTGAATATGGGCCCCGGATCAGATCAAATCGACAAGAGTTTAGAGTCAACGATATTTATACGACTTTCTCTTATCTGGGAAAACTCTACTCTCTTCCCTGATCCAGCTTTCTAGTCCTTTTTCCAGCCATGACATCACCTCCCCAGACAATAATTAGGATCCACCTGCTTATCTGATTTCAGGCTCAGGCAAAAAAAAAAAAAAAAAAAAAAAACCAACAATAACAACAACAAAAACAACACTAGTATACCCACAGGCCCTTTGGAATATAACTAAAATATGCCTACTAGCTATCTAGAAAATGGAACCCCCACCCCAACTTTTCATCTGCACTATCCCAGCCTTTAGGTTTATGATTGTTCAACAATTTATTTGGCTTTGTATGTTAACTCTCTTTTCAACCACCAGGTTCCAGATGCTACCATGATGCCAACCAGACTTCCCTGGACAGATAACCCCACCAATGAGTCCTGGAGCTCCGCTTCCCCAGAGCCCTTCCCCACTAGGGAAAGAGAAAGACAGGCTGGGAGTATGGATTGACCTGCCAATGCCCATGTTCAGTGGGGAAGCAATTACAGAAGCCAGACCTCCATCTTCTGCATCCCACAATGACCTTGGGTCCATACTCCCAGAGGGTTAAAGAATAGGAAAGTTATCAGGGGAGGGGATTGGATATAGAGTTCTGGTGATGGGAATTGTGTGAAGTTGTACCCCTCTCATCCTATGGTTTAGTCAATGTTTCCTTTGTATAAATAAAAAATTAAATAAAAATAAAAAGAGCCTTGCTTTTTTCTCTCAAGCTTGTGAGCACTATGAAACAAAGTAAAAAGTGCACTAAATGCACTAAATCTTTTGAACCTTTGAAGAGAGAACGATAAGTCAATGGCAGAAAGTACGTGCCTTCCTATTAATATAAAAATTAAACAATGTATTTTGTATGATACAGGGTATCTGGACTTCTTTTTATTACCATATTTACTAAGGTCTCTGTCAGGCAAATCTAGCTCAGGAAAATATGTTGATACATTGAGAAAAATCTCTAGTCTCCACCTAGGTTTGAGAAATAAGCATACACCCTATACCACTTATATTAGGATTTAATTGAGTGAGCCTATTATTTTGAAACTCCCTAGGTGTGTATAATATGCAATCAACATTGAGAAAAACTATACTTAAGTCACAAATTTCTGGGGTCTTTCTTTCACATCACTGGTAAAGTATATGCATATGTAATTTTTTCCTGAAAGGCATTGCACATTACTTCTCAAAAAAAAAAAAAAATCCTGACCTTACACAACATCCACCTAATGAAAATTGCTAGGGCAGTGGGAGTGATGGGTGAAGAGTCTGGCTATGATTTTAGTGAGTGCACTGTAGTTCTCTCAAAATATGAGAACCACTGAAAAAAAACATTTTTTAAAAGGGAGTTGGGCGGTGGCGTACAGGGGTAAGCGCAGGTGGTGCCAAGCTCAAGGACAGGTTAGGATCCCGGTTAGAGTCCCAGCTCCCCTGAGCTTCACAGCTTTCTAGTCCTTTTTCCAGCCATGACATCACCTCCCCAGACAATAATTAGGATCCACCTGCTTATCAAATTTCAGGCTCAGGCAAAAAAAAAAAAAAAAAAAAACCAACAACAACAAAAAAAAAAGTATAGCCACAGGCCCTTTGAAATATAACTAAAATATGCCTGCCAGCTATCTACAAAATGGAACCCCCACCCCAACTTTTTGGCTTTGTATGTTAACTCTCTTTTCAGCCACCAGGTTCCAGATGCTACCATGATGCCGACCAGACTTCCCTGGACAGACAACCCCACCAATGAGTCCAGGTGGTCAAGCAGGTCTGCAGGCATTTCTCTGTCTCTCTTTCTCTCTATCTCCCCCTTCTCTCTCAATTTATCTCTGTCTCTATCCAATAGCAAACAATAAATTAAAGAATTTTGAGAACCATTGGTTTCTGTCATCATATTTTTTGACATACTCTTGAGTAATTCTATGCCCTCTCCTTAAAATTCTAGGACCACAATTCTAAAATCATAGGCTCTCAATGCTCTTTTAAATGAAAACATGTAATGGCTCATTGAACATGTGAGCAATTAATTTGGGAACAGTTGCAGTATTATAAATGTGATTACGTATAGCAAACCCAATTAATCCAGTGAGGAGGAATGTTAATTACAAAGGAGTATGGAAATTAGCATGAGTGTATGACTAAATACCTAAATTGTGACCTATTATATTGTCTTTGTGGTAATTCACTTAAAAAACACTTCCACAGAAATATTTGTGTAGATGTGAATATGGGCAATAAGGTATCCACTTTTCAGGGCTGATTAAATAACCTTAGAACTACTCTAGTTAGGAAATTCTACAGCCTTAGACATCTAGTCTGATATTTGAAATAAACATGACTGGAATCTATACCAATAGGTGTATTAGTTAGCATAAAAGCCATTAGAAATAATTCTTCATTGTTGAAGTCGTGGTCTTAAAGACATATGATTTGGTAATATTTAACATCAGCAGTATTTGGCCTATGTATTGCTGTAAATGTTTTGGACTCACTACTACATGCAACAAGTTTGACAAGAAAAGACAAATAGTATAATCATTCTCCAACAACCAGAGACTTATTCAAAACTCTTAAGTCACCATATTGATTTTGATTATTTCACAAAAAAGCTTCCAAAACTTACAAAGTGGCAAATATAACTAAAAAATGCCATACAAGGCAAAACTGATATAATTGATAAAAAATATTAAATAATCCCCCAAACAATAACTGTACTTCCTTTATGAGCAGTGGAATACCAGTTCAAATAAATTCAGATATAGTAGAAAGTAATTAGAAGGCTTCCCAAGATCCCCAGAAATCCTCTACTTATTTGGGACAAGTCAAGAATCACTATATCTATGCTTTTATGCATCATTCATCCCTCGTACCCAGGCATAACTGAAAACATAGGGACAGGTTTTACCTAAGTTGATCCATCAGTGACTCCTCGCTCGTGAGAATATAAAATTTGAGAGGGAAATTGATAAAGAGGGAAACCATTGAAGCTGAGGCTTGCAAATAACTGTGAAATTCTATAAGTTAATTCCTCTATTTTTTTACTGTTCCTAGAATTATAAAATAATTCAATATCCTTCTACTAACATCCTGTTTCAGTTTAACTGAGAGAACGACAGCTCCTGTTATACAAAACAATTTTTTAACATTTTTTAAACAGTTCAGACCTTTATTTTCAAAAGTGAAAAAAAGCATACTTTACTCATTCTCTTACCAGTGAGGGATTTTTAAAAAATTTATTAGTGATTTAATAATTAATTAAAAGATGGTAAGATAATAGGGGCATAATTCCATATAGTTTCCACCATCAGAGTTCTGTCCTATCCCCTTCACTGAAGCCATCCCTATTCTTTATCTCTCTGGAGTATAGACTAATCTTATTTTGAGGGTGCAAAAGATGGGAGTTCTGGCTTCTATAATTACTTCTCTGCTGGACATGGGCATTAGCAGGTTGATCCATATGCCCAGTCTGTTTCTACCTTTCCCTAGTGGGTTAGGGCTCTGGAGAGGTAAGACTTTGGGACATTTGTTGTTGAGGTCATCTGCCCAAGAAAGTCAGGTTGGAATCATAGTAGCATCTGCAACTTGGTGGTTTTAAGGTGGTGAGACATAAAGCAGGACAGATTGTTTAATAAGTATGAACCAAAAGGAAGGAATAGAGCAGATAAAATTAAGGGTCTTCATATGGGGAAAAGCTAGGATGTCTATTCTAGGTATGTGCCATAGGGCCCATGACTTTAGTAATTTTTGCTTGAGCCTGCATGCAGGCAGACTAAAAATATTGTCTGGGGAGATGGTTATCAGAGTTGAGAATACACCTAGTAAACAGGATATGCCAAAAATGGAAGATTACAGGACAGTCTTAGTAAATACTCAGAGTAAGCAGAATAAACAGAATAAAAAGCTCAATTTCAAATAGTTTTTCATTTTAAAAGTATCCAGAAAAGGAAATATTGTTGGGATGCAGTTCTCTGGATCTTTGATGCTTCTACAAAATATCTTGCAACATTTGACAACCTTTGTTCTCGACTTTGTTCTTAAGGACATTTGTATATTAATGCTTCACGGTCTTAGAAATAATAGAGTCTCCCTCCAGAATTGATGTCAGGTTACTGCCCAGTATAATAAAGATAATTTTTTCTTTACAGAGCAAATGCCAGACAGTTTTGCCTACAGCCCATTATAAAAGATTAAGGTTCCTTACACTTTGGGCCCCTCAGTTACAACAAATACACCTGAGTCGCTGTGTATTGCCCCCATGGGACTTTAGGAAGAAGGGACCTGAAGCTAATATAAAGCTTGAGTTGCCGTGAGCAATAATGTCCTTTGTCTCTGACCCAGAAGTCACACACCTTCTGCCAGTCACTATTAAAATGTGTCAAGTAAACATCTTGGCTGCAGCAGAGAAAATTTCAGACCCTTCTTAATTCTTGACAAGCATTTTGAAGCTTCATATCAGAATGAAGCTGCATCAGTTATGTGTTCCTGTCTTTATGTTGCCTAGCAACTAGTTGGTCACCATTGATCTGACAATCTGCAGTAATGAAAGTCCATGCTATGTAGAAAGGTGTGATTGAACTATATGCTTCTAGATGACATGGATTGTCTGATTCATTTCTGTGTCTCTTTTCCCACATATAGGCTATATATTCAAAATATAGGCTATATATTCAATGATTTTATACTGACTATTAAATGAAAAAAACCTTAACTATAAAAGTAACTGCTGAAATACGTGCTGAGCTGTCATAACTAAGATAGGTTTAAATCTGTGTCATAGATCATTTTTATCTGCTATCATTTTGCTTCTTCAGATTTGTCTAACTGTAAGTAATAGAGATTTCCTCGTGGAAGCTCAAGTAACAGGGACCTATATAGAGATATAAGAGTGGGAAGGGCAAACAAACTGGTAGAAACAAGAGCTGCAATATGGCTCTTCACTAAAGGTAGTTTTAGAAATCTTTTATTTATTTATTTATTTAAGAAAGGAGACATTAACAAAATCATAGGATGGGGGGTACAACTCCACACAATTCCTACCACCCAATCTCCATATCCCATCCCCTCCCCAACAACTTTCCCATTCTCTATCCCTAGTTTTAGAAATCTTAGGAGCTACAAGTTGTGACTTTCCTGTACACTCCCACTAATAATTATCTAGTCCATTAACATTCTGCATATTTGTCCTTTCAGATCTACTATTAATTGGCAATATCTTTTTTTCTACCCTAATTCCTTATGGAGTAGTTTTGGTGAGGTTCAGAAATCCCTTGGCAGCCTATTAACTGGTGACCTTTGAGAAGACAACCCATCAACTGTGATCATTAAAGTCACATGACTGCCTGGGTAACAGAAGCTGAAGATGGACAATTCTTAAAAGGTGTAGGAGCATGGAGAAAAATATGTAACATCCATTTGTCTATACCTATCTATCCTTCCCACACTCTTTCTAACATATTTTTCTCCTGAAAAAATATATCATGGTTACATATTTGGATTGTGCATTTCATCTGTGGCTAAAAACATAAACTGCAATGAGTTCTTAGGAAATTATTATTTTTTAATTCTTGTTCCCAAAATCTTAGTGGTGAAAGACATATAAAAAAGTGGAAGACATAAATTTAAAAAGACCCAAGAAGTATTTACAAAGTAAAACAAATATTCTACTTGTCTACTAAAAGAAATAAAAAGTAAAACCACTGGTTATATTATGACTATCTTACAAATAATAATTATTATCTATTCCCTTCTTAAACTATAAGACTGCAAGGAACCTTCCCACCCCCTTCAAAAGCCTGTATTTCTCATAGTCCTGGAACCTCTGGGACTTGCTTATATTTCTTAATCACCTACCCAGTTATACTGCTTCTGCTGACCTCAACAAAATCAATGCAACCGGTGCCACCATGCCACATTATGCTGCCAGTGCTTCTTCACTTCTAATTGTATTCAGAAATGCCAAGCCTGAGATGTCAACCTACCAACTCCAATAATCTGGTGAGACTTTTCGTAACATCTAGGACCACCTAGTTTCATTTCAACTGGCATGTTCTCTAACAAAGTTGCAGATGCTAGGTATAAGCTAGGGCCTAGGGTATGGGTTTATTTGTACATACATGAATCATAAATTAGGGACAATTATATACCTCAAAATAAAAGTGCTTAATAGTCCTCAGTGATTAGATTTAGACCTAATAAGTGCAGCTAGCATGAAGAAAGGCCTATAGAGGGCACTGTAAATTTTCTAATAAATATTTACTACTTAAGCCTAGTCATTCTCATCACATATCCACTACTTCACTTCCTTCAAACACTCTACTTATCTACACAAAAGAAAGTAAGATATATATTCTGGTCTCTTCTAACAATATCAGTATTATTGTCACCCCTTGATAGTCTTTGGAAGAAACACTGTACACAATAAATTGGCCAAGAGATATACTGGCAACCTCAGTGGGCGAAATTTTTTAAATATATATTATATTCTTGATCAGTCATTAACCCATATCTAGAAATTTGTCTTAAAAAATACATCCTTGATTTTTTTTAAAGACTTGTGAGAAAGAGGAGTGTCTATGATAAACTTCTTATAAAGCTGTGAGACCAGGTTTTTCTCTTATTGCCAAAGTCAGAACAACACATAGCTATGCTCCCATGCAGCTGTCCAGAGCAACTTAAGTCAGAGGGATAGCTATGCCAGTCTGAATGACAAGCTTATGAGTCACAGAAACTTCCTAACTTTGAAAAATGCCAAACCTTTTTTGCAGCATAAAGCCAGCATAAGGAACCTAAACACCATAAAAATAAAAAAAATAAAAACAAATTAGAAACACAGAAATATACTTTTGGAACTGATCTGCATAAGTGCCAGACCAATCCCTGAAGAAAAGATGTCAGGATAAGTTGTCTGCATGAATCACCAAAAGGTTGTATTAAAAATGTATTTGTCCTTGTCTCCTCTTCCATTGAAAGCAATCTTCGATGGTTATTAAGAAATGTCATTAATTTATCTATATCTTATTAGCACAAAAATGGAGAAAAAAATGTCTGAGTATGAAATATTATAATAGCAATAAGCACATGTGCAAAGCATGACTGGCCCTCACATCCTATCTCTGGCACAACAGTTGTTATGCCTTATTTTATAGCAACACATTAGAAGTTAGCCAAATGTTAAGGCCAGCAGGTGGTTCATCAGTTAAAGTGTCCACATTACATTACCATGTGCAAAGACTAGGGTTCAAACCCTGACAATGACATGGTAGTGTCTGCAGGGGGCAAACTTCACTAGTAGTGGAGTAATGCTGTGATGACTATTTCCCACTATTTCTCTCTCTGTTTCTGTAAACCTTTATCCTTCTCTGTTTCTCACCCATTATCAAATACACACACACTCACACACACACACACACACACACACTCGCACACATTTTAGTCAGATTATAGGTAATTTCAGGAGTTATCCTTTAATTACTCTCCTTCCTGTATTTTTTGATTTTTTTATTTCATTTAAAATTTTAATTTTTAATTGTAAATAACTATTATTTTATTATCAGAAAAAATAATGTTTTAAATGGCACTCATGAAACACCTTAGACTGGAATCATTGTCACTGTTGCAAGACACATGTACTGTGGGGTATACAAAACATGAGACTAATGAGGAAACAGAAAAGCCCTATTTTCCATTTAATATGCCCAGGTATACTGAAAAAAAAAAAAGAAATGGAACAGGTATTTGTAAAATTGATTTGTTGTTGTCCTTCTCAGAAGTAGGTAGAGCAAAATTCTCATTTGAACATTCAGGTTTTAAAATACACATATTTGCTAGCTGTATCAATCATTATATACAAGTTAAAGTTTGTTTTAAAGTTTTCATTTTACATAGGCATGCAGAAAAAAAATCCAAAAAAGCAGTCAGGGAACTAGGTCAGTTGGTAGTCTCTTGTTTGCCAGAGACTCTAGTTTATCCCCTGGTTCTGAATGTATTAGAGTGGTACTCTGACTTCACACTTTGTCTCCCCATCTAATTAGCTAGCTAGCTAACTATGTAGCTATCTACCTATCTGCCTATCTCATATAAAACTCTATCCCATTTAAAAAATAAAACTTTTTCTTAAAATCTGGAAAGAATATACAGAAAATTTTAGTCATTTCTAATCAAATTATGGGTAATGTCATGATTTATCCTTTCATTATTCTCCTTCCTGCATTTTTAAACATTGTAAATAGCTATTTATTATCAGAAAAACATTTCAAGTGGAACTCATAAAACACTATACCTTATCTCCTAGCTTAAAGCTAAGCCTTATCTCATTACAAATATTTGACTATCTGTATTTTGGTATTCAATTTCTGTATCAAAAGAAAAAGCACTAATTTAAATAAACTACAGTTAAATGCCATAGAAACATAAGAAAACATCTATAATTCCAGAAGTTTCAAGAAACAAAATTTTGTCTAGAATGCTGCTAGAATAAACAGTGCTATTAAGGACTATTGAACAGAACATGAGGACATCATCCTATAGAACTAGACATTAAAATGTACTTTTCAAAATAAAAAAGAATTATATTCAGATATGGATTATATAAATATACACACAGAGCGATTATATAAGTATGCATACAGAGCTATAGTAAGTTAGTTTAAATATGCCTTCTGAACTCTGAATTCCTACCATGTATGTGCTTCCCCAAAATGTCATCAAAATACCTATTGCAGCAATACTTTCTCTGCTTCATTCATAAAAGATGCATACATACATTCATGTAATAAAGGAAATTTCTCACCGAGCCATATATCACTCTGGAAGTCTGTTTTAGTGATTGGGGAAAAAAATAAAATGTCTCATGTGAGAAGAATTTCAAATACAGGTCAGTCAGAATAGTTCCTTGATTATGTAAAATTACTTGTAGTTGATCCATTATGTAAGATGTGAAGTGAGATTAAACTGTATGAGTAAACTTTAAATTCTCAGCATTAAACTAAATTAATATATTGAGCAAAGACATGGTTCAAGTAGGATTGAAAGGTCCTGTTAAGTCTAGACTGTTTAGATCCATTAGCAACGCAGTTACAAAGAAAGACTATCTTATCAGAAAGCTGTATAGGCTGTGGAAAATTAATAGAGTACCAGACCCAATCTTGGTATAGAATTACATGGAAGGGATTAGGAAGTGAGGGGAAGGTAATTAAGTAGAAAGAACAGCCGGAAAGAACTGAAAAGCAAAAGATCAGATGGTCTGAGGTTGAGCCCCTCACCATCTGTTGGCAATCATCAAAATTTATTTGATTTTATTGTGTATTTACTTTATTAAAAGAAAAAAATAATAATGCCTAATTATTGAGTGAATAAGGTGAGCTGCAACCCAAACGTCCTTTATAGAAAACTCATTACAGCAAGTAAAATCATCCCCAATGCAACAGAACAAATATAGTTCTTTAAAAAATGGTCCTTATGATTTTCTAAATCTACATGATTTAATTGAAAGGCTTTGCCTGTTATTTTACTACCATTGCTTATTGTATGTCTGTCCACATAATTTGCCCTTGTAAAGTTCCTGATTGCATATATCTATCAGAGAAATAGGTCAGGCAGCCACTTATGGTTCCCCCTTCTAGTCATGACCAGCACCTGTTATTTTAATGTCAGTTAAAGATATAACTATCTATAGAAAAGTTATATATAAAAAAGAAAACTCAATTCTTCCCTTTATTATATTTCCAGTCCTCCCATCCACGCAACTTCCAAGTCCTTCTAAATGGAAGTCCTATTTTAGCTTTTTAAGGTACTTTGCCTTATTTTAGTCCTATATTTTGGCCTTATTATTTTTTTTATTTTCCTTCCTTTCCTTTCTATTATCCTTATTGGTGGGTTAATGGTTTACAGTGCAGTTGTTTGCACATGGGTACCATTTTTCATCTCCCCATGAGAGTTCTCTGCAGAACACTCACACCCACAATTTAGGTCCTCTTTTCTTGTATGATGTTCCATCCCTTCTTTTCTCCTGTATTGTAACTTTTCCCTGCAGACTTTTCTTTAACTTTAACTACCTGTCTTTTTTTCTGTTTCCTTCAAACTCATCTTCCAACACAGAGAAAACACAAATATGAACTCTCAATCCTGTTAAGAGATTTGTTTCCACAATACTTGCAAGATAAAGTCAAAAGGAATCTGTGTGGTAGATGAAACCCTTAGCCACAGTGCCCCTTGACAATTTTACATCTAGCTCACAGTTTATATCCCATCTTTCCCATCTCACAGTTTATATCCCTCAGCTAAACCAGAGTAAGTAATTTATAAAGCAACTACCAATAAATAATTAAACATTTTTATTGTAATCAACTTGACATGCCTCAGGGATGAATATTTTCATTCATTCTTTAGATCTATGCTGCTGGCAGTCCTACTTTAACACTGGCTGCTTTGGTTTGGAGTATGAGTACAGCCTGTAAGGCAGAAGGGACTACACAGCCAGCTGTCACACAGGAGCATCTGTGCAGGAGGTCACCTCACAGCTCAGCAAGACAAGCAGAAACATCATTGTACCTCTGGACACATATTAGTATTGCCTGTCAGGCAATGTGAAGCTACAAGGGAAAGATGAATATTTTCCTTTATTAAAAAATGATTGAGACCATGTCATTCTTTGTCTAGTACTATCTTTTATGTACCTAGCAACACACTTTCAAGATGCCGGATATTTGAAAGCTTTATCAGAAAATGCTGGCTGCCTCAAATCAAAGATTTTATTCAATTTTCTTCTGATGTTGCTTGAAGAAAATAAACTGATGTCAGGTTTTTAATTTTAAAGTTACATTTGCATTGCAGATGGACTATTTAACAGTTCACATAATCAATAAATTACTGCTGAAGCGTAGGATTGTTAATGAAAGAATCCCGTATCTGAGTTAGTGATTTCCATATGGGAAGCTGAAATAAGCTTGCTAGCTGGTTTATATGTAGTAATCATAAGAAATCATTTTCTATGACTAAAATAGCCAAAAAAAAAAAAAAAATACACAAAGTAGTCAACTCCTTGCACATGTTGTTAATAACCTTTTAGTGAGTAACACATTTTGCTATGTGGAAATACTTTGCCTCAATCTCCCAGTATTCCTGCCATAAAAAAAAAAAAAAAAAAAAAAAAACAGTATGAACTGAGTGGGGTTAGATAGAAAAATGGTTATGCAAAAAGACTTTCATGCCTGAGGCTCCATGGTCCCAGGTTCAATTCCCCACACTACCATAAGCCAGAGCTAAGTAGTGCTCTGGTTAATATATATATATATATATATATATATATATATATATATATATATTCTTCATACCTACAAAAGGAATGACATGAAAGTTGAACTAGTAAAAATTGAACACTGCAATTTAAATATTAATTTTTCTTTTTTAATAAAAGATAAGTTGTTTATTTTTGGGCAACATAGTTTTATGCTAATATTTCTTACTTTTATTGAGATGCCATCAATAGACAATAAACTAAATAGATTTAAAGTATTTAATGTATAAGTATATGTGCTTATGTGGACTTTACTTCTTCTAGTTACCAAAGGCAAAAAGAAAACTATCAGCAAATTACTAGAGCTACAAATATTAGGACATCTATTTATATGCATGTATGAAAGGGCATTAGCTTGTGTTTTTTTTCATATTGTAAACCAACTGCATATACTGCATATAATTTGCTCTTTTTTTAGCTAAAATTTTAATGAAAATTTTCCATGCCAACAACTATCTTCCTAAAAATTATTTCTAGCATTTTACAATATACATTTTGCTTACCAGTAGTCAAATAGTAACAAAAGAAGTAAAGAAAATAATCATGTATAATCTTAGAAATATAATCATTAAAATGACCTTACAAATAATGGCAAAACTCTAAAATAATTTTAATATATATCTGTGAATTACAAATATAAATAATTATGTAAATCCATAGGCTTTTTAGTTTTGCTAAAATAGCGATAAGCTGCATATGTGATTTTGTATCCTAACCTTAAATGAACACCATATTTATTAATGAACATTACACATATGCAATTTTTGGTTTACAAAAAGTTGAAGTACATGGAGATGAATAAAGAAGGAAATTATCACAAATAACTTCACTAATATGAAAAATTAAAGCTCCATAATAACATTATTCTGGAAATATATATATAGATAAAATCACATCACTATTTAACCATATTTGGAATCTAAATGTTATATGAGTATTTTCCATATTATTAAATATATTTTAATAGATTACTTTAAATAGCAGAATATCTCTGTATTTTGGAATATTATGTATAATAAACACTTAGATTTTGGACAATTCTATGACTTAAATTTTTCATTTAAAAATGTGTAATCTAGAAATTCAGATTAAACCTTTTTTTTACATGTCTCTAGATCTCTCCCTAAAAACATATTACTATTTACACTTAAAATATTATATCTTATAATTAAGATTAAGCATATTTTCCACATGCTTCTAGATTTTTTTCTAAAATCATCTAATTTATTTTTCAGTTCTGTATACTGGATATATATTAGTCTATTGTTCCCTACTGTTGATTTACATTCACTGGTTTTTCCATGTGCTCTTGTAATTTTTAACATTTTTTGCTTTATCTAAATATTTATGTATTTTTAATTTATTTCTGTATATTTCTGATTTCTCACATCTGGAATTTATTTAGTAAATGATGTGAGTTACCCAGCATCCTTGTGCATGAATTTGAAATGACATCTTTACCACATAATAAATCCTTGTGTATGCATTTGAATTTAAAATTTGTGCCAGTAGAGTGATGAAAGGTGCAGCTCAGTCTCCGGGCTTTTGTTCCTTTTGTATCAGTTTAGTTAAATGTGGCATTGATTTAGGATGGTGCTTTTTTTTTTTTTATGTTAGCACTCCATAAAGTGTTGCTATTGAAGACTCACATTTTAATTTAGATACACACATATAGTTATTTTCCCTCTTTAGATCTACATTATCTTTAAAAGCAATATAAACTTTCCATAGTAAAAAAGATAAATAAAAGTGCAAAGAAGCAATGAAAATATTTCAGCCCTTCTTCATCTTAGCACTCAAAAGCAATCAATGATAACACATTTGCATGTTTAAATTCAAGATTCTTTTCGTCACTTTCCTCCTTAGTAGAGATTATAAGCAATATAAATAAGGGATTCTTAATAGTTTAATAATGCTATGTTTTAATCTTCCAGCAGAGCTTTAAATTGCTTCATAATAATGAAACTAGTTATACTAATGCTATTGGAAATATACTGTTTAAAGAACCCACATGTATAAATTCAAACTCTGAAAAACAGAAAGCAAATAGACGACCTTAAATTACTCATTAAAATGGAAATTCTCTATTTCACCAGCGGGTGGCAATCTCAACATACACACAGCATGGGATGTTCACCAGCAAAGGGGCAAACTACCTAAAATGTCTGACATCCTCCTGCAGCTGTTGTGCCCTTTAGTACTTGTGATTAAAAAAAGAAAACGTGATGCCTGCAGAAATAATCACAAGTCATAACATTACACAACATGGAACAAAATTACCTTGACTTAATGTGAGTTCAATGAAAAGAATATCTATATGTTAAAATGTTATTGTTCATGTGCTCCTAAGGAATACAATGACTTAAATACTTTCACAGAGGGCTAAATTTGTATCAAAGAAATTCATAAGTTGTATTAATTACAACAAAAAAATTAATGGAGAGTATAAGTGTGATGAAAAAATAGAAGACTAGAATAAAAACATTAAAAAACACTCTATAATCAAAGGTACTCAGGATAGTAGAAGACTTAAGTTCACATGAAGAAATACTTGCAGATAATAACCTTCAATTCACTTATTTCTGATTTAAAAGACAAAAAAAATGAGAACAATCTAAAGTAACTGCAAAATTCAATACCAAACATTAGACTGGGGGGGGGGGAAGACAGCTATTGGTAATAATTTTGATCACTCTCCAAACTAAATAGACTATAGATATGCCAATTTTCAACTTTATAAGAAAATAGTTATGCACTTAATAGACAAAGTGAAAAGCCCCCAAGTGTGTGAACATCTAAAATTGATTAGCAGTAAGGTTAAAGTTTGTCTTGAACATTAATATACACACTGAGACTTGGAATCTTGGATACATTTTGTCCAACACAATTTGCTCTTTACTAACAATGAAGTCTAACCCCTTGACCACGTGCTGGGTTAGTTTTAATATCCCATATAGTTCTAGCCTTTTGCTGTAGTGTATCACACTTGGGGAAACAGACATGGTGTGAAGTAAAATATGGAGTCAAGGGGTTGATTGGTGGCACACCTGGTTGAGAGCACATATTACAATGCACAAGGATCTGGGTTTGAGCACCCAGTCCCCACCTGCAGAGGGAAAGCTTTGCAAGTGGTGAAGCAGTGCTGCAGGTGTCTCTCTGTCTCTCTCCCTCTCTATCTCCCCTGCCTTCTTGATTTCTGGCTGTCTATCTAATAAATAAAGATAATTTTAAAAAATTTTTAAAAACAATATGGAGTCAGATAGTGGGTTTTCCTATGCCTTTATTTTCCTTATACAAACTGGTAAAGTCTCTTTTAAGAAGTTTATTTGTGTAAAGACTGAAGCAACTCTAGAAAGAAATGTTGACAATGCAAGTAACCTAAAAACTGAAGCCATAGTAACTACAAAAATAAGGGTTACTGATGTATGGTGACTCACTATGCTAACTACCCTCCAACAAAGCCAAAAATCAAAGAAAAAGGTATTCTTACTCAATACACTATTCAGTCCTTTTAACTATTTCTCATATAGTATAAGATTTCTAGATCTTCCCATCATAATTGTTCTCTCTGCTTGCTTCTTGTTAACAATGTCATTATCAAGGTATCCGATTTTATACTTTAGCTCAATATACTAGTAATGAGAAATAAAACAGGGCTTCTATAAGCTATACACTTATTCTCCATTAATGCAACACAATTATACTTTAGTTTCTTTTTTCGATATTTACATAAATCTTTACATAAATATTTTTTCAGAGATCAGTTTAAAGTTAATAGCTCTAAAATAGGCAGCTTGCTATCTTAAAATACTATGTGAGCCCTATTCAGCAATCTAAGGATTAAATTCACCTCAGTTGTTGATGATGGAAGGAGTATTGCATGATCGAGTGCCAAAATGAGCATTGCAGATTCCAAGAGCTTTACTAGTTCAGAGTCAAGGAATAGTTATAGCAGAAAGGACTTAACAGCTAACATTCACTGAGTGTTTATTTGGTGCCAGACTCTGTCCCATCTTCTCTTGGTAGCATGATCTCATTTAATCCTCACATCAACCTTCTGAGTTAGATACTATTATTATCTCTATTTTACAAGCAAGGAAACTAAGACTGAGAGATGTTAAATAATTCATCTGAACATAAACCACAGCCATTGTGAAGACCTGTTATTTTTGAACCAAACAGCCTAACTCCACTCTGCTATGCATTCTATCTATACAAGTGTGGCACCATTCGTTTTTCAAGCATGCCTGCAAAATCAGAGGTGTCTCATTTAGCTTAGTTCATGGTGACTGCTTTTTTGCTCTACAGGAACTGACACTTTGGGTCTCCTTTTTTTTCTTCTTCTTCTTCTGTAAAATCAGTCTAACTGGTCATAATGAAACAATCTGAAGCTTTATCATATCTGTGTCCACAGCTTTCATGAAAATCTGGTTCATGTTGACAGGTTAGGGCTTCGTAAAAATGAGCAGCACAAATATCACAATAAGCCATGGTAGAAGATTATTAAAAAGAATTGATGTTGTGATTATTTATTTTATAATTTAGGGATAGCAACATGTAATTCAGAACTACTTACCAATCTTCCAAAAACAGGCAAGACAGATTTCATATTGTGTGCAAGATACTGCAATAGCTAATTGTGAATATACATTGCAGTTCTGTGGGAGTCTTTTGTAGATCTCCAGACACAAATGGACTTTAAGATACATTGTGACCTAAGTTTTTAATTTTTCATTTTCACTTAAATTTTTAATTCTAAGCACACAAGGCAATAATTAGAGAGGTGAGTGTAGAAATTACTACATAGCGGGAGTCGGGCAGTAGCGCAGCGGGTTAAGCGCAGGTGGCGCAAAGCACAAGGACCGGCATAAGGATCCCGGTTTGAACCCCGGCTCCCCACCTGCAGGGGAGTCGCTTCACAGGCGGTGAAGCAGGTCTGCAGGTGTCTATCTTTCTCTCCTCCTCTCTGTCTTCCCCTCCTCTCTCCATTTCTCTCTGTCCTATCCAACAACGACAACAACAATAATAACTACAACAATAAAACAACAAGGGCAACAAAAGGGAATAAATAAATAAAATAAATATTTAAAAAAAAAAAAAAGAAATTACTACATAGCACCAAAGAGAAATACACCAAAATCAAAACAAGCTTCCCTCCCAAAACTAATTGTGAATATTTTTATTAATTGAAAATCAGTATCTAAAGATCTACTGTGATCACAATTACACTCTCAAGAGTCCACTGTTAGGAATAACCACAGTGTCTTAATAGCTTCTACAAAAATAAAATATTATCCTTTTTGTATCATGGTGGGAGAGTACAAAATAAAAATTAAATTCCCATCACACATAAATAATTCATATTAGACTAAAGAAAAGTGAAAAATATTAAGAAAAAGTGATTTTGATATCATTTGTTAAACAACTGAAGCATTTATCTAGACAAGTACTATATTTAAGGAGCCAAATTCTGCCTCAAAGGGAACCAGCTGGCCATGAAATGTAATCTCTTTAGCTGGATGGAGGATAAACAAAGTTTAGTCCTTCGTGCAGAACATGCAATGGAGATAGAACGCACATTGCCCTAGGATTTGTCTGGAGCAGGTGTCAGCAGCCTCTGTGAGATGGCTGCCGCCAAGTCTTTATTTATTCACTCCTTCACAAACTGGAAGAGGGCAGGATGCCGGTATCTTTAGCTCACTCAAATGCACACATGCCCAGAAGTAAATGCATTTTGAGGCAGCTAGGTTAAATCTCCAAGAGAAACTCTATGAAATACACCTGGTTTATGTATACTGCTATACCAAAAAATGGAGTATAGGATATCCTCTCCAAAAAAATACAATATCTACCCACAATTTCAGTGATGGCCTCTAGGATTTTATGTTTGTTTGTTTTGTTGGTTTGTTCTTATAATCCTCAATAATTATTATTTATAATGCATAGACCCTTAAGGTGCCACACATTTATTACTGCAAAAGATAGTGGAGGTAAGGTCAATTAGTATTTAAAGATAGATATTATCTTATGATAGGAAGGGAGAAAAATATACCTGCCTATGTTTATCTGGTCCCACTGGATGTGGGAGAGGGGGCTGAGTGGCAAGGAAAGGCAAAGTGCTGTTGGTTAAGTAAGCGAGCAGCTGCTTATTCTTGCTGTTCTATTTCTGTGTTGAGATCTCAAATAAAGGTGTTACAGATCAGCTTTGAAGTCAGAATACCATACTACAATAACATTTTACAAGTATATGCATATGTTACTGTGTAGTTCAGTAAAGAAGAATTGAATTTTGACCAAAAGCTTCTTATGATATTCAGAGTTTAATGGAATAATAAACAATATACTTTGGCTTATCCTTAGATTACTAGCAGACATTTTCACTATTATTTCCCTAATCACCAGAGTCACATGGAGTAATGCAAAGAAAGTCATATGGGCCATGTTAATTAAAATAAAGTTTTAATTTCACTTAAACAATTTAATTTAATTGCTTAAGTTTTACTTTTTAGCTTTACCACTAAGTGGCAATTTTTTCTCTCCTTTATTTGATCCTGAGTATAAAATTTTAATCTATAAGTAAAAATAGAAATATAAAGTTGTGCAGCCAAATACTAATCTGCAATTTTTCACATAATTTTATTAATATGTTAATAATAGTTTATAAGATTACAGGAGTATAATTCCACACTGAACCTACAATCTAAGTTCTGTGCCTTCCCTGACCCTAACCACATAGTTCTCAGTCTTAGAGACAGATTGGTTACCTCTTTTTCATTTTGTCTCCCTCTCTCATTTTCTATATCCCACAATTGAGGAAAGCTATCAGGTAGTTGTCTTCTACCTCCTTACTTTACTAAGCATTAGCACCTCCATTTCCATCCATTTTGTTCCAAAGATATAGTTTTTATTTTATTTATTTATTTATTCATTTTTGCCACTAGATTTATTGCTGGGGCTCGGTGCCAACACTACAAATCCACCGCTCCCAGCATATTTTTTGTTCCTTTTCTTTTATTCTCTCAATTATTTTTTCACATAGGGCAGAGAAAAACTGAGAGAGGATGGGGAAATAGAGAGAGGAAACAAAAGTCAGACACCTGCAGGCCTGCTTTACCTCTCATCATGAAGCCGACTCCCTGCACATGGGGAACAGAGGTTCCAATCTGGGTTCTTGCTCTTGTGCACTTAACCTGGTGTGCCACCACCTAGCCCCTCATCTTTTTATAAATAGTATTGCATTATATATATATATATATCATAACTTCTTCATCCAGTAATATCTCAATGGACCTCTTGGTTTCTTCCACTCCTTGACTATTTTGAGTAGTGGAGCTTTGAAAATAGGGGTCTAAACAGGAACTTTAATAAATACATAAATATAATATAATCTATAATCAAATATTGATAATCACCACAGTTATTTTTTAGTCTACCTTTTCTGTATCTTCTGTACATATCTGTTACACATTTTATTTATGTTAATACTTATCTGCCATGTCTTAAAGTATATGACATATATTTCCTAGGCAAACTATCCACAGGTCTATATTTAGCTGAGAGTTAGCCTGAAAATGAAACCAACACAGAGATAGAAGAACAGAAAAATATGGCAAAACTAGGTCCTAGTGGTACTACTTTATTCCTATATCAAACCCCATCTAGATTTTTATCTTGTTTATGGATCAAGACCTACCTGATACAAATACCAAATTTATTCAAATAAAAGAAGTGACTCATCATCAAGCTGTGGTCCCAATTTTTCCACTGATATCATGCCCTATAAAGTGTCACACTGACTTAAATTTGGTTGTTTTAATTTTAACATAGTTTCAAAACATTTACACTACAAAGCAACACTAAAACAAAACATTATTGTGATTGCAAAAAAAATAATTACCTGGCAAAAAATTAAGCAATTCAATTACATGCAACAGAAACTGCGAAATCTTTTTAACGGATCAGCCAATTTTCAAATCTAAAAGTGATGAATGTTTGAAAAGAATCATAAGACCCAAGGAAATGAACAAAACATTCACCACAGAGGAGATCCAAAAGGCTAACAAACATATGAAAAACTGCTCTAGGTCACTGATTGTCAGAGAAATGCAAATTAAGACAACACTAAGATACCACCTCACTCCTGTAAGAATGGCATACATCAAAAAGGACAGCAGCAACAAATGCTGGAGAGGATGTGGGGACAGAGGAACCCTTTTACATTGCTGGTGGGAATGTAAACTGGTACAGCCTCTGTGGAGAGCAGTCTGGAAAACTCTCAGAAGGCTAGACATGGACCTTCCATATGACCCAATAATTCCTCTCCTGGGGTTATACCCCAAGGACTCCATAACACCCAACCAAAAAGAGGTGTGTACTCCTATGTTCATAGCAGCACAATTCATAATAGCTAAAACCTGGAAGCAACCCAGGTGCCCAACAACAGATGAGTGGCTGAGAAAGCTGTGGTATATATACACAATGGAATACTATGCAGCTATCAAAAACAATGAACCCACCTTCTCTGACCCATCTTGGACAGAGCTAGAAGGAATTATGTTAAGTGAACTAAGTCAGAAAGATAAAGATGAGTATGGGATGATCCCACTCATCAACAGAAGCTGACTTAGAAGATCTGAAAGGGAAATTAAAAGCAGGACCTGATCAAATTGTAAGTAGGGCACCAAAGTAAAAACCCAGTGGTGAGGGGTAGACATGTAGCTTCCTGGGCCAGTGGGGGGTGGGAGTGGGCGGGAGGGAAGGGTCACAGTCCTTTGGTGGTGGGAATGGTGTTTATGTACACTCCTAGCAAAATGTAGACATATAAATCAGTAGTTAATTAATATGAGAGGGGGAAATCAATTGTATGTCTCAAAGTTTCTCAAAAGACAAACTGAATCTTTTTAATATATAGGGTACGTATTTGATATGCAGACTCTCTCAAAAGCCTAGACCAAGTAGATTAGAAGCATCCAATAGCACAGCTATATACAAGATACTGGGTACTGTACAGCAAACCATAACAAAGGGACTTTTCAAAGTTAACCCAATTAACAAATAATGTGATAATAATATTAACTATTGATTGTCTTTTTGAACCCTAAGACAGCAGGAATCTCACATCTTCACTATAGAGCCCCTACTTCCCCCAGTCCTGGCACCCTTGGATAGGGCCCACTTTCCCGTATGCATCTCCCAATCCAAACCAAATAATATTGCATCTGCCGATCACAACCTAACCAAAGCAACGATTGCCATCTCAACATGCTTCACCTCAGACTGTATCCAGAGACTTCACATGTGGAATGACAACCCTTCAGCTTCATTACTCGGGTGAGACTTTTCCTTTAATAGTACACTCTAATTTCATCTCAGGTAGTTCACTTTCTAACAAAGTCCCATAACCTAGATATACACCAGTTTCTGTGAGAGAGAGCTTATGTGCACACGTATCCATAAACTACTGCAAAATATATACCTGAAAGCAGGATTACACTAGAGTTTGCAGTGAGTACCTCCCTAACACTTCCTCTCCACTATTCCAAGCTTGGGATCCATGATTGCTCAACAAATTGTTTGGCTTCATATGTTAACTCTCTTTTCAATCACCAGGTTCCAGATGCCACCAGGATGCTGGCCAGGCTTCCCTGGATTGAAGACCCCACCAATGTGTCCTGGAGCTCCGCTTCCCCAGAGACCCACCCTACTAGGGAAAGAGAGAGGCAGACTGGGAGTATGAACCGACCAGTCAACGCCCATGTTCAGCGGGGAAGCAATTACAGAAGCCAGACCTTCTACCTTCTGCAACCCTCAATGACCCTGGGTCCATGCTCCCAGAGGGATGGAGAATGGGAAAGCTACCATGGGAGGGGGTGGGTTATGGGGATTGGGTGGTGGGAATTGTGTGGAGTTGTACCCCTCCTACCTTATGCTTTTGTTCACTAATCCTTTCTTAAATAAAAAAATTTAAAAATAAAAAAAAGGAAAGAAAAAATAAAAAAGAATCATAAGACCCCCTACAGCTACCTGACACAAAAAATACTTTTGACTTTCAAGTAAATCTACTTTACTTCCATAAGTACTTAATCTAATTAAATACTTTTAAATATAAGTTTAAATAAATTGGAGGTGCAGACTAGTCTCATTACTCTCCACTATTATATATGATATATCAATGCATCAATTTTAAGGATATTAAGGAAGTTAGTCCCCCAGAAGTGTGCTTTCCATTGGAGCTATGTATGATTGCCTATGAATGAGAATAATTCAGAAGAATGTTTCGAATTCTGATATGTAGAATTATATTCAATTCCTTTAATGCTAAAAACATAAAAAGTTATTATTTATGTGTTTAACAAATACAGATATTAAACATTAGTTATAAATTCTGGTTCTAAGATGCTGACTATTATATTCTATTATATTTTCCTACAACATAAAACCAGACAGAAAAAAAAGAAAAGAATGACTTAGTAAGAAAGAAAATAGGTACATGTGGAACAGTGTGGGGTCACTGAAAGAAAGGCTAGCAGGCATAACAGTGAGACAAAATCACAACCATAAGCTTAAGAGCCATCCATTACACGTAGGAGGAAGTCATCATTATTAGAAGACATTATAGGCAGGAAATCTTTGGGACTTTTACATCTGGAGAATGTCACAGCAGCTGTGCTAAAAAGGAAAAATACTCATCTGGGGAAAAAAATGTTGCAATTTCTGTAACTGTATCACATTGCATCAGGAGGACGACATAAGCCCCACTAGAAGTCAACTTGGATCCCATGTGCAGAGCTTTACACAGAAGAAAAATGTTCAAATGAGATGTATTAATCCCATGGTAAGGTTGTCTACATTGTTAGTCTTCTATCTCTTAAGAAGAAGCAACTTATAATAAAAGCATTTAAAAGAACTTCAAAGAATATTAAACATGATAAGGGAAGTAAGGGGAGGAATTTAACTAGATATAAAAACAAGTAGTTATGAAAGAAGAATATAAGTTAAATTTTAGAAATTAAAATGTGCAATTTAACAAATACTGAGAAACAGATTGCCCAGAACACACCAGATCTCGGAAGCTAAGCAGGGACAGGCCTGGTTAGTACTTGGATGGGAGAAACAGATTGGTTCTATAGTATAATAAATTGATGAGCTGGATTATAATACTGACTAGTTCTTCCAGATTACAAAAGAGTGTTAATGAGATACAAATATTAAAGAAAATTTTAGGAATCACAGCAAGTAGATTCAGAAATTCTAATATTTGATTGAAAGTATTTGTGTAAAGAAAAGACAAAAATAAGATAGCTGTGGTCAGAGAAATAGAGGTAAACATTTCCAAGAATGGAAAGTTAACAGAATTTCTTTTCATCAGTTGCCACCTTTGTGTTATTTATAATAGTCAATATATGAAATCAATTTAAATGTCCAACAAAGGACAATTGGATTTAGAAGTTGTGATGTAAAAAACACAATGGAATCTTACTGAGCTTGGAGAAATATAAAATACAGACAGCCCTTTGCTACAACATGGAAAGAACTGGCAGGGTTCATTCTAAGTGAAATAACTCACAAGAACAATTACTGGATGATCTAACTTATATATGGAATATAAAAAAGTGAATCAAAGATGTAAAGTCAAAGGAAAAAAACTATTATACTCTGACAAACTGACAAAGTGAGGAAAGGGGCCTGTAAGGATGGAGGTGATTCAATAGATTTTGCTAGAGGGACAGTGGTATTTTGGTGGTGAGTGTGAGATGGTAATACAAATCACAATCATAACCAATGTTACCTCAGTTGAAAAAAAAACTCTCAGGGCCGGGTAGTGGCACACCTAGTTGAGCACACATTACAAGACATAAGGACCTGGGTTCGAGCCCCCAGTCCCCACCTGCAGGGGTAAAGTTTTATGAGTGGTAAAGCAGGGTTGCAGGTGTCTCTTTCTCCCTCCCCCTTTTTATCTCACCCTTCTCAATTTCTAGCTGTCTCTATCCAATAAATAAAAATAATAAAAACAATTTTAAAAATACTTTCAAGGTGTACAAGTGCTGGCAGAAAGATAATATAATAAGAAAAGAAAGAGAGAGAACGTACATCGGGGACATGCTGGTGGCACACATGGTTGAGAGAGAGCACATTTTATAATGTACAAGACCCTAGGTTCAATGCCCTGGTTCCCACACAGAGGGAAGCTTCACAAGCTGCAGATGTTTCACTTTCTCTCACCCTTCTCTCTCAATTTCTCTCTGTAGCCAATAAGTAAATAAATGATGAAATCCTTGAAATAACACAAATCTCAAAACACCAGAGTAAGTATTTTAGCCTAAGAAATAGATTTTTTTTTTCTCTACCAACTGGTTTCCTTTTTCTACTCCTCTTACTTTGGAGATGGCTGCAGGGTAAGAGGCAATAATAGTCCAAAAGTCCAAGATGTGCTTGGGCCATGGAGTTAGCAATGATTAGGAACTGGCAGTGCAGACAGGATTAAGTAGTCATGAAGACAAGGGAAAAGGGGAGAGTGAGAAGAAGATAGTGGAGATAAGGTGTAGACACAAAGGTGTGTCTACAGTGGTCAGGACATTAATTATATTTAGGAAGACTGAGAAAAGTAGAACTTTTTCATCAATTGTAACATATTTTTATTTTTGTACACTTTATATATAAACCTATATATTCATAATAGCATTGAACATGAAAAGTAATCATAGGATACTTATGTCTTTTTTATTGGGGAGTTAATGGTTTACAGTAAATATAGTTATTTATGCATGTGTAAAGTTTCTCAATTTTTAGCAAAACACTCACACCCCGAAGCCTAGGTCCTCTTCCACCATCATGCACCAGGACCTGAAATTCTCCCTCTCCCCACCAAAGTACTTTACAACAAACCCAGTTCAAGTTCTACTTTGTATTCCTCCTAAGAAACTCTTAAGGATAATAGGAGCCTGATTCCTCGGTTTTGGATAAATAATTTACAAATATGAAGTGGAGGGAGGACTGGAATGAGCTGTTAAATGAGAACTGGTGTTATCAATGCAAGCTCATGTTTGTTTTGTAGATTTATATTTGCAGAGATACAAATAGATTCAAATATGTATGAACTACAGTATCTGTGTGCATAGTCTGTTGGCCTGAAGAACTTAAACAGTCTTAGGTTTAATGTAGAGCCTTTATTCTCACATTTTATTGAACAAGTATAGACAAATAACTCCTGAAATGTTCTTTGAACTTAATATCTTATTCTTCCCTTATTCATAATTTAGGTGACTAAAATCCTTGGCATGTATCCCTTTTTATGAAAGTCATGTTTTTGTTCACTTAGATAGCATTCTCTGGCCATGAAAATGTCCTGCAAGAAAGGCCAAGAAATTATTATTATGTTTAACATTTCCAAAGAACAGAAATTTTAAAGTTAGCATGTAACATTAAAGGATCTAGAGAGAATGTATAGTAATGAATAAAGTTAATCAATGACAGAAGTTATTCCTTCTGTTTTACTTCCTAGTTTTTTTTTTTTAAGTAGCATTAATAAAAAAATAAATTAACTTCTTGGGAGTTGGGGCAGTAGCGCGTGACACGAAGTGCAAGGACAGGCATAAGGATCCTGGTTTGAGCTCCAGCTCCCCACCTGCAGGGCAGTCACTTCACAGGTGGTGAAGGAGGTCTGCAGGTGTCTATCTTTCTCTCCCCCTCTCTGTCTTCTCATTTTTCTCTGTCCTAAAAAATAAAAAGGGCAACAAAAGGGAATAAATATATAAAGACTTAAAAAAATAAATGTCTTTTTAAAATTTTAACTTCTTATTTAATGTAACACAAAGAGAAATGAGATAGAAGCTGGCAGTGGCATAGTGTATCATGAGCTCACAAGTTTTCAGTAATCAGCACTGCATGTCTCTCTCTCCCTTTCTCTCTCTCTCTTTCTCAATAATATAAGGGTAAATGAGAAGTAAAAAGAAGTAGGAAGCATAATAAATTGAAAATTTAAGATTAGAGAGCAGAGATAATTCTAAATATATTAGTAATTATAATAAATATGAATGGATTAAATTCCTCAAATTGATTCAAAACAAGTAAGAAAAGTGTTTGAATGACACAATTTACCATTTTCTAACCTTTATGTGTGTTGACATATGCATTGACACACAGTGGTAAGCATGTATATGAGGCTGTGTATATATGCATGAATACATGTACACAAATTAAATATTTTTCTGATATAAATGAGATTTACCCCTTTGTTATTGATGATGCATGTTTGAGGGATAAAATTTCATACTCCTTCAAAATATGTCATGCTGTGCCATGCCTACCATCACTACAGTCCATAGAACCCCCCATCACCCTTTCAGCCCACCCTTATTCTTCATTTGATAACTTCAGTTCTGTAATAAAAGTTCAAGGATTTATTTTCATTTGACTTTGTTCCCCTGCTTTGTTTCTTTTCTTTCTCTCTCTCTCTCTCTCTCTCTCTCTCTCTCTCTCATTTCCCTTCTTTCTTTCTTTCTTTCTTTCTCTATTTCTTTCTCTCTTTCTTTCAATGAGTAGATATGTGTTTATGGGGAAGAAATAGACCAGAGTACCAGTCAGCCCTGATATATGATAGTTCTGGGAATTTGATGTAGGATTTCTGGGATCTCTAGCATGCAAATCCTGTGCTCTAATACATCAAGTCATTTGCCAGCCCAGGCTTTTGCTTTTAAAACATATTATCAGTGCTTTAACAATGGTTTACAAGATTATAAGATTAAAAGGTTAAAAGGGTACAGTTTACTTTCAGACTTTTTTTTTAAATTTTTTATTTAAGAAAGGATTAATGAACAAAACCATAAGGTAGGAGGGGTACAACTCCATACAATTCCCACCACCCAATCTCCTTAACCCACCCCCTCCCATGATAGCTTTCCCATTCTCTAGCCCTCTGGGAGCATGGACCCAGGGTCATTGAGGGTTGCAGAAGGTAGAAGGTCTGGCTTCTGTAATTGCTTCCCCGCTGAACATGGGCGTTGACTGGTCGATCCATACTCCCAGTCTGCCTCTCTCTTTCCCTAGTAAGGTGTGTCTCTGGGGAAGCTGAGCTCCAGGACACATTGGTGGGGTCTTCAATCCAGGGAAGCCTGGCCAGCATCCTGGTGGCATCTGGAACCTGGTGATTGAAAAGAGAGTTAACATATGAAGCCAAACAAATTGTTGAGCAATCATGGATCCCAAGCTTGGAATAGTGGAGAGGAAGTGTTAGGGGGGTACTCACTGCAAACTCTAGTGTACTTCTGCTTTCAGGTATATATTTTGCAGTAGTTTATGGATACGTGTGAACATAAGCTATCTCTCACAGAAACTGGTGTATATCTAGGTTATGGGACTTTGTTAGAAGGTGAACCACCTGAGATGAAATTAGAGTGTACTATAAAAGGAAAGGTCTCACCCGAGTAATGAAGCTGAAGGGTTGTCATTCCACACATGAAGTCTCTGGACACAGTCTGAGGTGAAGCATGTTGAGGTGGCAATCATTGCGTTGGTTAGGTTGTGATCGGTGGATGCAATATTATGTGGTATGGATTAGGAGAGGCATACGGGAAAGTGGGCCCTATCCAAGGGTTCCAGGACTGGGTACTTTCAGACTTTTAAAGCTATCAATATATGTACTGTGCATTTTACAATACATAACATCTTTTTTTATTTTCTGGATAAAATTTCTTTGTTTTTTTTCCATTGGGAATTTAGTGGTTTGCTGTGTAGTTGTAGAAATATGGGTGTAATTACTCATCTCCTGGTACATCATGCAACAGGGTCTCAAAAGAAAGATAATATAAGCTTAAATCTCAATCAAAATTACAAAATCAGAATGCTCTGAAAGTCAAAATAAAATTCTACTTCACTTGGCAGTAAAGTATAATTTGATCTGACATTATTTAATAACATGTTGGTCTGAATGACAAGAGGCCATTTTAAAATGTTATTTACTCTACAGAGTATGAATATTCATATGCTGTTAGAAAAAGAAATAAAATTTCTAAGTAACACTAACAAAGTTCCTCTGGACAAAGTTACATAATACATTTGTGTATGGCATGTGAATTTAGATAAGTATTCTAACAGTACAAATTGTATGACCTCTAAAACACATAGCTGACTTCAAGTGTTTTCCAGAGCTCTGGTGGTGGGAAATGTACCCCTCTTACCCTATGGTTTGTCAATATTTCCATTTTATAAATAAAATTTTTAAAAAATAAGTCTAGACAGGAACAGTCTTTCTTCTGAATGCTCAGACTAACAAAATAAAATAATAAAGGAGTTTTTCTTTAGCTCCAATATCTATTTTCCACCTCTTAAAGCTCCCCAATCAAATGTTTATTTTCTGCAGCAAGACTTCAATTTGATGACTATTATAATATGCAAGCTTAAACTGTTTAATTTTTTTTTCTTTCATGCAGAGAATGATGGAATGCAAATATTTTCACTTGCCTAAAGGCAGGGTTTGAATATTAAGAAAAGAACTGATATTTTGGTGGTTAATGATTCAGCCTCCAAGGGTAATGAACCACTAAAATTCTGTTTTAAAAAACAGGAGAACTGAATTTGAAGGCAATGAAAATCACTATGAGGGAAATTTCTACCATCTACTTTTGTCTCTGCCTAGTAGGAAGCAAAAAAAAAAAAAAAAAAAAAAAAAACCAGTGAGTAAATCAAAGGGGTACTAAAAGAAGCCCTAGAGCTTTAGAAGTGGCTAGCGAAAGTGACCAAAGAACAAGTGGCTACAGCACCATGGCCATTCCAGTTTCTGTTAGAAGCACGGATAGTTTTATGCACTGAATCAATCTAAAACTTTGAAAGAAAGTATGCAATGAAAATAATTTTAAAGTAAGTTTAAATAATAATTTCAGTGTATATAACAAATTTAAAGCAAAGGCAGGTTTTGTGTTGGGCAAAACAAAGAAAACCACAACACCCTGATAAAGCTCTGTAATATTTTATTATTATTGTTTAAAAAGAGAGACATTAACAAAACCATAGGATAAGAGGGGCACAACTCCAAACAATTCCCACCACCAGATCTCCATATCCCATCCCATCCCCCTGATAGCTTTCTTATTCTTTATCCCTCTAGGAGTATGGACCCAAGGTCATTGTGTAGTTATCTTATAGAAAATATTTTCTTCTGTTGAATGGGTCAACATCTTAAGGCTGGAGAAAGAAGTGAGCTCTTGTCTTTAATCATTTTCCAGATCATCATTCCACTCATTCAATCCTGCCTAAATTTCATCTATACCTGAATTAGTCTCATAATATTGTGTTAATGACCAACCCAAAGTCTAAGGGAGCATTATGATAGATAATTAAAAAAATTAAATCATGATTATCATAAAATGTAAAATTAAGACATCAAAGATATTAATTAGCTCACTAGTTAAGTGAGAACTCATTGCAATGGTTTCAAAAGGAGCTTTCAGTGACTGGGGAAATAGCTAAACTGATAGAGCAATGGACTTGCATGCCTGAAGCTTCTGTGTTGGTATGCATGAGACTCTATTTCATTTGGTTTAAATCCCCCCTGCTTAACACTATTCTATTTACATAACCACTTCATTCTATTTACATAACCACTGTTAACAAGTTCCACCCTCCCTCCAGGGCATTTGTGGTTCAGTGATAGGATTCTCGCCTAATCTGCCCCCTCCTTGTCACACTCTGATTTTTACCAGTCACTTTTCTCTCCACCCTCTCTATGTCACATCCTGTTTCCACCCTACTTGGCAAGTATATATAAAGACAGCATTGTGAGTTTTACTGTACTTTGAGTTTAACTTAGCTCGTCTTAGATTGTGCTGCGTCCTGCATGTATAAAGAGATACTGCCTACAGCTCAACCATGAGTCCCTGGTCGTCTGTTACCTGCCCGTGAAGCCAGCCCGGCGAAAACAACATAACCTGTCGAAAACAACACGTCTGGTCTGATTACTGGTGACTTACGTACTGCTTTTTCTCTCTACAGATAGAAGATAGATAGATATAAATAGATGATAGATAAATAGATGCATAGATACATATATGCTAGATAGATGATAGATACATAGATGATAAATAGAGAGGGTAGACACTCGTCACGTATGAGATAAATCCTAAAAAAAAAGACTTCAAAGAGTATACATTTATGAGTCTTGATATTGAGATGAACTTGCAATACTCAGTTTTCCAGAAGAAGAAAAAATGTCTTCCCTCCTTTAACAGAATTGTCTTGCATTTCTATACAGTAAAATCAACTTTATTCTGTACAGAGTTGTAGAGTAGTTCTATTAGAGACAGTTTAATATTCCTTTGGGTTCAGAAATCCCCCCCAAGGCACTAGTATTGTGGTGAATGTATACAGAGTAACCCCCTTTGTTTATTTCAAAGTCTTACATTTCCCCTTACAAATATTACTTAAATATATTTTTTAATTGTCACAGCTATGCCTGAAATTCTATAAGTTAAACTGGAGGCTCTGTTTTTAAAGAAAATGTTCATCACTCATGTAGAGTATTACAAAATATCAAGGCTTTTGATAATTATTAAAGTATCAATGACAGGGAGTGGGCAAAAATTATTATTTCCTGTTCTGATATTTAGTAGACATACCATTTGCAAGAATGTAGGCAAGAGTAAAGAGAAAAATGTTTTGTCAATCATATACTTACTTTTTTTTTTTTTGCCTGCAGGGTTATTGCTGAGGCTTGGTGCCTGCACTACGAATCTACTGCTCCTGGAGGCCATTTTTTCCATTTTGTTGCCCTTGTTGTTTATCGCTGTTGTTATTATTAATATTGTTGTTATTGCTATCGTTATTGTTGGATAAAACAGAAATCGAAAGGAGGGGAAGTCAGAGAGGGGAAAGATAGACACCTGCAGACCTGCTTCAATGCTTGTGAAGCAATCCGCCCACCCCCACCTCACACACTCCCCAGCCCCCTCACCCCCCATTGTACTCCCAAGCCCCCTCAAGCCACCACCCCTTGCCTTCCCACCCCCAGGTGGGGAGCTGGGGGCTCCCAGGTATTCTTACGCAGGTCCCTGTACTTTGTGCCTTGTTCACTTAACCCGCTGAACTACCACCCGGCCCCCAATCAATACTTTAAAAGAAATTTTCACAAATTATATCTTGATATCATCAGCAACAATATCAATAAATATTTTTATGTGTGCTGTAACATTTCTGAGTAGTACTAAGGTCAAGAGAAGGATCTTATCAAGTCTATGTTGAGCTCTCATACAAAAAAAAAAGTCTGGGAGGGAGCACAGTAGATAAAATGTTGGACTCTTAAGCATGAGTTCCTGAGAGCTATCCCCAGCATTATGTGTTCCAGAGTGAAGCTATGGAGCTATAGTTCTCTCTCTCCCCTAAATTAGTTAATAAAATATTTTAAAAGCACCAATCTGTCTCGTAAGTTTATCTTATATCATTGTGTGAATATTATAACACAATATATTACTTGATTTTAAGTAACCTTAAATAGTTTCTGATATCACAGAATTACATAGTCCTGTAGCAAAAAAAAAAAAAAAAGTGGGAATTTTCTTGTGTATTTTCTCAAAGAAAGCTGAGGAAACTCTGCAGCTATTACTACAAAACTTATAGTAGAATAATCCTCTTGCCAAAATCAGCTATAAAAATGCTAGAAAAGGGGTGAGGAGACAGGGTAGTTGTAATGCAAATAACTTCCCACACCTGAGGCTCTAGAGTCCCAAGTTCAGTTTTTAGTTCAACCTTAAGCTGGAGTTGAGCAGTGAAATGAATGAATAAATAAATAAATAAAGTGAAACAAAAGCTTGACATTATAAATTCCTGAAGGCAGACAAGACTTAAACATCAGTAGTCCAAAAGGTGAGCCTCTGCACCATTTTCCTGGACATATCTGATGATTTGCATCAAAAAAGAAACAGACAGTCCATGGGGTTTTCAGCACCCTCAACAGACAAGACAGAATTGAGAACTAAGGGCAGAGATAGGATTAAGACAAGAAAGAACTCAAAATACCTATAAGTGAGACTGAAATCCTGTATATAATTTACCTATGACACTCCCCCCCCCCCCAAGTAGCGCTCCTCACAGCAAGACTCCCTTACAGTGGTATACTATAAAGTTAGGTTAAGATTTTAGCAGTATGGTTTTACTGAGGACATTGAATATCTTATGTAACAACCCCAGGAGGGTCTAGTAATACCTCTTAGTCAAACACATTAATAATTATTTAGTCATAAATAGGAATATTCATATAAAGTAGAATAGTCTATAGATTGTCACAGGTGTGTTCAAGTCAGATCATACTACTTAATGAATTCACTATAGTATGCACATCATTTTTTCAGCTTTTCAATTTTAGAGTTGCAGATAAACTATTGTAGACCTTGATAGCACTTATCTAAAGCCAAGCACATTTCAAATGTTTTACATATAACATGTTTAATCCACAATATGCCTACCAGGTAGACTCTATGATTAGATTAACAAATGAGGAAACTGAGGCCCAAAGAGATAACCAATTTGCCCAAAGTTACATATTTACTAGACATAGAGTTAGAATTCTGTTCCAGAGCTTATTCCTTAATGACCTTGTTATGCCAGCTCTCTAAAATCTAATTTAAGTTCTAATTATCTATAAAGCAACAGATTTAAAGGTCATCCTAAATACAGTTTCTACACTCAGCTGGATATCAGTCAATTTCTGGTAAAAAAAAAAAAAAAAAACTATTAGGATTGTAGAAAAACTCCCCTGCACTGTATGCACTTTGCACTATGAATAGAAATAGAAAACCTGACTCAAATTACCAATATGTACAATATCCACCAAATATGTACCAGAAACCACATTTTTTTCTTTGCCATTCTGGCAATGAAAAAAAAATAGCAGGGAGTGAGAAATTGGTGGGGGAGGCAAGCAGAAGGGAAAATAACTTGTGAAAATCAATAGATTCCCAAGTGGGTAGCCTTTTGTCATTTCCATGTGTTCATTCTTTCTCCTGAGAGAACAGGATGGTAAGTTGTCTGGGCTTGACTAGAAGTACATTGTTTTGGATAGCCTTGTTCTCCTCTTGAAGAATTATATAAAAGTCACAATAGAATACTAGTTATTGATTTAGAACTATTCTCACCTCTGATTCACTCAATATATTAACTACAAATGAAAAAGTTATACCAGATATTTTTATAATTTAAATTCAACTATAAAGATAATATGATTTCCCTGAGGTCTCTACAGTGACTATAGAAAATCATTGCCATTTCTTTGAAAATCAAGTGCTCAGCATTTTTCCTAAATAAATCTCTTTATAGGTAAAGAGTAGCCATATTCTGAAGAGCTTCTGTGTAAGTGAATGCCTTTGCAGCCAAGGACATTACAGTTGAAAATGATGTTTAAAAATAAAACAAGATGTTTTTATTGTTAGCAAAAGAGACATGGTATTCATTATGTCCCTTGCCATCCTGGATATAGTCAAATCAAGGCTGTGACTTTTGGAGGAAAAACATTTTAACTACATATCTATATTCCTGTTGGGAAACAATCTGCCCTAGTTTATACTCTTGTTTTTCTATTCTTATTTCATGCCCTGGGTCCTCAGATAATCACAGTGTTTGCTCTTACATTTGAAAAACAAGTTTAGTGAGATTAGATTTGATTCTTTTTTTGTGAAAATGTTTGTTCCCTATAAAAATATATTTATACTATTCAGAGCACATATAGAAAGAAAGGAAATCTGAAAATCAAGGGTTCCAAGAAGTTAATTCTAAATAAGCTAAAAGGCTAAATTAGCTATACCCAATCAGAAAGATTAAAGATCAAATGATAATATAACAATAAATTATCTACCTTGAGACCCCAACCTTGGGTGTCATCAAAGAGTATTAAAAAAAGAAAGAAGAAAATGAAAGAAAGAAAAGAATAGAACTGTATAGATAAAACTTTCATATGACTCAGTAGCTCCTATTATCTCTTCCCACAAGGGCAGAAGAAGGACTATTACTGCTTCTGTGGGACAGTGAAATATTCTCCTCATTGTGGAATTGAACCAATCTCCTTTCATATGGGTGATCACAGCAAGGGTAAGTACACTAAGTGAATCTGGGAAAGAGATTGCCCATGGGGATGTCTGAAGACAAGGCGTGAAAGAGCTATTCTCCGGGTTTTACCAGGTCAATCATATTAAGAGAGGAGAATCTTTCAGTCAATTAGGAAGAAAAAGCTATTGTGCTAGACAGTTCTCTCTCCTTTCTGACGTAGTTACAATTAAACAACATGGGCTAAGAAAGGGAATAACATTTCAACACCACAGTAGTCTAGACACATTGATGTGTCTTTGCTCATGTAATCATATTTGATGGTAAAACAAAACAAACAAAAAATGCTGTGACTTAGATATCTTTCTCCCTCATATACTAGGGAGACTAAATCACAAAAGCTGGGTACTAGTCTACCATCAATCAGTGTATAACTTCAAAGCATGTTGTCTTCCCACTACATTTAGGGTATTTTACTATCTAACAAATAGGTTCCTTCCTTTCATCTTTCATTAGAAACATGAGTTCAAAAATATAACTTTTTCCTCAGAAACTTAATTTTCTTCAAACTATCCTTGCCTCCTCTCAGAGTTTATCTTAAGCAACTGTTTACCCTTGAACATCTTCAAGAAATTCCATCTATTAAACAAAAAGAAGAAAAGCACAACCTACACAAAAAGATAATAACTTTACAAAATGTACCTTCTTAAGGAAGAAATGAGCATTTCTTCTGTTTACACACAAATGAATTCTGCGTGTTTGGCTTGGGGTTCATTCTAGATCATCCTTTGGAATAATGTCTGTATAGCCAAGTGTCAGTTAGCCTGCAGTACCAGTGGGTGATGATCCACAGAGTGTTGCATCGGAGGGTGGGGACTTCGGCAATAGACATCAAGCAATCTTCAAGTGCTTTCCTTGACTTTTCACACTTGTCCTGATGCCATAATTCATATTTTACTTATCAAGTAAGGTTAAATGAAGTGAGTGTGGGGGTAAGAAATTCCAAACTACTTATTAAATTCCTTTTCCTAACAGTCCAGAAGTGAACCAGACACAACCCTAGGAGAGTTTAATTGCACTTACATTGGTTCCATGTTAGACTACACAATCTGGGATACATTCTTTTATTCTAAGTTGTCTGAGGAACTATAGTTCAAGGAAAACCACATGGACAGTGTTTGTGGACATTTATCAAAGTCATAAAAAGGCATGAAGAAGTACTCTCACTATAAAACTCTTCTTCATAATTAGTTTACTCTTCAGATTTGATGTCTGTATCCTGTTCTACAATTAGACAGTTCTTTCTAGTTTTTTGGGTTTTTTTTTTCATGAGTAACATTGAAGTCATGGTTTCAAAAAGTCAATGTTTTAAAAAAAATCTTACAGAATTCTTAGTCTTCTGAGAATATTTTTTATACAAATCTGTGCTTATAATCTTTATTTATATCTATTAATTTTATCTTATAAATGATGTCCAATTAATGTAGAAACTAAAAATTCTCCTGAAGCCAATGCATGGAAGATTACAGTTTTCCCTAAAACTAGAAAAGGAAGAACATGGACCTTTCTTTAGTGGTTAAGCTTTGCACACAATGACTAATAAAAAGAGGTCCAAAGATCCAAAATGCCCTCTCAGGGTAGTCACATCGATTGTGCCCTGAATGCACTAACAGTTAAATAATGCATTTATAACCAGTCTTCTTTATTCTGATTTCATATAAGCTTCAGATTATAATTTGACACTTCATGTTCTATTATTTACACACAAAAATAGAATGATCATAGACTATAGTTCTCTGGTTAGTGTGACAATTACATCTTCCATTTAAAATTAATTATTTTCCATTCAATTTCAGATATTAGGCTTGTGAACTTTACTCTCATGAAGCAGCCAATGAAAAATTCATTCATTTACATGAGCTTACTCAAAGTATGGGGCTTCAAGCCTAATCAAGTTCAAAGCCAGAATATTTACTGTGATAAGTTCACCTAAAATATACTATCACCTCACCACCCCACCACACACACACACACACACACACACACACACACACACACACACAGCCTTCTGTGAGGTATGTAGAAAGCCAGCTCTTGGCTTGACCCTGAAAAGACATCTCTCACAGACTGGTTCTGTCTTCACATTTCTAGTGCTTCTGTGCCCTGGTGTTAACCATAGTAGCCCATTAATTGTTGGCATCCTACTCAGCCTTATGGTTGGGAACTTGCCACAAACATATTCATCACTTCTAATTGGGGGGAAAACACATTTTTGTTAGATTTTTTTAAATCTCACTTCTGTCAATTGTCATTTTTCACAAGAAAAATGAAAGAAAGTCAATGATCACTGTCCTTCTTTCTCCAACAGAACACCAAGCTAATACATAAAAGACAGTGCTTTAAAAATATTTCAGAGTTACAGGCTTTTTTCCATTTACTATACATGTTCACTTTTATAAGTGTTGATAAGGAAATGCAAGATTTTCTACCCGTACAATTTTTCTCTGTCTTGAATGTCTCAAAGCAGACAGATTTGCAAATCCATCATTAAGGTAGGATATTGTAAATATATTTTATTCATGTTTACCCACATTATCTAGAGAGTTGTTTGCTTTTCTTACTGTTTCTGGGGAAAAGTGAGCACTTCGTTTTGTAGTACAACCATAAACAATAGTAATGTAATTTCATGACAGTCAACATGAAGAGGCACTACTTTATCAGTTTCCAGATGTATTTTGAATTAAATCAGCTGATAGTTATTGAGTCCCTAATATACATGCTCAGCACAGAGGAATCCCCAAGTTTATATTCATGAAAGTGTTATATTGGAAATCAGTTTTATGTGTTTATTTGAAATTGCATTGAGACAGAGACTGGGGTAGGGGATGTGGTCCTCAGTTGATCTCAGGTTACTATCGTAAAAGCTTTTACTTATGTTGAAAAAAAAGAAATATGATCTAGAAAACTCAGCTGAGACTATATTGTGGAAAAAGGAAAATCAAATTCTAATTAAGGAATCTCAGTCACAAAAGGTTTTGATGGAGGCCTACTGGTTAATCAAACATGATTGCTGCCAGGAATGACCATGGAGTCCTGTGGAAAGACCATAAATGATTCCATTGCTGAAACCATAAGCACTATCACCATGTAAACTCTATTATTCCAACCTATCAGTTGAAGTCTTAGTTTAAAAAAAAAAAAAAGGAGAAAACATTGTATATAAGTAATAGACAAAGTATATTGGGATTTTTTTTTTTTTACATTTTTACATCAGCTTTAAAAAAAAAGTATGTTGTTTTTTATGATATAGGGATGCAGTATCTTCTGATTGTGGGTGGAGACAAAGGAAACTTAAATCCCTCAATGGCATGAGAAATGTAACCATCTATTTTCAGGATGCCTTTGGAAAAAAGAATGAGTGGGGACTTCTGATGAAAAAATACAATTCTGTTGGGTTTAGGGAGACGCTGTACCAAGCCTACATTGTTGTTTTTTATCACAACTGATCATAAAGCCTCTCTGAAAATTAAAAAAAAAAAAAATGCAATGATGCTGATTAAAAACAATACTGAAAATCTGACAGACTAAATTTTGGTGGCTTCAATATATTCTTTGCCTTATGAAAGCTGTACTTGTTTGATTTTTCTTTGGTTTAATAGTTTACATCTCCTTTCACCAACCAAATCTTAATTTCTTTGTATCCAGTTTTTATCATAAATTCTTTTTTGTTTGTTTGTTTTTGTCCCCAGGGATATCGCTGGGACTCGGTGCCAGCACTACAAATTCACTGCTCCTGGAGGCCTTTTTTATTTTTAATTATTTTTGGATAGGACACAGAGAAATTGAGAGAAGAGAGGAAGATAGAGAGGGAGAGAGAAAAACAGATACCTGCAGACCTGCTTCATTGCTTGTAAAGAAACCTCCCTGCCTGTGGGAAGGTGGGGCTCGAACCGGGATTCTTGCAGGGATCCTTAAGCATAATGAATATTATGAATATATGAATATTATGTGCACTTGACCTGGTGCACTACAGCCCACCATGCATAAATTGTCTCAAGAACTTTCTTCTTCTAGTCTGTGTGGTTCAATATTTAGTAGACATTTAGCATTATCCATTACACTTCCTGATAGCACTCTTATTTTCTTTTAAAAAATGATTTTCCCTCATGTTTATAATTGTGATTTGAGAGTAATTGTGTTTGTCTTGACAGGCTCCCATCGATAAGTATAATTGGGGGCAAGGAATGGCCTAACATTGTCAGCCTATTCAATGCTTTCATCCTACACTGTGAATCTGATCAAGTGAAGCAAAAGCAAAATAAATGGTTGACATCTTTATACAGCAGTGTCAAGATCACAGTTCCAACCATACTACAGTGATCATGCTTCCTAATTTTCTGCTATTCAAAATTCCCCAAATATTCTCCATTCACTAGGGAAAGAAGATAAAAACAGGCTGGGCATATGGATCGACCTATCAATGTTCATGTCCAGTGGAGAAGCAATTACAGAAGCCAGACCTTCCACCTTCTGCACCCCAAAAAATAATTTTGGTTCATACTCCCAGAGAGGTAAGTGTTAGGGGAAGATAACCAAAAGGCTCTGAACTCCAATTCCATCAAAACCCACAGAGAGAAAAGGTAAAGAAAAGAGAAAGAAAGAAAGAAAGAAAGAAAGAAAGAAAGAAAGAAAGAAAGAAAGAAAGAAAGAAAGAGGAAGGAAGGAAGGAAGGAAGGAAGGAAGGAAGGAAGGAAGGAAGGAAGGAAGGAAAGAGAAAGAGAGAAAGAAAGAAAAGAAAAAGGAAAGACACTGGAAGTAGTATGTGTGACTTAGAAAGGAAGAGAAAGAAGACAGGCTCATAGAAAAAAATGGGCGTGTGTGTGTGTGTGTGTGTGTGTGTGTGTGTGTGTGTGTGTGTGTGTGTGTGTGTGTGTGTGTGTGTGTAAATAACAGATAACCCATATCTGTGATCATGGGAAAACTAATGCAGTTTCTAATGGTGGGAATGGGAACACAGCACTCTGGTGGTGGGAAAGGTGTAGAATTATACCCCTTTTATCTTACAATTTTATAAATCAATATTAAATCACTAATAAGAGATAAATAATATTCTCCATTCCCATGACTAGCTGCTACCTAATTTACACATTATTTTTGAAAACCATTCATATCTTTTGAAAAAAAGTTCAGATTTTTCTTATATTTGTCAGTGGACTCTGTTGCTTGCAACCAATACTTCTTATGAATATATTATATGTATCAAAACTGATTATAATGAAAAAAAACCTGATTATAACTTTTTCATATTTTTTACTTTATTTTCTCCTTCCCTAGCAGGATTTTGACTAGCAGAGCTAACATCAACCAAATGCTAAAAATCTTGGAATGCTAAAAAGCATAAATAAAAAAAAGATTGTTAAAAATACATTATAGATGAAGAAAGACTATCACTGATGCTACTTGCCACTGTTCACATATTTAGCAATGGAATCAAAACTAGAGCAAGAATTACTTGCTTCTCTGTTTATTACTCTTTCTACCAGAACAGCTTCTTTCCTGTTCATTAGGTATTTTTTAAACACATTAAGATTAAACTATGAATCATGTTCTCAGATAATATTCAAAACGAATATATGATTCAAACAAGGAGCCCTAAGAGCAGTAATAGAACACTCTAACAAAACAATAGAACTGCATCCGTCATTTTAGGATGTCATCCCGCAGAGCTAATGGAACACAGGAAATAATTCCCAAGAATGTGCTAAAGAAAGTAATTTCCCATAAGAACCCAAGGAAGTATACTGCTATAATGATGACTGCAGTAAGTTATATACTATTCATCTGCCTTCATTTATCATGAGTTTTATAGAGTTATTTCTATATTGAATAGAATTTTTTTCTGTTTTTTCCATGAGACAGATGCAGTATTTAATGTTCCAAGATTAACTAAAAGGAATCATGTTGGATTCAGAATGACTATTTGCCTAAGTGTAGCAGGGAGAAGTTTAAGGGTTGTGCTGAGAGTTCTGCAATTCACATTAGAGAAGCCAGGAACATTACTGCATGAGGACTGAGCACACGTTCCAGGAAGTCTGTGCATTCTTTAGTATGGTTATGGAAGAACTGTTCTTTAATGAGAGAAACCATGTAATGTTCTTGTCAGAGATTTCCAACTCTAGAATTTAAAGCAAATCCAAGAGGAAAGGTTTCAATCATCAATATCAAAGAGCAGAAATTTTAGTCACCGTAATTTTATGATTTTTCACACATTTCTGCAAGCAAATTAATAGTTCTTTCCTCTTTTAACATGATAAAGATGAAGTATTCTTAATTTATGAACCCATCAGTTCAATCCTGTGACAAACAGATATGTCATCTACAGCCTGGATGCCAATTATAACCACTTAAGTATATACACCCAAATGGTGGGCAAAGATTTAATCTTCAGGCGTGGAGTTGAATGATTTGAAAAAATGAAATAGCATAAATGAAAAAATGAAATAGCGTAACTGAAAGCAACCACTAGCCTTGAGGGCTGTCAATCCTCAATTCTTTGTTGATGCCTTTAGAATCTGAAGCGTATGATTTTTTTTTTAACATCAAATTTGGCTTTTAGCCACCAGTTTAGTAGTTTCTTTTGCCTAGTGTCCTGCATTAAATTTTAATTGTCTGTGTCTTTTTTTGAGTCCATACCAGAGTAAAACGAAATAGCATAAGTGAAATAGCATAAATAGCATAAAGGAATTGTATAAATATCTTGGTGTGATAGTACCTTTGAGGGTATACAAGCACAAAAGTAAAATGTCTTAATACTTAGTCTGAGATAAGAATTATTTTCACATGTTATCTGTTAAATAAAATTAACAAGTACAAGTCTTCTATAAGGAGATTATATTAAAGGTAATGCTGGATTTGTATTTATTTTATTTTTATTATTTATTTATTTATTTATTTATTTATGAAAAGCTTGAGTTCTTCCACAACTTTGAAGATCTGTTTGAATAGTTGAAGTATCATAGTCTTGCCATGCAAAAGTTTGGTAACAGGCTACTTCCTCTCCCTGTTCTGCTATTTGTTTTTGGCACTTCCCTGTGTGTGAAAATGGTACAGAGAAAGATCTGAAAGAAAGCAAAAATGTAGTGCACTTGCTTGCCAACATCCTCTAATCTCTATGAATGATTCTTTTGCAGCTCCTTTCATTTGGTTTTCATAGTTAAAAACACTCATTTGAGAAAATAAGTAAGCAAAAAAAAAAAAAATCTTTAAAACACACATTTACTTGACCTTTACAGGGCACCTCCTAACACCAAGTAGAAGAAAAACAAGTCAAGAATATCACTGTAGGCCGCTGATTCTCTTCTCTTTTCCCCTATCTCCCACTTAATCTCCTCTGAGAGAAACTGAATGAGGATGCAGGAAGGAAAGGTAGTCTGAAATCTGAAAAACTGAAAGCAACCACTAGCCTTGAGGGCTGTCAATCCTCAATTCTTTGCTGATGCCTTTAGAATCTGAAGCATATGATGTGTTTTTTTTTTTAACATCAAATTTGGCTTTTAGCCATCAGTTTAGTAGCTTCTTTTGCCTAGTGTCCTGCATTAAATTTTAATTGTGTGTGTCTTTTTTTTTTTAGTCCATATCAGAGTAAAATTTTAAAGAGAGGAAGGATGCCTTCACTACAACCATTTCCTCAGGCACTAGTAAAAGACTTGGTACATACAAGACACTAAATACTCTTTATTGATGGTATCAATAAGAAAAATAGTAAAGCTTAAGAATAGTTATGATTTATGGATTTTACTATTTCCCAGTGCTAGAAAAAGAAGGAATCCTAGGTCTACTGAATAACCAGACTAATGTCTCAGTCATCAAGTAGTGACAAAACTGGGAACTGTAATTACTTTTCTTCTCTATCCCTCTCTCTCTTTTTTGCCATCTTCTCCTTCCTTTCCACCATCACTCAGTCTTCCTTCTCCATAAAGGACAGAAAATAAACCTCATGTCCATATAGGGTGTAAACAGAAGAGATTCTATGAATAAAAGGTGAAATTTTTTTAACTTTTTAATATTTATTTATTTTCCCTTTTGTTGCCCTTGTTGTTTTTCACTGTTGTTGTATTGTTCTTGTTACTGATGATGTTGTTGTTGAATAGCACAGAGAGAAATGGAGAGAGGAGGGGAAGACAGAGAGGGGAGAGAAAGACACCTGCAGACCTGCTTCACCGCTTGTGAAACAACTCCCCTGCAGGTGGGGAGCCTGGGGCTCCAATCCGGATTCTTACACCGGTCCTTGTGCTTTGCGCCACGTGCACTTAACCTGCTGCACTACAGCCCAACTCCCAGTGAAATTTTTTAAAATGTTGGGAAACCAGAGCAGGAGGTTGATTCTTTTAGTTAGAACAAATCTTTATATAAAACTCAGCTTCAAGGAACTTACACTAAATAGTCATGTAGCTATAAACATAGAATCTATTGTTTTTCGTATCTTTACAAAGATTCCTATTCAAAGGCAGAGGTAGATAGCATGATGATTATGCAAAGTTGGCACTCTACCACATCAGCTATCTCTTGGCTTGAAAGAACTTGAGTTTCTAAAAGGACTTATAAAATATTTTCTCCCCATGTTGAGTGGGGAAGCAATTACAGAAGCCAGACCTTCTACCTTCTGCACCGCATAATAACCTTCGGTCCACACTCCCAGAGGAATAAACAATAGGAAAACTATCAAGGGATGGGAAGGGATATGGGGTTCTGATGGTGGAAGTTGTTTGGAATTGTACCCCTTTTATCCTATGGCCTTGGTGGTGTTTCCATTTTATAAATTAAAAAAAATTAATTCTCCCTTTTCTTTTATCACACCCAAAACCACACAGGTCCAGATTATATGCAAGTCATCATTAATCTATGTAAACCAAACACTTTAGTAATTGCCATATCCTCGTTCCCACTTACCACACCTAAGCAACAACCAAATGTGTAGTTTGTACCCATAAAGCAGTTCTCAGATCTACCCTATCAATTTTTCCTTTCCTTTCATTGCAAAGAAAAAAAATGCTCTTCAATGTAAAACAAGTTTGTATTAGTATGAGCATAACTCTCCAGCTACTTTATCTAACTTTAGTTTTATATTGCTCTTGAGCTATTTTTTGAAGATTTATTTTCACAAAAGAAAGAGAGGCAGGGTAGAAAAAAGAGAAGAGACAAAAACATTGCTTTGCTTTGACATATGATAGTGCCAGGGATTATACCTGGAGCCTCTAATGACCTCAGGCATGGAAGTACTAGACTCTAACTCATTAAATTATCTCTCTAGCCCCTTGAGGTATTTTATGACTTTCTAAATTGTAGATAGCTGATAACTATACACAATAACCATTGGCTGTGTAAATTCTGTCTTGTGAAGAGCTAGTTGGTTTGATTGCCCTTCTTATTTAATGCTCCATTGAAGCTAGTTTTGCCTTTTTTTTTGCATATTTACTTCAATAGTCTTTATTCATAATTTTTTCAAAATTCCTCCATTGAACTTTTTTTATTGCCTCGCTATTTTCCACACTAATGAGTCAGATAAAATCTTTAATATCTACAATTTTACATCTGTATGAAAGTTATGCTATACCATTTTACATATGTACAAAAGTTATATCTTAACAAGTCAACAACACACAGTCACTTTTTAACATAAAAGGTCATTGATAGGCTAGAAATATGAATTGACCTGTCAATGCCCATGTCCAGTGGAGAAGCAATTACAGAAGCCAGACCTCCTACCTTCTACACCCCATAGAGATTTTGGTCTGTACTCCTAAAGGGATAAAGAACAGGGGACCTTCCAATGGAGAGGATGGGATACAGGACTCTGGTGGTGGAGACTGTATGGACTTATACTCCTCTTATCCCACAATCTTGTCAATCATTATTAAACCACTATTAATAAAAAATGAAAGGTTGAAAAATAAGAAAACACAAACCAGAACTATGACTGGGTTTGGTGTGTTGCACCAAAGTAAAAGACTCTGGGGTTGGGGACAGGGTTCACGTCCTGGAATAGGATGACAGAGGAGGACCTAGAGGGGTTAGATTGTTATGTGAAAAACTGAGAAATGTTATGCATGTACAAACTACTGTATCTTACTGTTGATTATAAATCACTAACCCCCCACAATAAAGAAGAAAATTATAAAAAAAAAGAAAGAAAAAGAAAGAGCACAAACTAAAAAAAAATTCATTGATAAATATTATTATTTTATTATCCTATTACCTATGTAAACCTCTTTGGTATTAAAATTAAATTATTACTCTCTGAGTGCTTCATGGGAGATTTTTATTTCCTATTGGTTCTTGGTGAAGACTCTTCTCTGTTTACATTTTATCTTCTTCTATAATTGGACCCATGGACCAATGGATACATCAACTCTCTGGGACACTTTTTATTTCATAGCGAAGAAAAGGACCCAATACAGGAGCTGGCACACCTACTAGAATGCATGCATCAATATGAGTAAGGACTCATTTTCAAGCCCGTCAGGTCCCACCTGCAAGGAAGGAAGCTTTAAGAGTGGTAAAACAATGTTGCAGGTTTCTCTCTTTCTCTATCCCACTGTCTCCTCTCTCCCTCCTTCCTTTCTGTGTCTCTGCCAAGTAAAAGAAACTTTAAAATGGGAAATAAACAATTGTTTTTTAGAAAGTCAAATTGCCCAATGTTCAAGAAAGTCTAGCTGTGTATCACATAGTTATTCCTCATTTGTAACAGAAGTTTTTAGAAATCTACTTTAACGATCTAATCAGTATGTGGTCTCTGTTAAGACATAATAGGATCTGTTGAGTGAGAGAGGACAAAGAATTTGATTTGTTGAACTTTCATTCTGTTGCCTTTTGTTTTTCTGACAACAGGTGAACTCAGCTTAGTGAAAAGTACAACTTACGTTTACTGAAAATAGAACATCCCTTTGAAATCTGCTCTAGTGATTTTTCAACAGTTACTGTTAATCTATGATGGAGGCTGAAGAATTAAAGTTATCACTGCTCATCAAAACTAAGTATCTTTAATAGAAACAACCCTCTTACTGTGCACTTGATGCTTCCTTACCTGTTGAGTCTATAAGTAAATTAAACTTTAAAGAGTCTCACCCATTCTAAGTGGTTCTTACAGAAAAACAAGCACCTGCATAACAATACACCTAAATTTCTGGGAAGTAAAGAAATTAGGCACATAAAACCTGGCCTAAAAATTCTCACAGAAGCTTCAAGATTAAAAGAAGATGTGCATAGGAAAATATGCTATCATAATAGATTTAAATAGTTTACAAACTAGGTTATCTTGATAACATGATTTTGAGACAATTGTGTGATTCATCTTTGGTTTGATAAATGCAGCTGCATTTAGTTCACTATTCTGTGTACCATTAAAGACAAACATACATTTAACATTAAATTAATCTAGTATTATTAATTATAGTGATATTAAATATATTATATAATATATAATAATATTAAACATAAAACAACATACATTTACCAGCTCAGAGTTTCTGTTGGTCAATCAAAACTAAGTTTATTAGGCCCACTCCAATAAGGAGGAACAAACACCACCTTAAGAGATCCAGTAATGTCTCAAAATGGAAGAGGACAATTATCAGGCTTGAGCAGCAAGGCTTAAGTGGTTGAAGGGAGGTTTGTCAGGACAGAAAACTAATTGAGAAAGGGTCTGTCCTTGATGTAATAATTTAGGACTGAGGGATAAAACCAAAACAACTTCTTGACAGGAGTCATGATAAGTAAATGTTTCTCTTTTTTATAAGCTATCTATTTGGCCTGGAAAACAATCTATTATCCTAATAGAGTTATTTGACCAGTTGAACAAACTAGATGGACAATTTGTTGTTTTTTGGTTTTTGGTTTTTTTTTTTTCAGAAACTTCCTGAAGCAAGTACTGAAACGGTTATTGGTTTGATTTATTTTTTTCCAGGGCAAGCATTTCCTGGAACAAATAGGTCAGGTTTATACAGGGGACTTTAGTTCTCGATCCTAAATTACAGTTCTGATAAATTATTTTCTCAATTGTGGTATATCAATTTAATTCAACAAAGATCTTTAACTTCTAAAACCTTGGAATATTTTAAATCAATTTATTGGATGCATAATCTTAGCTATTTCTTCTGTTTTCTTTCTTGTGGAGCCAGTGCCTTACAGATAGACAATTTCATCATGCCGGTTCACTTTTTCAACCTGAAAGAAAAGAAAAAAACAGAGAGAAAGAAAGTGAGAGACACAACAGCACTATACCTTCTTCTAGTGTCATACCACCTCACATGTGGTGCCAGAGCTCAAAACAAGTAAGGCATATTTGTGGCAAGGCAAAAAGCTCCCTAACTAGTGAACTCTCTGGTCAAACAACTAGATATTTTCTAAATAAAAAACAGTACTACAGTGGAGTCTCTTAACATATATTGAGTATATATGATTTGTTTCTTGTCATGGATATATTTGTTATCCAAATTATTTTACTCATGTTGCTAACTTAATGAGATATAGAAAAAAAGAAGGGACTGTAAAAGCTGGGGAAGGGCAAAAGACAGGCTCACTTTATGATGACTTTCTTTGCTACTATCAGGCTGCTCCATTACTCGGGGCCTTTGACAAAGAATCCTTGGATTCTCCCATAGATAATATGGGGCTAGACCTCTGATAGATTCCTGTCTCTACTATCACTGATTACACCTATTGGGAACATCATCATAAGTCCTTTTGTTAGCTTCTTCAGAACTACCCTCACTGTGAATTAGCAATGGTTGGACTGCCCCTATCTCTGAAGGGAGGTTGGGTCATGCTACTCTGTCACTAGAGGAAGACTGTTCCTGAAATGAACACAGCATGAATGGTCCCAGCTGTCACCATGGACTGTAAGCTCAGTCCAAAAGAGATTCAGAGGTTATACAGGCAGGCTCCTGTGCCAAAAATGAGTAGATACAGGCCCCCGGTTAGATCATTGTGGTAAACAGTTAATTACATTTATATATTTTCTTCAAGATTGAGAGCAACTCTCTGCCCTAATCTTGCTTCCTAATCCTACTCCCAATTCTGACACCATCTTCCCAGACAATATTTCTAGTCCACCTCCATCTTAGGTATTATGTTCAAGCAAAGATTATTAAGACATAGGGAATTGTATGGAGTTGTACCCCTCTTATCCTATGGTTTTGTCAGTGTTTACTTTTTATAAATAAAATTTAAAAAAAGAAAAAATAATAAAATATTTAAGAAATTAAAAGATTTTAAAAAAAGACATAGGGTCCTAGGAACATTCCTACAGTAGACTTACTAGCTCCCTTCTACCCTAAGGTAGCTGATTTCATCTGCTCTATCCCTACTTTATGGTTTATGTTTATTAAACCTTTTTTCTGCTTTTCAGTTTACTGTATTTCAGCCACCAAGTTCCAGTTGCTATTATGATTCCATCCTGACTTCCCTGGGCAGATGACCTTACAAGTGTTTCCTTAAAAACTCACCTCTCCAAAACCCTGTACCACTAGGGAAAGATAGAAATAGGCTGGGGATTTGGATTGACCTGTCTGTCAATACCCATGTCCAGTTAAGAAGCAGTTATAGAAGTCAGACTGCATCCTATAAAGAATTTTGATCCATACTTCCCTACAGTATGGAAGTTTCCAGTGGAGAGGCTAAGACACAGAGCTCTGATGGTGGGCTCTGTATGGAATGTGTGTATATATTCATGTATTCTACTTTGTGTATGATAAACATTGCTACATCACCTTCAATGACCAAAAATTAGCTGAAGAATAAATAATTTTCCCACAATCACACTACAGGTCCAGAAAAATAAAATTTGGGGCATTTTCTTTTTTGTTGTTGTTGTTTATGTTTTATTTATTATTATTATTTTAATTTCTTTATTAATAAATTGATGTTTTACAGTCGACAGTAAATATAATAGTTTGTAAATACATAATATTTCTCAGTTTTCCACATAACAATACAACTAGGTCCTCTGTCATCCTTTTCCAGAAGCTGTACTAACCCACAGTCTTTTAATTCGGTGCAGTACACCAACTCCAGTTCAGGTTCTAATTGTGTTTTCTTTTCTGATTTTGTTTTTCAACTTTGGCCTGAGAGTGAGATAATCTCATATTCATCCTTCTGTTTATGACTTATTACACTTAAATGATTTCTTCAAGCTCTACCCAAGATGAGGTGAAGGTGAATTCACCATTTATAATAGCTGAGTAGTATTCCATTGTGTATATATACCACAACTTTCTCAGCCATTCATCTGTTATTGGACAACTGGGTTGCTTCCAAGTTTTGGCTATTAAAAATTGTGCTGATGTGAACATAGGTATACACAAATTTTTTTGGATGGGTGTGTTGGGTTCCTTAGGATATATCCCCAGGAGAGGAATTGCAGGATCTTAGGGTAGGTCTATTTCTAGCCTTCTGAGAATTCTCCAGACTGTTCTCCACAGAGGTGGACCAATTTACATTCCCACCAGCAGTTCAGGAGGGTTCCTTTGACCCCACAACCTCTCCAGTATTTGTTTGTGCTACATTTTCTGATGTATGACATTCTCACAGGAGTGAAGTGGTAGGTGTCTCATTGTTCTCTTTATTTACATTGCTCTGACAATCAATGACTTGTTTGCATTGTTTCATGTGTTTCTCAGCCTTTTGGATCTCTTCTGTGGTGAATATTTTGTCCATGTCCTCTCCCCATTTTTGGATGAGGTCATTTATTTTTTATTGTTGAGTTTGGCAAGCTCTTTATATATTTTGATTATTAAACTCTTGTCAGATGTATGGCATGTAAAATCTTCTCCCATTCTATGAGGGGGTCTCTTTGCTTAGTGGTTTCTTTTCCTGTGCAGAAGATTTTAATTTGATGTAGTCCCATAGGCTTATACTTGCCTTAGTCTTCCTTGTAAATGGATTCGTTTCATTCAAGATGTCTTTAAAATTGATGCGGAGGTAGTCGGGAGTTAGCACAGCGGATTAAGCGCACATGGCGCAAAACGCAAGGACCAGCCTAAGGATCCCGGTTCAAACCCCTGGCTCCCCACCTGCAGGGGAATTGCTTCACAAGCGGTGAAGCATTTCTGCAGGTGTCTTTCTCACCCCACCTCTGTCTTTCCTTCCTCTCTCCATTTCTCTCTGTCCTATCCAACAAGGAATGTCATCAACAACAACAATAATAACCACAACAAGACTACAACAACAAGGGCAACAAAAGGGGAAAAAATAGCCTCTAGGAGCAATGGATTTGCCACAGCAATAACCCTGGAGGCCAAAAAAAAATTGATGTGAAAAAGAGTTCTGCCAATATTTTCCTCTAAGTATTTGATAGTTTCTGGTCTAACATTAAGGTCCTTGATTCACTTGAAATTTAGTTTTGTATTTGGAGAAACATAGTGGTTCAGTTTCATTATTCTGCATGTTTCAACCCATTTTTTCCAACACCATTTATTGAAGAGACTCTCCATTCCCCATTTAATAGTCTGGGAACTCTTTTCAAAGGTTAGATGTCTATGGGTGTGGGGCTTACTTCTGGGATCTCAATTCTATTCCATTGGCCAGTGTGCCTATTCATGTGCCAGTATCAAGCAATTTTGATGACAATGGCCCTATAATACAGTTTGAGATTTGGGAGTGTGATGCCTCCAGTTCTATTTTTTCTTCTCAAGATTGTTTTGGCAATTCTAGTTATTTTCTGGTTCTAGATAAACATTTGTAGCATTTATTCTATTCTCCTAAAAAATGTGGTTGGGATCTTGATGGGGATAGCATTAAATCTGTATATGGCTCTGGGTAGGATATTCATTTTGATGATATTAATTCTTTCAACCCATGAACATGGAATATCTTTCCACTTCTTTGTGTCTTTTTCAATTTCCTTAAGTATTGACTCATAATTTTCAGTATACAAGTCTTTCACTTTTTTGGTTAAGTCTATTCCTAGATATTTTATTGTTTTTGTTGCTATTATAAAAGGAATTCATTTCTGGATTTCATCTTCTTCTATCTTAGTCTTTGCATAGAGGAATGCCACTGACTTTTGTATGTTAATTTTGTAGCCTGACACCTTACTCTATTGCCTGATGATTTCCAAAAGCTTCTTGCTGGATTATTTAGGTTTTTCTATGTATATTATCATGTTGTCTGAAAATAAGGAGAGTTTGACTTCTTCTCTTCCAATCTGTATCCTTTTCATTACTTGCTCCTGCCTGATTGCTATGGCAAGAACTTCCAACACTATGTTGAATAGTAATGGTGATAGTGGGCATCCCTGTCTAGTACCTGATGTGAGGGGAAATGATTCTAGTTTTTCACCATTGAGTATGATGTTGGCTGTAGGTTTGCTATATATATATTCCACTATATTCAGGAATTTTCCATCTATTCCCATATTTTGATCATAAAGGGATATTGTATTTTGTCAAAGGCTTTCTCTGCATCTATTGATATAACCATGTGGTTTTTGGTCTTGCTTTTGTTGATGTGGTGGATCACATTGATTAATTTACATATATTAAAGCAACCTTGCATAACTGGGATAAACCTCACTTGGTCATGATGAACAATCTTTTTTTTTTTAAGTCAACAACAAGACAACAAATAACCCCATCCAAAAATGGGGGGAGGACATGGACAGAATATTCACCACAGAAGAAATCCAAAAGGCTGAGAAACACATGAAAAAATGCTCCAAGTCTCTGATTGTCAGAGAAATGCAAATAAAGACAACAAGATACCACTTCACTCCTGTGAGAATGTCATACATCAGAAAAGGTAACAGCAGCAAATGCTGGAGAGGGTGTGGGGTCAAAGGAACCCTCCTGAACTGCTGGTGGGAATGTAAATTGGTCCAACCTCTGTGGAGAACAGTCTGGAGAATTCTCAGAAGGCTAGAAATGGGCCTACCCTATGATCCTGCAATTCCTCTCCTGGGGATATATCCTACAGAACCCAACATATCCATCCAAAAAGATGAAAAATCCTTTTAATATACTGCTGTATCCAGTTGGCTACAACTTTGTTCAATAGTTTAGTATCTGTGTACATCAGAGACATTGGTCTGTAGTTTTCTTTTTTTGCTTGTATTACTGTCTACTTTTGGTATCAGAGTGATGTTGGCTTCATAGAAGCTGGAATGGAGTATTCCTGTGTCTTCAATCTTCTGGAAGACTTTTAAAAGTAGAGGTATTGACTCTTCATTGAAGGTTTTGTAGAATTCATTTGTAAAACAACCTGGTCCAGGACTTTCATTCTTGGGAAAGTTCTTGATAACTATTTCAATTTCATTAGCTGTGATGGGCCTGTTCATATAACCTAGTTCTTCTTTATTTAACTTTGGAAGTTTGTAGGTATCTAGGGAATCATCCATTTCTTCTAGTTTCTCTAGCTTGGTGGCATATAGTTGTTCATAGAAGCCTTGCATGGTATGTTCAATTTCTGTGGTGTCTGTTGTGATATCACCTTTCTTTGACAATCCCATTTATTTAGGTCTTCTCCCTTTTTTGTTTTGTGAGTCTGGCTAAAGATTTGTCAATTTTGTTCACCTTTTCAAAGAACCAACATTTACATTTGTTGATCTTCTGTATGGTTTTCAATTTTTTTTTAAAGATTTACTTATGAGAAAAATAGGAGGAGAGAGAAAGAACCAGATATCACTCTGGCACATGTGCTGCCAAGGATTGAACTTGGGACCTCATGCTTGAGAGTCCTAAGCTTTACCACTGTGCCATCTCCTGGACCACTTGGTTTTCTATTTTCAGTGTTGTTTAGTTCTGCCCTAACTTTAGTTATTTCTGTCCTTCTGGTTGCTTTAGGGTTCCTTTTTTCTTCTTCTTGTAGGTCTTTAAGGTATGCAATCAGGTTGTTTATTTGTGCTTTTTCAGGTTTCCTAATGAGTAGTCGTATGGCTATGAACTTCCCTCTCAATACTGCCTTAGCTGTGTCCCAATTATTTTGATAGCTTGTGTCTTAATTTTAATTGAACTCTTAAAAACATCTGACTTCATCCTTTCCTCTTTGACTCAGTAGTTGTTAAGTAGTATACTGGTGTGCTTCCACATTTTGGGACTATTACTAATCTTTTGTTGATTGTTAAGTGTTAGTTTAATTCCACTGTGGTCTGAGAAGATGCTTGGGATGATTACAATGTTCTTTAATTACTAATGCTGTCTTTGTGGCCTAACATGTAGTCTATCCTTGAGAATGACCCATCTGGACATATTCTATTTGAGCAGAATGTGTATTCCAGTATCTTGGGGTGAATGACTCTGAAAATGTCCAATAGTTCTAATTTATCTATCTCCTCATTTAGCTCTCTCATTTCTTTATTGACTTTCTTCCTGGATGATCTGTCAATTTGAGAGAGTGGTGTGTCAAAGTCCTCTACTATGACTGTATTGCTGTTAATATATTGTTGTAGCTCTTTCAGTAGATGTTTGATATATTTCGATGGCTTCTCATTGGGTACATAGATGTTAATAATTGTTAAGTCCTTTTGATTGACTGAGCATTAAGTGATGTCCATTAAGTCTGCTGCTAATCTTATGGGTTTTCCTCTGTAGGTGACTCTTTTTTTTTTTTTGCTCTTGCAGCCTTCAGGATCCTTTCTTTATCCTTATTCCTTTCCATTCTAAATATGATGTGTCTTGGTGTCTTTAAGTCTGGGTTAATTCTGTTTGGGACTCTATGGGCTTCTTGAACCTTTATGTCTTTTATGTTGTCTACACTAGAGAAGTTCTCAGCTATTATCACCTGGAGAATGCTTTCTTCCCCTCTATCTCTTTCGTCCTCTGGTAAGCTAATAATGCATGTATTATTTCTTTCACATTGTTTCACACTGTCATCTTGTAGGATATATGTGAGAAGTGAATTGGGATTTCCTGAATTCTTTAGATTAGACCAGGTAACCAACATAACATAGCCAACATGTCTTTAGTGAATTTTCATACACCTCATGTAAATACCTATTTTTTTCAAAAGCTCAAATTCCTTTTTATTTTATTATTATTATTATAGAGATTTTTTATCAGAGCACTGTCCAAGTTTGGTTTATTGTGGTGCAAGGGACTGAACCTGGGACCTTGGAGCCTCAGGCATGAGAGTCTATGCATAACAATTGTGCTATCTACCTTCACCCCATAAGTAGCTACTTGAATATTATAAGAATTCATCTTTTCTTGTTACCTGTTATCAAGTCTTTATTAAAAACTTAGGAGCCAGGAGAGAGTTTACCCTATTTTTACACATGAATCCTGGGTTCAAATTCTGGAACCAAATGTGAGCATCATAGGGCCAGTGGCAGAGCTCCCTGGATGATGATGCAGTACTGTCGTGTCACACTTCTCTCTTTCTGCTTGACTAGCCCTGCTCTGTCTCTTGCCTCAGTTTCATTCACTTTTTCTCTCTCCTTTCTAAATAAAGAAAAAAATTGGACTTGGGAAGCCACTCAGCAGTGGTCATACATGTCTTCAATAATAGCATTGTCATACTAAGTCAAATTTGAAAGACACATTTGAAATTCCATTATATATGAAACTTCATCACTAAAGAACAACTGTTTCATATATTTTATGCAGGAAAGTAATGCCTACAAGTCCAACCCAAGAGAATTTGGATTACAGTGTGATAACCAATGCCTGTTATTGTTGTCAGAGTTCAGGGCGCCAGTATGCTGGGCTAGCTTTGCAGGCGAGAGACAGAGACAACCAGAAACTCATGGCTGAGCAGAGAACACAGTTTAATCTTTATTCACGAGCAGGCAAGCATTCCAACAACTTAATCATAACACAATATTGTCTTGCCTCTCTCTCCTCCAGCAGCAGCGTTAGGAACCCAGGAAGTATATAGGATAGGGGGTGGGGAGAAGCAAGAAGTGCGAAAAGGCAAGGACTAAACCAAAATCTCCCAGAGGCAGGAGGAGTGAGACCAAACCAATGTCACAGAATGACCATGTAAATAGACCACAACATCAAGCAATGTAACAGAAGGGGTCCCAGAAGCAGAACTAGAAGCATACCAACAATTCCCCCTTTTCTTTTTAACTAATTGACCATAGTATCAGGAGTGTGGGGTGAACAGAAACCTATATTGTACAGGCATTTTCAAAAAACAAACTGGCACAAACTTTGAGGAACAAGTAAGCAAGCAACAAGAACCAGTGTGATGCCAAGGGAAGGCCTGAAGGGGGTGCTTCTTGCCTCTGTGGGCTTCTCTTATCAAGCTAAAGGACATTTCTTGTCTCTGTGGGCTTCTCTTGCCTCGACAGGCGTTTCCTGCCTCTGTGGGCATTACCTAGCAAGGGGGGGTATGGCCTATAGAGTTCCAAGGCAGCAGGCTGCAGTCAGTCTTTGAGAAACCCAGCAGCATAAAGGGAAGCTGCTATAGTTTTGTGCAAAGTGTCCAAGAGGTGTACCAGTGAGTCTGATAGAAGAGATATCCACAGAAGAATGCCAGGGGGTGGAACGTTGCATAAGGAAGGTCAGCCACTGGAATTCCACTTTTCTGTAGAGAACTTGACAGCTGTAATTTACTTACTTGTGAAAAAAATAAAACTTGTAACAAGTTAGAAGTTTACTATAATTGATAACTCGATGATTATAATTGGTTTAAGTATCTTTATAAATTTAGAAGGTCTTTTTTGTTTTATTTTAAGGCTCTTTAACCAATTTAAGCACAATAAAATGTGGTAAGGCAAAGAACCATTGTTAGAGCCTCAGGTATGAGAATCATTAGCATAACCATTGTGCAATCTATCTTACACCTGGGATGGTTCTACCTCTAAATAAGAAGGTATCCGGGAGTCGGGCTGTAGTGCAGCGGGCTAAGCGCAGGTGGCGCAAAGCATAAGGACCGGCATAAGGATCCTGGTTCGAACCCCGGATCCCCACCTGCTGGGGAGTCGCTTCACAGGCGGTGAAGCAGGTCTGCAGGTGTCTATCTTTCTCTCCTCCTCTCTGTCTTCCCCTCCCTCTCTCCATTTCTCTCTGTCCTATCCAACAACAACAACAACAATAATAATAACTACAACAATAAAACAACAAGGGCAACAAAAGGGAATAAATAAATAAAATAAATATAAAAAAAAGATTTTTAAAAAAAGAAGGTATCTGAGAGCTTTACATATCAGTAATGTCTTATTTAACCTTTTGTTATGCCTGTATAAGATGGAGACACACCATAGGTGTACGCAGGTTTTTAGACCAAGTTAGTTAAAATATATTGATTTTTAACTAATTTTTACCTCAGACTTTATATGTAAGTTAATTTTACCTTTATGAGAATTATGTTGAAAACCTTTTTCATTTAACTTTGCCTGGTAAGAATGTAGCCTTAAAGTTACATTTCTAACCTTAAAGTTAATGTTTACCAAACTTCAAACACACACATAAACATGGTCTTCAATACACAAGGAGAAAAACTTTTTTTACGAAGAAATGTCATTTTAAACACGAATTTAGATCTGTACTGTCTTAGTTGTTGGGGGGGGTGGTGTTATCTGGAAGTGGCCTCTTGCACAACTTCACTTCCAGGAATTGCAGGGGTGCCATCACTGCACGTATGTCTGCGTATTTTAGTTTGTCTGCCATCAGAGCCAAACTGGGGATCTCAGCCAGGGGGCCCAGTCCCAGCAGGGAGTCTGTGGTCTCTGGGTGGTCCGGGATCTGCCCAGACTTCATAGCAGGAGGGCAGGTTGGCCGGCCATGCAGTAGGCACGGGCCAAAGTGCACCAGGGCAGGGGCCAGGATGGGCAAGCAGGCGGGTGGCGGGTGGAAACTAGAGTGTGGCCCAGAGAGAAATGTTCCAGAAAAAGAGAAACTGTCTCATGAAGAAAGGGCAGAGGCCTTTGGAAACCTCTTCATAAGTAGAAAAGCAGCCCATAGTGGATTGATAGCCAAACGTCTTCACTTATCTGGGGGATGCACAGTTTAGGTCCCACGTTGGTTGGGCACCATATGTCATCAGGATTCAAGGCGCCAGTATGCCGGGCTAGCTTTGCGGCAGGAGACAGATGACCAGGAGACAGATGACATGTCTGAGCGGAGAAACAATATTTCTTTATTCACGAGCGAATGGTTCAAAAAACTCATCTAATCTAATCACAACCCAAATCTGTCCTGCCTCTCTCTACTCCAGCAGCAGCGTTAGGAACCCAGGAAGTATATAGGGTAGGGGGCGGGGAGAAGCAAGAAGCGTGAAAAGGCAAGGACTAAACCAAAATCTCCCAGAGGCAGGGGGAGTGAGACCAAACCAATGTAACAGAATAACCATGTAAATAGACCACAACGTCAAGCAATGTAACAGAAGGGGTCCCAGAAGCAGAACTAGAAGCATACCAACCAATGTTATCTGCTATATGTTTAAAGTTTCACAGACAGTAATAAAAAATAATTTAAAAAAAAACCATAAAGGAGCCAATTGGCAGAGCATCTGGTTGAGTGCACATACTACAATGTTTAAGAACCTGGGTTTGAGCCCCCTACCCCCACCTGCAAAGGGAAAGCTTTACGAGTGGTGAAGCAGTGCTGTAGGTGACTTTCTGTCTCTTGCCCTCTCTATCACCTCCGTCCCTCTTGATTTCTAGTAATCTCTATCCAATAAATAAAGATAATTTTAAAATATTCTTAAAATAAATAAAATTTCACAGACAGTATCAACACTGCTATTTGGTCAGGAACTTTAGCATATCTTGAACTTAAATTAGAAAGGAGGACAAATAACTAGTGAAAATGAAATCTTGCCGGGTAATTTGGGGGGGGGGGTGATTTCCTAATCATGTAATAGATGAAAACAATGATAATTCTAAATTTTTTATTTTATTTTAATGAGAGAGAGAGAGAGACATAAAAAGAGAATGACACAGAGAGAAACACTAGACTACTGCTCAGCTCTGGTTTATGGTGGTGCTGGGGCCTTGAAGCCTCAAGCATGAAAGTCTTTTGCATAACCAGTTTGCCATCTCCCCAACACCCAAAATGATATTTTTAACTTACTGAATCCTATATTACTTATCAAGATTTAATCCTTTTGCCTCTGTAGTGGCTTAATAATAAGTAATCAAGGAGGTATATATGCTTAGTTAACACCTTTTCCTTATGTCAACAATCTGACCAATGCATAATGAAACAAGATGTTTGTTAGAGAGAAAGAGTAACAGAATCATCTCAAGATGTGATATATGATCAAAACAGCAGACTTTGGAAAGAGCAGACTGTTAAAGCAATGCTTTGAAACTTGGCATTAATGCAAAAAGGTGTGTCAGTAGGATCTTTCAGTATCATAATAGTATATTGTTAATGACCAAGAATCATTTAATTTTCTTTTTTATATATTTATTTATTATTTATTCCCTTTTGTTGCCCTTGTTGTTGTAGTTATGACTGGTGTTCTTGTTGTTGGATAGGACAGAGAGAAATGGAGAGAGGAGGGGAAGACAGAGAGGGAGAGAGAAAGATAGACACCTGCAGACCTGCTTCACCACTTGTGAAGTGACTCCCTTGCAGGTGGGGAGCCGGGGGCCTGAACCAGGATCCTCACACCAGCCCTTGCACTTTGTGCCACGTGCGCTTAACCCACTGCTCTACCGCCCGACTCCCAGAATCATTTCATTTTCTAAAGAATGCTGCTGTGCTTTATTGGGAACTCTCCTATTAATTAAGCACTAAAGTTCTGTGATGTACATATTATCTAGTAGATATTAACTGGAAGAAAGTGGATTTAAGAGCAACTTCTGATGAATTTAGCAGTGACAGCGAACTTTGGATGATGAAACTTTTATTGAACATCACCCTAAATGTCAAGAACCATACATTACTCACTTACTCATAAAAACAACCTTGAGTGATAGGTGTTATTATCTTCATTTTACAAGTTAAAAGTTGAACTTCAACAGGTAAAATGATTTGCTACATTATGTAGCTAGTAAATGATAAAGCCAGATGTCAAACCCCAAATGTTCTTCTTTTAAAACCTACGCTTTTTTACTACTTTTTATTCTACCCCCGTATTAAGAACTTTTTGCTAACGACCACAAAGTTATACCTGCCACTCTTACAAACAAGAAAATCATATCTAAATGTCACAAAGAAAATATGCTAGTCAAAAAGACAAAAAAATTCATGACGGGAGATGTAAGTATATGTTCTGTATTCATAGAGTAAAAGGTCTATGAGTCATCTACAACCCACTGAGTGTTTAGCTGAAGATTGCTCTTTATCATCTAGCTAGATGGCAATTAGAAGAGTGTAAGACAAAGAATTCTTTAGGAAAAACTGGCTGAAAAATAAATCATTTTAAGTGCTGTACAGACATTACCTAATAAATTTTCACACACCCCTGTGAGCTACACTGCCCTCAACAAAAAAACAATCCTAATTTGTTTACCGATGTTCTAAGGTGATACAGTGTAAATGAAAGACCAAGATGCTGCTAACAGCATTAGACATACCTGAAGCCTAGGGCAGTGCTGGCCATTTCAGCCTAAACATCACTAAGTTAATTAACCTCTACTCTTTCCCTTAACCTGCTAAATGAAAATGTCAGTATCATTTGGGTCAGAAGAATGTAAAACCAGGCAGGCCATTGGGAATATTTTTTATTCCCTTCACCTTGCCCCATAATTATCTGCTCAAACGTCCCTTTAGAGGATATTTCTATTTGAGTTCCTTAATGGGACATGGTAGGTTTTTTTAATTATTTTATATTTTATTTATTTATTTATTTAGAATGGAGACAGAGAGAAGAGGATTTTGGGGTGAGACACCTGCAGCACTGCTTCACTGCTTATGAAGCTACCCCCCCAGCAGGTGAAAATACTGGGGGCTTAAACCCAGGTTCTTGGATATGTTAAAATGTGCTCTCAACTGGATATGCCACCACCTGGTTCCAACATGTTAGTTTTTAAAAGCAGTGTACTGTGAATTTCCAGCTAATATTAAACAACTATTCTACAAAAAGAATTTATCTTAGTCTTTGAAGAACTCTGGTCCAAGGCAAAACGACAGTCCTCCCTTATGTCCTCCCACACACACCCCTTAGTTTTTTTTAACTTACTAGGAAAAGTTAGTTTCACCTGAAAACAAACACACAAATGTGTGCAACTTGGGGAGGGTATTGGTGATACAGTTTTGTTGTTGTTGTTGCTGTTTGTTTGTTTTGTTTTCTTTTGTTTTATTCTTAGCATTTTACTTATTGAGTTTTGTTGAGTGAGAATCAACGATCAATATACTATGTCTAATTAGTATCTATATCTAAATTCTAGGATGAAAACTAGTTTTAGGGTGGAGGTAAACAGCATAATGCTTATGCAAACAGACTCTGATGCATGAGGCTCAGAATTTCCAGGTTCAATCCCCCTATTACCATAAGCCGGAGCTGAGCAGTGCTCTGGTTAAAAAAAAAGAGGGGCCCCATTCAGGAAATCCTGAGATTCCCAGACAGACATGATGGGCCTAGACCTCGAATAAACCCCTCTCTCCTTTGTTACCAGTCATTCCTATCAGTAACAACACAATAGATCCCTTTGTGGGCCCCCATAGGACCTTGCCCTCAACTTGGATCAACAATGGTAGAGAATGTTCCATCCTCTGAAGGGAGGCTGGACAATATACTACACCTGAGGAAGATGGGTCCTGATAATGGGGCAGCTTGGAAAATTCCTACTTATGACCACAGAATGTGAGCTCAGATCTACAGGGATGCAGAGGTCACAAAGGCTCCTAAGCTGAATATGGGCCCCAGATCACATCAAATCGATGGGGATTACAGTCAACAATATTTATACGCCTTTCCCATATCTGGGAGCTACTCTCTTCCTTGATTCAGCTTTCTGGTCCTTTTTCCAGCCATGACATCATCTCCCCAAACAATAATTAGGATCCACCTGCATATCAGATTTCAGGTTCAGGCAGAAAAAAAAAAAAAACACTAGTATAGCCACAGGCCCTTTGGAATGTAACTAAAATATGCCCACTAGCATTTTTTAGTTATATTCCAAAATGGAGCCCCCCCCAACTCTTTGTCTGCACTATTCCAGCCTTTAGGTCTATGATTGTTCAACAATTTGTTTGGCTTTGTATGTTAACTCTCTTGTCAACCACTAGGTTCCAGAGGCTAGCATGATGCCAACCAGACTTCCCTGGACAGACAACCCCACCAATGTACCTTGGAGCTCCACTTCTCAGAGCCCTTCCCCACTAGAGAAAGAAAGAGACAGGCTGGGAGTATGGATTGACCTGTCAATGCCCATGTTCAGCAGGGAAGCAATTACAGAAGCCAGACCTTCCACCTTCTGCATCCCACGATGAACTTGGGTCCATACTCCCAGAGGGTTAAAGAATAGGAAAGCTATCAGGAGAGGGCATGGGATATGGAGGTCTGATGGTGAGAATTGTGTGAAGTGGTACCTCTCTTATCCTATGGTTTTGTCCTTATGTTTATAAGTAAAAAATTTTTAAAAAGAAAAAAAGGAAATTAGTTGTAGGTTAACAATTTTAAATTTCCCCCTCCCATTTGGCTATTTCTTTCCTTTTCTTTCTCCTCCTTCTTCTTCCTCTTCCTCTTTCTCTCCTTCTTCTCCTTCTTCTCCTTCTTCTTCTTCTTCTTCTTCTTCTTCTTCTTGTTCTTCTGCTTGTTCTTCTTCTTTTCTCCTCTTTCTTTTTTAATTTTTTTAATAATGATCAAAAGTCTGTAGGATAAGAAGGGTACAGTTCCCACCATCAGAGTTCTGTATCCCATTCCTTCCATTGGAAACTTTCCTATTCTTTTTCCCTCTGGGAGCATGGACTCAGGATCATTATGGGGTCCAGAAGGTGGAAGGCCTGGCTTCTGTAATTGCTTCTCTGCTGGACATTGGCGTTGGCATGTCAAACCATGCTCCCGGCCTGTTTCTATCTTTCCCTAGTAGGTCAGCACTGGAGAGGTGGGCTACCAAGGCACATCTGTAAGGTCGTCTGTTCAGTGAAGTCAGACTGGCATCATGGTAGCATCTGCAACTTGGTGGCTGAAAAAATATTAAGATATGAAGTAGAACACATTATTAAATAACTGGGAAACTAAAGGTAAGACTATAGCAGATAAGATTTGGAGGTCTCCATTTTAGGAAAAAACTAGGAGGTCTATCTTAGGTATATTCCAAGGGGCCCATGACTTCACAAATTGTTGCCTGTGCACAATAGCTAACATGCAGGTGGGCTAAAGTTGCTGTCTAAGGAGATGGTGTCAGAGTTGGAAATAGGTCTAGAAGCCTGGATCAGGGAAGACAGTAGCTCCCAAATATGGGGAAAGTATACAAATATTAACTGTAAACCCCATCAATTTGTGCTGATATTCAGCACAGGAACCTGAGCATCACAGCAGGTCTGAGCTCTCATTCTGTGATCATAGCTAGGGACATTCTAGGCTACACTCTTTGCAGGACCTGTCTTCTCAAGTGGTATAGTAGGTTGACCCAACCTCCCTTTGGAGAATGGGGTAGTCCCCACCAATGTTGACTCATACTGAAGGCAAGGTTCTATAGAGGCTCATAAGAGGGCCCACTGTGTTGTTCCTGATGGGGATGAACAGCGACAGTGGAGAGAGGTATCTGCTTAGAGGTCTAGGCCCCTCATGTCTACGTGGGAATTACAGAATTCCACCCCTGGACAATGGGGTGGCCTGGCAGTGCTCAAAAGAGCCCTCACTAAAGTATGCCAGTCTCTTGCTCCTATACAGCTTTTATAGTCCTTACTTTATCCGAAAAAGTTAGCCTTGGAGTGATTGAGGGGAGTAAAATAGAAAGTAGGTGAGGAGGGTATCCAGGTCTAAATAGAAACCATTTTATTAAGTACTTTATGGTAACTAATTTTTAAAAAGTGTCTTTTTTTTTAGGTCTTTCTACTTACTTACAAACTATTGTGCACTTTTACACTAAGGTATATATTTTCCCTTAACTTATGGGTACATGTGTACATGTATTCTGTCTTGTTGTATGCTTTACATTGGTTTGTTCTAGCTCTCCCTCTGCCAAGAAAATTGGTTCAGTCCTGCTAGTTTCGCAGGCCCGCTTGTCCCCACCCAAAGGAACCCCGAGAGAGTTCCAGAGTTAGAGAGTGCTTGGCGCCGCCACGGGGGAAGGAGGCAGGAGAGTTCCATTTGGTGATTAGTTTGGGTTAGTTTATGAATCGTTGTTCCTGAATAAAGAAATACAGCTTCCCTGCCCAGCCGTGTGTCCTCGAGTCTCTGTCTACTGCCGTGACGCTAGCCCGGCCTGCTGGAGCTCCGAACTGAGGTTTTCTTTCCTGCGCACACATAAGGTGTGTCTTCATCTTGAATGGGTGTAACAAAAGGTTAAAAAGACGTTGTTGATATGTAAAAGTCTCAAATTCCTTCTCTATTAGAATGTTAGATTGCGCTATGGTTATGCTAATAACAAGTTTTGTTTCATAGTAAGTAAATTGCAGCCAGCTGCCTTTGGGACTCTAGGCCATTCCCCACCCCCATGCAAATGCCCGTCGAGGCAAGTACGCCCCCCAGAGGCAAGAAATGTGTTTTTTTTAAGCTGATAAAGTTTTGCCCACAGAGGCAAAAAATGGCCCCCTCAGGCCTTCCCTTGGCAGCACACTGGTTCTTGTTACTTGCTTACATGTTTCTCCATGTTTGTGCCGGTTTCTTTTTTAAAAATGCCTGTATGATATAGGTTTTTGTTCACCCCACACCCCTGATGCTGTAGTCATTTAGTTAAAAGAAAAGGGGGAATTGTTGTATGCTTTACATTGGTTTGTTCTAGCTCTCCCCCTGCCAAGAAAATTGGTTCAGTCCTGCTAGTTTCGCAGGCCCGCTTGTCCCCACCCCAAGGAACCCCGAGAGAGTTCCAGAGCTCCAGAGTTAGAGAGTGCTTGGCGCCGCCACGGGGGAAGGAGGCAGGAGAGTTCCGTTTGGTGATTAGTTTGGGTTAGTTTATGAATCGTTGTTCCTGAATAAAGAAATACAGCTTCCCTGCCCAGCCGTGTGTCCTCGAGTCTCTGTCTACTGCCGTGATGCTAGCCTGGCCTGCTGGAGCTCCGAATTTAAACAACACTTTCTCATGGGCCCTGGTCTGTATCTAGGCTCTGTGGCTTTGTTAAAAAACTACACCACCCCAAAAACCACATGGTCATATCAATAGATGCAGAGAAAGCTTTTGACAAAATCCAACATCCCTTTATGATCAAAGCACTACCAAAAAATGGGATTAGATGGAAAATTCCTCAAGATAGTGGAGTCTATATAAAGCAAACTTAAGGACAACATCATACTCAATGGTGAAAAACTGGAAGCAGCATTTCCACTCAGATCAGGTATTAGACAGGGCTGCAAAAGAAGAAGAAGAAGTACACCACCCAATATGGAATTCTATGAGCGAGGAACTATCTCACCAGAGTAGTAGAGCTGAAGGATTGGCATTCCACACCTGGTGTCTTTGGGCACAATTGAGGTAAACATAATGAGCTGGTACTGGCTGCATTGATTTGGTTGAGCTCAGCAGAGGCAGTATCAAATAATATGGATCAAGAGAAGTGTATAAGAAAATGAGTCATGCCACAGAGGAAGAAATGGGAATTATACAGAATTATACAGAATGGGAAAGGTTCCTGCTGTCTTAGACTTTGAGGAGGCAATAGATAGTTATTATTGTAAATAAGTTGTCCGGAAACTTTGTTTAATTTGAAAATCCCATGTTTAGGATTTGCTGTATCATACAAGACCTCACCATGATTTATTCTATTTAATGCTACTTATATAGCATTAAATAGAATAGCTGTATATTAATAGATATAGCTGTATCTCATATAATGACACAACCAGTTGCTTCTGGTGTCCCTGGTCTAAAACTATAAGTGATTTAATATTTCAAATAAATAGAAGTCATTTTTCACAATGTATAAACATTTAAGCCCACCATTAAATCTCAATCAGGTTACCAATTTGAAAATCTAAGTGCTTAGATTGAAGGAATATATACTCAGAACTGGGGTCTATGCAGGTGATACAGTTATCTATCCTGGGGAAAAGTTATTTGAAGGTACTAGGGTAGGACAGAATCTCACACATGATATTTTAGTTTGTATTGTATTTACTTGGTTTAAATTTTCTAAAGCATTTTGAAAAGTACCTGAATAGTGGGCCAGGTGGTTGTGCATCACAGTGCACAAGGACACAGGTTCAAGCCCCTGGTCCCCCCCTGCAGAGAGAAAGCCTTAAAGCTTTCTTTCTTTCTTTTTTTTTTTTTTTTGGTACAAGTGGTTCTTCTTCTTCTAGCGTTTGCCCTTCTTCCGTAGCCAGTCAACAGCATCAGGTTGAGCCTGATGTAAAGTTTCGAGACCTCCTTTGAATCTGGAGAGGTGGCAGTCATTGACTATGTGGGTCATAGTCTGTCTGTAGCCACAGGGGCAATTCGGATAGTCTCTGGCTCCCCAGCGTTGGAACATAGCGGCGCACCGGCCATGGCCTGTTCGATAGCGATTGAGGAGGGCCCAATCATAACGTGCTAGGTCAAAGCCGGGTTGACGTTTGCAGGGGTCTGTGATGAGGTGTTTGTTCTTTACCTCAGCTCTGTTTCCAAGAGACTGGAACAGAGAAGTTCAGTGTAGGTATAGGGGACCAGATTGGGTGACGAGACGTCAAGCATTGGACAGGGTGGGCGAAGATATCTGCGTATATTGGCGGGTCCGGTCGAGCGTAGACGTGGGAAATGAACTTAGATGATGCTGCATCCCGACGAATATCTGGCGGGGCTATGTTGCTAAGAACTGGCAGCCATTGAACCGGGGTGGAACGGATGGTTCCAGAAATTATACAAGTGGTACAAGTGGTGAAGCAGGGCTGCAAGTATCTCACTATTTCCTCACTATTTTCCCCATCATCCTCAATTTCTTTCTTTCTCTACCCAATAATAAATAAACAAATATAATAATTTAATAAAGGAAAGTACCTGAATAAATGTGATAATGTTGCCTAAATTTGTCCCCACCCCAATCTTTATCAGGTTAGGAAGTAATCCTAAAGCTCAAGGCAGAAATTGCAGTGACCCATGATTCTCACTTTGTGTAGTCACCCATATTCAGTCCTTCAACAAGTTTAATTAACCTTACTTCTTATATCTACTTTTTTCTTATCACCTCTGCCTTTACATGTGTCCAATCCAGAAAAGTGAATGAGGTCGCCAGTGTAGTGGATGGAGTATGAATCATTTAGAAAGCAACACAGTTGATAACAAAAAGAAAAAGAGAATACACAGAAGATAGAGATAGAAGCAAAGTGAAGGTAAAAGAATACACTTAGAAAAAGTAGAAAATTTAGACAGAAAAGACTGGAGACCCAAAGTTATATCTTGATGATTTCTAAATCTTAAGATAAACACAGAAATAAATAGAGTGAATTAAGAATGTGTTTCTTATATTAGAGATTATCATACCTTACATGAGATTTTACTTTGTACAACTTCCAAATGAAAACTAAAATCTGTGTAGTTATTTTCAATATGAAATCTTCCACATTAAGTACACATAGAATAAACTATTAAAAACCTAATACTTTCTTTTTATATCAGTTTTTTTTGGTTGGGTAGGTATGAATCAGTGCTATGTGTTGACAGATTTTAAAATATTTTAATTTATTTATTATTGGATAGAGACAGAGAGAAATGGAGAGGGGTGGTGAAGATTGAGAGACAGAGAGAATACCTGCAGCTCTGCTTCACCACTCATGAAGTTTACCCCTCACAGGTGGGGACCAAGGCTTGAACCTGGGTTCTTATGCATTTTAATATGTGCAGTTCACCAGGTGCACCACCACCTGACTCCTATATGTTGATATACATCCAAATACACACATAGTATTGACTGATAAAGATATTAAGAATATTGACAGTGTAGTGACCTTCCTTAGTCAAGAGTTGGGGATAATTGGGATACAGAAACTAGACTCAGTTAAAGATACTGATAAATAGAGGTGTGAAGACAAGAAGAGATTTAAGGGGAAAAAAATAGTGCCTAAAACATACCTTTAAAATGTAGTAACATTTAGACACTAAATTGGGTCAATTTGAGCTGCCTTTGGAATTTTTAATTCATGGTCTTGAAGCCTCTTTTTGGTTTTGGTGGAAGTTACCAACAACTTTCGATCAGAGAAGTGACTATACTTCCTTCTGTTTAAGGAACTACAAATAAGTCTCTACATCTGCCCATGTGCCAGTCTTCCAAGCTTTGCCAAGTGATTTCTATTTCTCTAAACTTGGGCTGTCAACTTAATTGTATGCTTATATCATTGTAATGTGGATTCTCTCCAATAAAGTCATGTGATTATATGCAATTGGTTTAAGTGTTAAATGACAGTTCTTCACTCCAGTGGGAGTCAGTACTTTGTGATACAAGCCTCATATAACAGTTGGATGTTTGTTTTTCATTTTTGCTTTGTTTTGGTACATTCAACTTGACCAAAGAATAGTGTTTAAATTTCAAATTAATTGTGATAAAAACAAGCTTTTTAATTTTTCTATATGAAATTGTTCATTTACTTAGACAAGCCAGAATTCACTTTGGAGTTAGGTAACAATTCAGCAAGTGGAGCAGATTCTTTACTATGTGTACCTGAGTTTGAACCCGAGAACCACATAAAAGCACCATCAACAGCACCAAGGACCTCCATGGATGTTGGAGTGGAGCTGTTGAGTCTCTTTTCTCTCTGCCTGTCTCTACCTCTTTACTCTTCCCCCTACACACACACACACACACACACACACACACACACACACCACCTTTTCTCTCTCAAAGAAATAAATAAAAAGAATGGGAAAAAAATGAACCAGGGAGACTACTCAGTGATGATATCATGCATGCTCAAGACTTTATGTTTATTCCTTGATGCCTCAAAAAAATTTTAATTCACTTTGTTACAACTCCATAGTGCAAAAGGACTGAACAGAAATGAAAGCCTTGGGAATTTTAAGCTGTCTCGCAGGTGGGAACAATCAAGGGCTTAATAAAGTGAAAGTAAGGAGCCAGGCAATGGCACACCTGGTTAAGCACACACAATACAACGCACAAGGACCTGGGTTCAAGCCCCTGGTCCCCACTGGCTGGGGGAAAGCTTCACAAGTCGTGAAGCAGGACTGCATAATTCTCTGTTTCTTTTCCTCTCTATCTCCCCTACCCTCTCAACTTCCTCTCTGTCTCTATCCAATAATAATAAAATAAAATAAAACTTAAGAATAAAAAATGAACATGGAAGCCCACCACAAATGGGATGGATCTCTCTTAGCCTATAGGAATTTGGGAGTGGAGCCTCCCCACCCCACACACAAACCCCAGCGCAGCTACCCACCCCCCCCCCTTCTGTTGGTTTCCTCATTTTCTCCAGTGTTCTTCATTAAAGGATCTTTACTCTGAGTTTAGGAAACATTAGTATTTACTAAATTCAAGACATATTCATGCATTAAAAGTAAATTTTAGGAAAGAATATAGGATGAACACGCATCAGAGCTTTTATGTAACTCACACATTATACATCATAATGAAGGAACCCGTAATATAGTTTAACTGATTCAAAGGAGAATTCAAAGAAGCATGCATAGGGATGGCAAAATAAATTTGTTTAACTTCAGAACTGGTCAATGTCCACAGGGCAATAATCAACTGAATACTGAGGAGATACAATTTGCATTTCTATGAACAAGAATCATTTGCATTACTATAAGTGTGGTATAAGGCAATGGAAAAATAAGTCAAAGACAATAAGAGATAGAGAAATGATAAAATCAGAAAACCTGGATAATAACCTGCTGTCAGCTGAAGACAACCATAATGTGTAGGCCCATTTATATATCTTTCACAAGTTTCTTCTCCAAGTAATAATCCAAAAGAAAAAGAATAAATCTCAGAGCCCCAAATGCATAACATCATATGGGAGGGGAATGAAGAAGAGGAAGGTAAACATAATAACAGAATACATTATAAGAAGCAGTGAGTTATATCCCACAAGACAAAACTGATCATTTCCCCATACACACAATTCACACAAGTAAGAAAGATATCTGTTCTGATCGGATGGTGCCTGTGCTGAATACATACTGACGCATAGACAGAAACAAAAGAGCTATGAAAAATCAGAGAGGGAAAAAGTTATATTCCCAAAAGGAGCCACAGAGCCTACTTCAAGGAAGATGAAAAATGGAGTAGGTAATTAAAGAAGAAAGATTTTTTTTCTGATTCTGGTAATCATTTATGCACATTTCACATTATCACCTTGTACATCATAAACATAAACAGTCTCGTCAATTATGCCTCAAGAAAGCTGAAGTGGTAAGAAGAAAGATTTTAAATAAGTAGAATATAAGATACGAAGCAAAACATATTCCTAGAGAAGAGTAAGAGAAAAACAACAAATATAAAATGTTCCTTCCTAAAAGATTAGCATAGCTGGGTAAAATGAGAGCCTTAAAGATGGAGATTTAGGTACAATCATAGGCAACATAAAACACAATTAAGTGGTTAAAAGTTTGGCTTGTTCTAATAGGAAACAATAGCATATTTTAAAGCAGACATTGGATCAAAAATTTTAGCAGCATCAAGGGAAAAAAAAGATTGAAAAGGTAAGAAATTAGAGATAAGGAGGACTGCTGTGGTGGTCAGATTGGAGCCTAAATCAGAGAGCACCATGGAAGGAAGGCAAGCATTTTTAGAAGGAAGAAAAAGACACTAGGATTTATTAGGTAAATGATTCAATGATGCACTCATATCAAAAAAGAAAAAGAAAAAAATAATAAACAAGCTGTCATAAACTCTAGGAAAACTATAGCTTTTATCAGAGGGGGGAGAGGAGGAGGAAAATTGTGGGAGGAGTGGGGTGGAGGAGAAGGTAGTTAGGAGGAAGATTCCAACTGGTGTGGTGACATAAGCTGGCATAAGCACTTTTGTTGAGCGCAGTGAGTTGTAAATTTGATATATCTCTAGATGAGAAACTGTACTCCTAAAATATATAACTTGAAAATCACACATCCTCATAGGCTTTATTTGTTCTGAAGGAGAGGCTTAATTCATGTTTTGATGACTAATTTCTAAATTCCTCACTAATTTCGATGGCATTGTATAAATAGTAACTTTCATCTCAGAGCACCAAATGCCTATGGCAAGATCCACAGCTAGTAATGAAGTAGATGTAATTTTTTATTTCAAACATTCATAATAATTTCAATAGTTTTCTGACTTACTGAAGACTATAGTTGTTCATATATATATACATACATATATATGCCAGCCATATAATATACACATATTTTCTTAACCATGACAGTAATTGATGACAAGCTTATATTCATAGTAAAAGTTTTCATTCTGTATAGTTTTTTGATTCTGTTTGATAGTATAATTAGAATCTTCAATTCACAGTCCCCACAGGAATTTATAAAGCCACTATTTTGTGAACTTAAGTGAATCACTATTTTGTGAACTTCAGTGAAAGTAGAAATACAGTCTTTTAATTCATTTGATAAGCTTATGGGTACAATATCCTGAAAGTGAACAAATAAGTGAGTTGTTGTTGCTCTCTTCCTGGGTATGAATTCTTATCTTTCCCCTCAGAATTCCTTTCTAAGCACCAGCAATGTAGGAAAGTTCCTTTCCTATTACCACCCCTGCCACACAGCCAATTGGTTTCTGTCTTTTCCAATGTGTAACATTTTCACAAGTGTAACAAGGTTATACTTTGTAGCATTGTTGTTTTTATTTGCATTTCCCTGATCATCAGTGATCAGTGATTTGAGCATTTTTTTCATGTCTTTGGATTTCTTTTTGGAGAAGATTCTGCCCATATCTTCCTCCCATTTTTCAGTGGGGTTATTTGCTTTTTATTGTTGAATTTGGTGAGTTCATTGTGTATTACTATTCCTCTGTCTGATGTATGATACATAAAGGTTTTCTCCTCTATAGTGGCTCAACAAATTGTTTGGCTTCATATGTTAACTCTCTTTTCAATCACCAGGTTCCAGATGCCACCAGGATGCTGGCTAGGCTTCCCTGGATTGAAGACCCCATCAATGTGTCCTGGAGCTCAGCTTCCCCAGAGTCACACCCTACTAGGGAAAGAGAGAGGCAGACTGGGGGTATGGACCGACCAGTCAACGCCCATGTTCAGCGGGGAAGCAATTACAGAAGCCAGACCTTCTACCTTCTGCAACCCTCAACGACCCTGGGTCCATGCTCCCAGAGGGATAGAGAATGGGAAAGCTACCATGGGAGGGGGTGGGTTATGGGGATTGGGTGTTGGGAATTGTGTGGAGTTGTACCCCTCCTACCTTATGCTTTTGTTCACTAATCCTTTCTTAAATAAAAAATTTAAAATAAATAAATAAATAAACATATTATTGATAAGGCAAAATTAAACCTCAAAAGAGGTGGGTATTGAAATTTAAGCCTAACAATTGGTACATAAGTCTGAGAACAGAGGAGGTAGTCTTGGAGACTCAGATTCCCTACTACCTCCTTGATAGCTGATATGGGGAGGGCTCAGTTTCCTGTCATGGAAAGAGGGGAAGCAGAGAAATAGAACACTGAATCTCCTACCATCTACCTCTTCTGCTGGTGAAAGAAAGTGGGAAGAAAAGTCAGCATAACTGGGAAAATCCAAGTTTCTGGTTTCTAGTTTCTAGATCCCCCCATCTCCACGAATATATAAGCAACTCAATAAGAAAGCTAATAACAAACCTTATGTTGTTCAAGATAGAAAGATAAAGCTTTTTTCATTTACATATAAGGCTGGTGTGTTGTTTTGGTTTTTTGTAGCGCTGGGCAGAATGAACTTACGTGAACTATTTCAATGGCAGAGAAAAACTAATTGAGTCAAAGATGAGCAAGAATGACTTGAAGAATAATGATGTCAATGAACTAAAGGGCAGCCATAGGAGGATAGATGGATTTGAAAGGCAAATAAAACTGGTTTCCCTTTTTTCCCTACTCAGTGTAGCTGTTGAAAGTAGGCTATCTTCAAGGATTTAGCATGCAATCAACTTGTATTTCAAGTTTTCAAAGAAGAAAAGCAGGGAAACCAGGATAACTCTGAAAAATACTTTCATATAAGTTAAATAAAGCAAGAAACTTTTCTTGGAGATTAATGGGCAAGCAAAAAGTAGAACTAGGAATAAGTAATGGCATGAAGTAAAAAAAAAAGAGAGAGAGAGAAGATTTTTAAGAAGTGAATATTTCAACAATCTTGCACAACCAATAAAAATAAAGTCGTCAGGTTTGGTAAGTTGGATGTGATTGACATTTGAAAGAGTGATTTTAGTGAATTAATAGAAGCCTAAGTCTGTTTGACAGTGTTTAAATAACATCAAATAATCAAAAGGATGGGAATCCAAAGCATCAGACTTTCTACAAGAAGTTTGATGGTTACAGGGAAAAAAGAGATTGTGGGGTGAATTAAGGAAGTTGCTTTAAGTAGTAAGCATTTCAGCTTCTGAGTAAAACAAATAATTAGGCAGGACAAATTGAAGGCAGAAGTAATAAAGAAAATCATGAGAACAGATTTTCATATGAAATGTTCTTAATACAATCAAAGATACAGATGAAAAAGGAGGATTTTTTTTCTCTAGGAGCAGAGAAGAAGTAAAACATGGTGGTTATTACTTTGTTTTGTTTATTCTGAAGTTACATATAGCTTAAAGAGTGCCTAGCAGTTGGTTTATTTATTTTTCTAGGATTTTTTTTTTCCTCTGTTGACACCAGACTTTTCTGTTGTGGGCCAACCTTTGCAGATTGAAAGAAAAGGAGAAAAGGAAGAGAGGGAAGGCTACCATAGTACTGAGCTTCCTTCAGTGCAATTAGGGCCTGGATTGGACCTGGGATGCCCACAGGACAAAGCAAGTAGGTTCACTATCCAGGTTGAGGTCTCATACCTAGAAGTTTTGTTTTTTTTTTTTTGAATAAAATTTATTTTTGGAGCAAGTATTAAGTAACCTGTTCAACATTATCAAACATTCTGTGTGGTTAATTAAATAAGCATGGAATCACTAACTATTTTTAAAACCACCTGGTTTGAGTTTAAGGAAGTTTAGTAGTATATGCGCTACCAAAGTGAGCACAAGTTTAAGGAAGTTTAATTTAGTTAGAGGTACAGTGACAAAGTGGTTAAGAGTTCTCCCCCCCTTCTTTTTTCTTTTGTTACCAGGGTTGTTGCTGGGACTTGGTGTTGGCACTATGAATCTACTACTCTTGCTGGCCATTTATTTCCTTTTCCTTTCTATTTTATTTGGCAGGACAGAGAGAAATTGAGAAGTGGGGAGAGAGAGAGCCAGTTGCAAACCTGCTGCTTCATTGCTCCTGAAGCATCTCCCTTACAAGTGGGAACCAGGGAGTTAAACCCAGGTCTTTATGCTTGGTGATATGTGCGCTTTACAGGTTGTGCTACCACCTGGCCCCAACAGTCCATTTTAAGCCAGACTTGCGGATAATGAAATAAAAGAATAAGAAATTAAGTGAAGATTTAGGGCTAACTAAAGTAACAGAGAGGAAGTAACATTTTTGAGAGATGTTTTTTTTTTTGTTTGTTTTTGTTGTTTTTTTTAAGAAGTGGAAAAGTAGAAACTGCCAAGTCAATATTACTCTTTCTATACACTAGTCAAAGAAGGAGAGAAAGAGAACCATAAACACATAGAAACAGAATTCAGGGAGTCTGGCAGTAGTGCAGCAGGTTAAGCACAGGTGGTACAAAGCACAAGGACCAGTGTAAGGATCCCAGTTTGAGCCCACAGCTCCCCATCTGTAGGGGAGTCGCTTCACAGGTGGTGAAGCAGGTCTGCAGGTGTCTATCTCTCTCTCTCCTGTCTTTCCTCCTCTCTCGATTTCTCTCTGTCCTATCCAACAATGACAACATCAACAACAACAGCAATAGTAACTACAACAATAAAACAAGGGCAACAGAAAGAAATAAATAAATAAATAGGAAACAGATGTTCATAGATGTTTCACTAAAAAGAAGAACTCAATGCAGAGAACAACTAGAAGAGAGGGAAACTTTAAAGAAGACACAGTGGCTGTGTGTGTGTGTGTGTGTGTGTGTGTGTGTGTGTTTCTCTCTCTCCTCCATCTCTTTCAGGAAGGAAGGAAGGACACAATGGAAAGATAATCAACATAGTGATAACTAATGGAATTATCAACACTGCTAAGAGAAGGGGATAGCAAGAGATTCAGAACAAGCAATTGAACTAGCATTAAAGTAAAAGCTAGGAAAAAAGAGGTCTAGAACTTGATGGGCCTAGAATTTGAATAAATCCCTCTCTCCATTGTTACTGGTCATCTCTATCAGGAACAACAAAATAGACCCCTTTGTGGGCCCCCATAGGACCTTGCCCTCAACTTGGATCAACAACGGTAGAGAATGTTCCATTCTCCAAAGGGACGATGGACAACATACTCTATGCTACACCTGAGGAAGATGGGTTGATACTGGGGCAGCTTGGAATGTTCCTACTCATGACCACAGAATGTGAGCTCAGATTTACAGGGATGCAGAGGGCACACAGGCTCGTAAGCTAATTATGGGCCCCAGATCACATCAAATTGATGGGGTTTACAGTGAAGAATATTTATACACTTTTCCCATATTAGGGAGCTACTCTCTTCCCTGATCCAGCTTTATGGTCCTTTTCCCAACCATGACATCATCTCCCCAGACAATAACTTGGATCCACCTGCATATCAGATTTCAGGTTCAGGCAAACACACACACACAAAACTAGTATAGCTACAGGCCCTTTGAAATATAACTAAAATATGCTTACTAGCTATCTACAAAATAGAGCCCCCCCCCCCCCAACACTTCATCTGCACTATTCTAGCCTTTAGGTCTACGATTGTTCAACAATTTGTTTGGCTTTGTAAGTTAACTCTCTTGTCAACCACCAAGTTCCAGATGCTAGCATGATGCCAACCAGACTTCCCTGGACAGACAACTCCACCAATGTGCCTTGGAGCTGTTTCCCCAGAGCCCTTCCCCATTAGGGAAAGAAAGAGACAGGCTGGGAGTATGGATTGACCTGTCAATGCCCATGTTGAGCAGGGAAGCAATTACAGAAGCCAGACCTTCCACCTTCTGCATCCCACGATGAACTTGGGTCCATAATCCCAGAGGGTTAAAGAATAGGAAAGCTATCAGGGGAGGGGATGGGATACGGAGGTCTGGTGGTGGGAATTGTGTGAAGTTGTACCCCTCTTATCCTATGGTTTTGTCAATGTTTCCTTTTTATAAATAAAAATTTAAATAAAAAAAGAGGTCTGGAGCTTTTACAGTATTTCAGAAAGTCTTTAGGAAATTGTAATTAAATACAGTGTTTCAAAGTTTCTTTACTTTTGAGTTTTGAGTTTTTGACACTGGCTTATGGCTTGCTAGTCAGTAATTCTAATAATTTTCTGTTGATGACATCCCTGAAATTTCTAGTCTGGTCATATTCTGGTAGCAGAGTTATCAGGTTTGAGCTATATCTGATTTAATTCTTCAGTATGTAATCAAACTATGGATCAGAAGAGTGACAGTCAAAATTAAGCCACCGTTTTCAGGGTGTGCCTAGTGTTTCTACACTCACTTAACTTCATTACTTATTAGTATCATAGCCATGACAGTGATGTATGTGATTTCATTTAAGTGACAAAATCTTTAAAGATATGAGAACCATGGATGAAAACATAATGAAAAGAGTATTTGGATGAAAAGAACTGGAATGACTAGACAAGATCTTATATCTGGTATTCTGTAATTGTAATGTGGGCCCATAAACACAAGTTCAGGAATGTTAAATGGGAAAGTTGTAAAAACTTGCAATCACTCCCAGCTAATCAACTACTCACAAGTATAAGGGGAAGCAGTGTAAATAAACAGTCCCATCTGGAATGCTTCACAGGAGACACAATAAATAAAAAAAAAAAAAAGAAGAAATAAAGAAAGAAAAAGAAAAGAAAAGAAAAGAAAGGCGAGGGCAAGGGATAGCAAACACTTAACAAATGGGTGGCAGTGTAGTGGTGACTCTGGTGATAACCACAAACCATTAACCAACTACAGAAGCAGGAGCAGGAATGGCTGACAACGTTATTTCCTGTTCGTGCACCAGTAACTGTGTAAATACAAAGGAAGAGTGAGGTTTTTGTTAACACCTAAATTCAATTAGGCTGAATCTATACTTTGTGCTGTCTACTACACACCATGTCCTATGATACACCTTCACGCTCTAGAACTAGGCAAGCTGAGGACATCTTTCCAAGTTTCGAGAGAACTTAAGGGAGTAATGGTTTCACTGTTGGCTTCTGTGCTAAGGCTACCTGCAGTCTCAACATCCAGTGAACATCTGGTGCCACATAAAATAATCAGATGGCTTGAGAATAAGCCTTGCCGATGCTGTGATGAACTTTGCAACCTGTTGGGCAGGTTCAAGGTGCAGAAAGAAAAAAAAAAATCAAAGGGGTGTGTTGGAGAGAAGGGAGTGGAACTTTGTGTACTTTTCATCCGGAACTGTAACTGTTGCCCCAACCTGAGCAGCTTAGCTGCCAGAGAGCCAGGGGAGCGTCCCAGGGCCCAGCTGAACTCCTGGTCACCTCTCCCCACATTCCCATGTCTCAGCCGCCACCGCCGCCGCCCGCCGCCGCCAGTGACCCGGTGACCCCAGAGGGAGGTCTGGGGCCCGTGACCCCAGAGCACTGTGCATCCGGACCCCCTTCGCAGGCGCAGCCGCTATTAAGGCAGGAGGCTAAAGGGGAGGCGGAGGAAGGGGAGGAGACAGGCGTCCAGGGCGCCTGGGGAACCAGCACGGCGGAGCAGCGGCGGCGGGGCTGGGGGGAGGCCGCCGAGGCGGCCGAGGAGGGGCCGGTGGAGGCCTGGGGCTCCGCGGCTGCGGCCGGGTTAGGCACCCCGGCGGGAGGCGCGAGCAGCGGCCGCGGCAATTGGCGACCGCTCCTCGCCTGGCTGCGACGGCGGCAGCCCCAGTGCTGCCCCTGTGCGGCGCCCCTTTCCCGCTCCGCCGCGCACTGTTGTCATGGAGGAACCAAGATGGCGGCTCTGGCCTACAACCTGGGCAAGCGGGAGATCAACCACTACTTCAGCGTGAGGAGCGCCAAGGTGCTGGCGCTGGTGGCCGTGCTGATGCTCGCAGTGTGCCACCTCGCCTCCCGCCGCTACCGAGGTGAGCGCGCCCTCCCCCTGCCCCGGCCGGCCGGGGGAGGAGGCGACGCGGCGGCTGGAGGCCGCCCCCCGCGCCCAACACGCCCACGTTCACGCGGCCGCGCGCCCGGCCCGCGGGGGAGGCGGTGCCCCCAGGTGTCCTGGGACGCTGCCCGGTGCCCCCGGCCGACTGTGTGCACCCCAGTGCGGGGGCGCCCCCAAAACGTCAAGCTGCAACCACGGGCCCCTGAGCCGTCGCGCCGGGGTCAGGGGCGCCCGCCCCGCGTCTGGGCTCGAGGGGGCGCCCAGGTACCCGGCTCCGGCGTGAGCTGGGCCGGGGGAGCCGCTCCAGGCAGGGAACTCGGCGACAGGAGGTTGGCCCGGTTGCCCCGAGGGCCCGCACCGGTCGCGTGAAGGCGAAGGCCGTCCTCAGAGGGGCACCTCCGCCAGGAGCCGGGTCGCTGATTCTGCGCCCTGCTGTCCTGCTCTTTAGCCTTTTGTTTAATGAGGCCTCAGCTGTTGTTGGACAGCGGCAAGAGCCGCCCCATTTCCCTTTGCCGAGGGGACGACAGCTGGCAAAAGATGCCCTTGGCCAAATGCAGGAGATGTTACCCAGCTTTTGTAATTCAGAAACATCCAAAGGGCCTGGCTACACACTTTTTTCTTTTTTTAAAAACCAAGTAAAGACACTGGGGCAGATATTTGCCCCCAAAAGTTATGGGTTGACAGAGTGGAGGTGGGAAATGAATGCAAGTTGGAAGCAGTTTGGAGCAGGGCTTTGTTTTGCCCTGTGGCTTTGAAATTGATATAAAGGGGAAAAAGGAAATATGACCTTTCTGCAGAACGAATTATCTTTCAGTAATCGAGGGATATTACCTTGTACTTGTTGAATGATTTATTTATTTTTCTCTCTGTAAAAACATGCCGACAGACTGAGGGAAATTAGGAATGATAGGATCTTTTGTTTGGGGCTCTTGGTATTAATCGAAGTCGATATCTGGACAGTTCTTGTGACTGTGAAATTAATTGGTCAAGATCTAAAGTGTAATGGGCAGGTGCTCACTGAATGCTGTTCCCATTTTACTTCACACTCATTTTGGAAACATATTTAGTATCTGAAATATTGGAATCTGAGCTTTCTTCTTATGGGAAGCCTTTCCAAGAGCAGGACTTTCTGGTCAATGTCACTGCTTTGTTTTTCCCAATACTTGAAACATGGGGGGGGGGGGAGACACCTTAATTTTAGTACTATGATTGATGAATAGCTCCTTATATAAAAACACTAAATCGATTTTAAAAGACAAATTTTTCGTGTACATTTGGCCCTTCTCTCCCTGCCTCTAGCACATCACAGCCTTATGACCTGGCAGGACTTTGGTTTATCAGCAGTGGCTGTAACACTGTTTCATTTTCAAAAAAAGACTAGAACTGTTAATGCATTAATGTGTGGTAATAGTGAGGGAAACATTTTTCAACTTCTCTTAGTCATTTTATGCTATCTTGGTATAGAATAACAGTGACCTAACCCAGTTTTATACTTGTCCTGATGTGGAGCTCAATTTTATAACTGAGGTGAAGTTCTTAAAGGTAAACATCTACTCTCACCTCATGCCTTTTTATTGTACTTTAATCTTTAGATAAACTTAGAGTCAAAGTATTTTATTTAGATTCTCCAAATTTTATTTAGATTATATTGTCAAGAACTGTCTTTTCCTTTCATCCTTTCAAGAACTGTCAACATCAGGGGAAAAAAAGTATGTTAGTTGGAATCTTATGAGTCATAGTAACAATGTGGGGTTGTTCGAAAAGTTTCCTTAAGTAGTTAGTCATCAGCTTCTGTGGGCCCTTCAGTGCTTTGAGTTTGAAGCAGCATACCTAGTGTGCTGTCTAGCTGAAATGTCATGAATTTGAGGCAGAATTGTTGAGAGAGATTGATGATCTTACAAGGGACTTTTAGCTATCCTCATGCTTTAGCAGTGTCAAACTGAATCAGTAACAATGCCCTTCATATAAAAGTAGCTATACACTAGAATCACAATATTGTAGATCTTTGCAGTAAGAAAAGCCTTTATATTAGATATAGAACTGTGTACTAGAATTTCCAATGTGTGGGTGCTCAAGTTGCCTAGAATGAGTGCATTTTGTGTATACATACATTTGGTATCATTTGAATTGCTAATTACAGAAAGTAAAAGAATTACACACTAGACAGTAAAACTTAGCAAATATTACATGTTGCTATTGAGCGCTAACATGCTAAGTGCTGTTGAACTAAGGTTTTTTTTTTTTATGTTTTCACACATTTTGCAGCTATTCTGTGGGGATAGATATACTTACCAATCATTTTTAATGTAGGAAGATTTTTTTTTTAACTTTCAGAGTTTGATAACATTTTTCCTATGATTGCATAAATTAGTGTTGTGTCTTATGATCAATGGTTTTAGATTTTGTGAACTACAATACTATTTCTGTCTTAAAGATCGGGCATGAAAGGAGAAGCTGCCTAAGGACATACAATTAGTATATGACTGACCTGGGATTCAGAACACATTTTGTTGGCCTTCTAAGAGCTTCTTAAACAATAGTGATTGAAAGTTAGAGTAGGAAAACTGTTTGCAGAGGGAGTTGGGTTAAATCATTAACAAATACCATTTGTAATAAGGAAGGCAATTCTTGCTTATCTAAAGAAAAATGTAAATGGTAATTTTCAGCACAGTTTAAATAAAGTATAGCTTGTGACTGAGAGGTGATTTCCCAAGTTTGATTCCCTACATTGCATGTGCCCTAGTGATGCTCGTGTCCTATCCCTCTCTCTTTCTCCATCATTTATAAATCAATAAAAAATAAGTTTTTTTAAAAAAGCTATAACTTGCTGAATCGTATGTCAACAAAATATTCTACAGCCCATATAACTCTTTGGAATTGGTACTTGAGTATCTTTCTGATATAGAAAAATCATGCATAAAGCCCTGGAATTTTAGATTCCCAAACCAGAATGCTTATGCTTAACAAAATGGAATGAAGAGGAAGACAGCAGTTCATTATTGGAGATAGCTAAAGTTGATACTTGCATTCCTTTTGTTGCTTTTTAAAAGATTGTGTTCCTAGTTTAATTTGTCTGTGCATTTGTCCACTTTCATCTCACATTGGTTGTATTAATGTAGCTATCAAAATTATATGATGCCATTGAAACTATGGGATTTTTGGTTTGTTTTCTTTTGTGTATTTTCCTGTGTAAATTTTGAAAGAATTATGAATTCACAGATACTTACACCTAGTTAGTATATACAATAAAAATGTGTCACCTTAGCTTATTTATCATCTCGATTTACATTTAGTAATTTGATCCAAAAATATTTTCTTCCCAGGAAAATATTTCCTTTATAGTTTGGGATTTTGTGTAATTTTAGGCCAAGTTAATTTATTTTTAATTAGGCTATCTGGTATTATTTTATCAACAAATATATAAGAAAATAAGTCTTTACCTTTTTTAGTTGTCTTGTTAGCAGTTCTTTTATTTTCTAGCAGTTTTTATGTTACAGTCTCTAGTAGCTGGTATGTGGCTTCTGTCTTCTTACTAGACATTAACTAGTAACAGTACAGAGATTATTAAAACTTTGAATCATACAGTACATTAAGAAGAATCATCATCAATTAGTATTTATTAGTAAATTAAGAATGTCTTACCTGAAAAGATCAATAGTCTCTAAAATAGTACTTTTTGGCTAGTGACAACTTCAGATCTGTTCTGTTGTAAGGCTTTTCTAATGTGAATTCATCAGATTAATGCTGCTGTTCTCTCCCAGCTAAATTACTGAAAAACAGTGTGTTGAATTGTAGTGTTGAGGAATAGAAGGCGTTTTTTTTTTCTTTTTTTCTTTTTTTCTTCCTTTTTAATGCTTCAGCAGTGGATAAATGGAGACCTTTGCATATGCATAATACTATTGAATGACCTACCTGGCCCAACTTTTTAAAAATTTTCTATCCTTAGGGATGGAGAGAAATGAACAGGCATAGAGAGGGTAAGAAAACCCCATCAATCCTGGAATTTCTTTGGTGCTACTTATGGTGCTCCCATGGACATCAAACCCAGGGCCTCACCTCACTCATGGTGAGACATGCACTCTTCACACTGAGCTATCTCCTTGCCCCAGAACTTTGCATAAGAGATAAAATGGAGAAAATACTTATTAAAAATAATGATATTGTACTTTCATCTCAGAAAATCATACTGTTGACCTTTTTAGGTCATTTGTCACAAATAACAATCTCACAGACAGCAGACTCATCAGGGAGAGTGGTTCTGTTAAGATTTTTTTTTTTTTTTTACTGTTTTGTTTTTAATCAAATATCTGCAACTCAAAAAGAGAAAGGAAGATAACTTCTGTCGAGGAAGATAACTCCACAGAACTAATACCAAGTTGTTTGCAACTTCTTATAACTTTTTTTTTTTTTAGGAAAATAGATGTTACTACCTTTTCACTTGGCTTAATAGATGTACTTAAAGAAGTAGCATTGTTATAAACATGTACTTGTATCCTAATTTCAAAAACTTACTAGACTTTAAGTAGGACTTTACTATATGGCCATTATAAAAGGATGCAGCAGGAGTATAGTTTTTAGGAAAATAACTCAATTATTTGCTCCTATAGTCATTTCTTTTCCTTGATTACTTATATAGCTTAATTTTGTTCTATAGAACTAGAACTAGTTTTTGATAATTAGAAAGAATTAAGAATTATTTATAGTTTCCTTAGAGAAATGTTATTAAATTTTTTGAAATGCAAAAACTTGCTCAAACTACATAAATAACTGTATAAATTTAGCAATTAGTATTCTTTCCCTATTCAGTTTAATGCAATGTTTTTATTTTCCCTTCCTGTTTTATCTTAGAGTTTATGACACTAAAGCAACAGCAGTTTTGTTATTCATGCATACCTGCTTTGAATTTGTATCACCTGTTTATATTTTGGGAAGGTAAATAAGAACCTGGATTGAGAAAAGAAACATGTTTTTCTTCTTTAAGTATGTATGAGTCTTGCCTCACACTGAATGGTTCAATGCAATTTTTGTTCTGTAGTATTCCCCTTTCAAGCCAGGTGCACTTAACCCACTGTGCTACCACCTGACCCCCAATATTCCCCTTTCAAGACTCCTTATACTGACCTTAGCTATTTGTAAAGCAGAGTTTAATTTTGATTTTTAGTAAAGAATTAGATTTTAAATTAAACAGTAGTTTAATCACCACCAGTTAATCTAAGCATCCTATTTTCCCCTTACTCATTTGACACACATACACTTTTTTTTAAATGCCTTTAGCCCTCTTTTTAAGCCCTTTGGTTTTGTACATTAATTTAATACAGAGTAAAATATTGATAGGTGAAGGAAACCAGGCCCATGTTTACTTACACAAGATTGTGGAATTTTCCAGATGTGGAAATTTCTCTTTAAAATTGTGGTAGTCTCTGAGGCCAAGAGATAGCTCACCTGCTAGAGTTTATGAGTTGGAATTCCAGTACCACAGGGGACTGTAGCCATGAAGCTCCAAGAACTATGGAAGAGTGCTATGGTGTTTCTTCTCTCTTATCCTGTCTTTCCTTCTCTTTCTTCCTCTTTGTATCTTTCACACATATATTCAGAAAGAAACAAAATAATGAAAAAATTAGGTCAAGTAAGCTGCTTAGCAGTAATATATATTACTAGTACCAAATTTAAAAAAAAAAAGCAACAGTTCCAACTTGAATAGGAATTGACTATTCATTCTAAAGTAGGTTGGAGACCATCAGGAATGTGACCATAAGCCCTTTTTTTTTAGTTTTTTTTTTTAATCTTTATTTATTTATTGGATAGACACAGCCAGAAATTGAAAGGGAAGGTGGTTATAGAGAGGGAGAGAGACAGAGAGACACCTGCAACACTGCTTCACCACTTGTGGAGCTTTCCCCCTGCAGGTGGGGACCGGGTGCTCGAACCTGGCTCCTTGCACATTTAACATGTGCTCTCAACCAGGTGCTCCATCACCCAGCCCCACCATAAGCCCTTTTAAGGACCTCTTCAGAACCTTGACTTCACAATGAAGTAACAGTGGTAGGGACTGTCCCTTTTTTTGTTTATTTGGTTGTTTTTGTTTTTTATTGGGAAATTAATGGTTTACAGTTGACAGTAAAATACAGTAGTTTTTATATGCATATAACATTCTCAGTTTTGCACAAAACAATTCAGCCCCCACTAGGTCCTCCTTTGCCATCATGTTCCAGAACCTGAACCCTCCCCCCAGTCCTAGAGTCTTTTACTTTGGTGCAATATACCAACTCCAGTCCAAGTTATGCTTTGTGTTTTCCTTACTGTTCTTGTTTTCCTTCTTCTGTCTTTGAGTAAGATCATCCCATATTCATCCTTTTCTTTCTGACTGATCTCACTTAACATGATTCCTTCAAGCTCCATCCAAGATGAGGTGAAGAAGGTGAATTCACCATTTTTAAGAGCTGAGTAGTATTCCATTGTGTGTATATATATATATATACTACAACTTTCTCAGCCATTCATCTGTAAGACATCTGTGTTGTTTCCAGGTTTTTCCTATTACAGACTGTGCTGTTGTGAACATAGGTATACACAAATCTTTTTGGATAGGTGTGTTGGGTTCCTTAGAATATATCCCCAGGAGAGGAATTGCAGGGTCATAGGTAGGTCTACTTCTAGCCTTCTGAGAGTTCTCCAGACTGCTCTCCACAGAGGTTGGACCAATTTACATTCCTTCTAGCAGTACAGCAGAGTTCCTTTGTCCCCACTTCTCCAGCATTTGTTGCTGCTACCTTTTCTGATGTATGGCATTCTTACAGGAGTGAAGGTATCTCATTGTTGTCTTTATTTGCATTTCTCTGACAATCAATGACTTGGAGTATTTTTCCATATGTTTATTGGCTTTTTGGATTTCTTCTGTTGTTAATATTCTGTTCATATCTTCTCCCTACTTTTGGATAGGATCATTTGTTCTTTTGTTGCTGAGTTTGGTGAGCTGTTTATATATTTTGGTTATTAGCCTCTTGTCTGATGTATGGCATGTAAAGATCTTCTCCCATTTTGAGGGGTCTCTCGGTTTGGGTAGTGGTTTCTTTTGCTGTGCAGAAGCTTTTTAATTTGATGCAGCCCATTTGTTTATTTCTGTTTTAGTCTTATTTGTAATTGGATTCATATCATTGAAGATGCCTTTAAAATTTTGGTGGAGGAGGTCAGGTGGTAATGCAGCAAGTTAAGTACACATGGCACAAAGCAGAAGGACCTGCTTAAGGATCCCGGTTCAAGGTCCAGGCTCCCCACCTGCAGGGGGATCGCCTGACAAGCAGTGAAGCAGGTCTGCAGGTGTCTATCTTTGTATCCCCCTCTCAGTCTTCCCATCCTCTCGATTTCTCTCTGTCTTATCCAACGACAGCAATAACATAATAATAACAACAATGATACACAACAAGGGCAACAAAAGGGAAAAACTAGCCTACAGGAGCAGTGTAGGCAGTGACTCCCAGTGATAACCCTGGAGGCAAAATAAATAAATAAATAGGAAAAAATTTAGATGGAAAAGAGTTCTGCCAGTATTTTCCTCTAAATATCTGTTAGTTTCTGGTCTAACATTCTATGCCTTGAACCATTTGGAATTAACTTTTGTGTTTGGTGAAATATAGTGGTTCAGTTTCATTCTTCTGTATGCTTCAACCCAATTTTTCCAACACCATTTATTAAAGAGACTCTCCTTTCCCCATTTAATAGTCTAGGCACTGTTGTCAAAGACTAGATGTCCATGGGTGTGGGGGTTTATTTCTGGGCTGTCCATTCTATTCCACTGGTCAGTGTGTCTATTTATGTTTCGACACCAAGCAGTTTTTACTACAATGGCTCTATAATACAGTTTGACATCTGGGAGTGTGATTCCTCCAGCTCTGGTCTTCTCAAGATTTTTTTGGCAGTTCTAGGTATTTTCTGGTTCTAGATAAATATTTGCAGCTTTTGTTTGGGACTGCCCCACTTTCTGAAGGGAGACTAGATCAGCCTACACTGCCACTAGTCTTGAAATGAGTAGAGCTTAGAATGTTCCCAGTTGTGAGAACTGCAAGCTCAGACTGACAGGGACTCAGAGGTTGGACAAGCTCCTGCACTAAATGTGAATATGTATGTGCCCTGGGTCAGATTGATCTGATAAACAGTTAACTGTATTTATAATATTCAAATTTGAGTACTACTCTCTGCTCCCTAATGCAGCTTTCTAGCCCTATTCTCAACTCTGACTACATCTTCCCAGACACTATTTTTAGCCCACCTCCATGTCAACTACCAAACTTAGGCAAAAATCATGGACCCCAAGAAACATATCTAAAATAGACTACCTAGCTACTTACCACTCTAAAATTTCTATTCTCACCCACTGAATTCCTACTTTCTTGTTCCTGTTATTGAACATTTTGCCCTGCCTCATAATGTACTGCCTTTCAGACACCAAGTTGCATATGCTTTTATAATTCCATCCTGAATTCCCTGGGCAGACAACCTCATCAGTGTGCTCTGGAACCATGCCTCTCCAGAGACATATTCTGCTAGGAAAAGATAGCAACAAGCTGGGGGTATGGATCGACCTGTCAATACCCATGTCCAGCAGACCTCCTACCTTCTGCACCCCTCCCCACACCATAGTTTTTTGACCCATATTCCCAGAGGGGGAGAAGTGTTAGGGGAATGACTAGAAGGCTCTGAAATCCAATTCCATCAGGACCCAAGGAGAGATGAGGGAAATAGGAAAGACATTTGGAAGTAGTAATAAGTATAGCTGTAACTTAAAATGAAAGAGAAGGCAGGACCATAGAAAAAAAATGGAGGAAAAAACTGTATATATATATATATATATATATATATATATATATATAGAGAGAGAGAGAGAGAGAGAGAGAGAGAGAGGTAGATAATCAGATAGTTGTAGAAATAATAGTCAAACCATTTCTGTGACTTAGGAGAGTTATTGTAGTTTCCAGTGTGGGTAATGGAGACAGAATCTAATGGTGGGTTGGCATGGGGGAGATAGCATAATATTTATACAAAAAAGACTCTCATGTCTGAGGCTCCAAAGGCCCAGGTTTAGTCTCCTGCACCACCACAAGCCAGAGCTAAGCAGTGGTCAGGTTAAAAAAAAATGACAACAGAATCTAATGGTGGGAATGGTGTGAAATTATACCCCTACTGTTTTGTAATTTTGTAAATCACTAATAAGTAGAATTAAAAAATTAAAAAATAAAGTAGTATGGAGAAACTTTGTTTCTATCAGTGGCCTTTTGGATATTTATAACATCATTGGCAGGCCATACAAAATTATCAGTTTAAAAAATTAGCACGGGCATAAGGATCCCGGTTTGAGCCTGCAACTCCCCACTTGCAGGTCTTGCTTGCTTTGCAAGCTGTGAAGCAGGTCTGCAAGTGTCTATCTTTCTCTCTCCCTCTCTGTCTTCCCCTCCTCTCTTAATTTCTCTGTCCTATCCAACAATAACAACAGCAACAACAACAACATCAGCAACAACAATAACAATGAAAGAAAGACAACCTCCAGGATTTATGGTACTGAGCCCCAGTGATAACCCTGGAAGCAAAAAAAAAAAAAAAAAAGTACTAAATGTTGTTATGAAAAAAAACTTGGATATATTGAATTTTGAGTCCTACATGTAGGTGCTTTGGCAAGGTCAGACCAAATGAATTTGCAGACCATATGTGACGCAAGGGCTGGACATTCCCACCTCTGTCCTAAAGATGTCAGGAGAAATAGAGCAGTTAAATATTAAGAACATAAATCAGTGTTTTACTGATACTAAACATGTATCTTTGATCCCCTTGTGGTTAATATAGTCTCTCTAAGATTATAAAAGATCATTTCTTACTAAGCTCTTTTACAGGATCTTGAATAAGGAATTTCTCTCTGCACCTATTCTAGTTGAATAGGAAGTGATTTCCAAAGTCTCTTCCCTTAAAGTTTTATTTTCCAACTAGAGATAAGAGCAATAAGCAGAAACAAGAGACTGCCTTGAGGTTCAGGTAAATTTCCTCTGAAAGAAAACCTGACACAGATGGAACTGTTAAAACAGTTATGATAGTGCTGTTAGTAAACTTCCAGAGTAAAGTATCATCATTAGTCTCTTATTCTCTAGAATATTAATATATACGGAAGGTGTAGTGAAACATAAAAATAAATATGCTTTTCTCTCAGAGAACTTAAGTGAGGTTCATATAAAATATATCTATTATTTGTGGGAGTCAGGTGGTAGCGCAGCGGGTTAAGCACAGGTGGCGCTAAATGCAAGGACCTGTGAAAGGATCCCGGTTTGAGCCCCCGGCTCCCCACCTGCAGGGGAGTCGCTTCACAGGCAGTGAAGCAGGTCTGCAGGTGTCTTTCTCTCCCCGTCTGTCTTCTCCTCCTCTCTCCATTTCTCTCTGTCCTATATCCAACAACAATGACATCGATAATAACTACAATAATAAAACAACAAGGACAACAAAAGGGAATAAATAAATATAAATATATATATATTATTTGTAACACTGTTGTGTTTAAATGTTACAGGAAATGATTCTTGTGAATATCTTCTTTCAAGTGGCAGATTTCTTGGAGAAAAAGTTTGGCAACCTCACAGTTGTATGATGCACAAATACAAAGTCAGGTGAGATTTATTTTATTTCATTGTTTGCCTTCTTATTCTAGAATAGCTCTTAATGTCTACTGGAGAAGGATTGGTGAGGCGAAGAAAGTATGGCTTAGTACTTCTCTGTATGTTGGTAAAGAATTGAATTACTTACTAATCAGGTATGGTGATTTCAAATGAAGATTCATGACCGAAGGCATTAGGGAAATAAGTTTAACCAGGTTGCTTTATATTAAGTGAGAAATAACAGCCCAAAACAATAGCCCTTGACTCAGGAACTCTCTCTGTTGTTATCTTTGACCAAAGCTTCTTTTATCTCCATGTATTGGTGATGCCAGCATTCAACCTGGACATCATGCACATGCTAGTTGTATGCACATTTATTATTATTTATTTTATTTTGAATTTCTGCTTTAAAATTTGGATAGCTACCTCATGCATTTATTCTAAGATAACAGATAAAAGTACCTAGTATGATTAGAGTATATCTTAAATACTTAATAAAAAACTACTTTTACTGAGAAACAGTTGATCATACATGAACCAATAGATTAAATGATTTTGATCTGTTGTTTCTAAATCAACATTAGCTAATGTTTAACAATCTTATACTATTTTGTCACATTTGAATATGCTTTGAACTGCCAAAATACTTATTTGCTTATTTTAATTAATATTTACTTGTTGATTTCAGTGAAGCAAAGAACTGCCTTGTAGATAAACATGTTGCATTTATTGGAGATTCCCGAATTCGTCAATTGTTTTATTCTTTTGTAAAAATAATTAACCCCCAATTCAAAGAAGAAGGAAATAAGGTAAAATTTTATCATTTAATTTATAGGTACTTTAGATGTTAACCAGTAGAATAGTTATATGGAGGAATGTGCTTCTTCACATAAATAAAAGGACCTATAAAATTTTTACTTTGGTTTTAGATTTGCACAGTAGGGAGCAGAGCATAAGAAAAAGAAGTCCCATGTTTCCTCCCTCCTGCCTTGCTTCTTTAAGTACCACCTGTAAAGAGGTCATCTGGTATTTGTCCTTCTTCTTCTGGATTATCTCACTTAACATGCAGCAAAATAAAAGATTTTGGACTAGAGGGAGACTACAGTGTGGGGGGTAGAGGGCACCCCAGGACAAAATGATTAAAAAAAGACTTATGTTAGTGGTGGGAGTGGTGTGCTGTCATGAGATAAGAAACCGTACTCACATATCAGTAGCTTTCCTGGAAGCCATTAGTTACTGAATAAAATGGTTTGGAGAAAGAGAAGAAGTTATGGGTTAAGTACTGGCAAACTTTTGATAGCCTGTTCTTTTAGTTTTCAAAGTATAAATTCTTTCCGTAGAAAGCTTGAAAATTCCTTAAAAAACAAAGAAGAAATATCCTTCATCTCCTGTTGAATATTCTTTTTAGCCTCTTTTTAAGTACACAATGCACCATCTTATACTTTGCTTCACCTGTCATAGGTCATCATGTTCTTATGTAACCAGCTTTTTCTGTCTCATAACAGCAACATTGCTGTTAGAGTGGACACAACACACCTTCATATAATCTTCTGTTTCTTCATAGTTTGCTGATCTGTACTAAAAATTTTAAAGGGTATTTTCAAGTGTATCTTTGTAAAAAGCTTGCCTTTAAATTTATTTCTTTAGGATGAAATTTTTTTTAATCTTTTTTTTTATTCCAGGGTTATTGCTAGGGCTCTGTACTTGCACTATGAATCCACTGTTCTTGTGGCCATTTTTTTTTCCAGTTGTTTTGATAGGACTGAGAGCAATGGAGAGGGAGAGAGAAAGATAGACACCTGCAAACCTGCTTCACTGCTTGTGACACATCCCCCCTGCAGTTGGAGAGCCAGGGGCTTGAACCTGGATCCTTGCTTGGGTCTTTGTGCTTTGTACTACATGCCCTTAACTGAGTGTTCCACTGCCTGGCCCCAAGATGAAATTTCTGTAATGCAAAATTATTTTAATGAGTGATTTAGAACTTTAAAATTGTTTATTAAATTGCTTAATTGTTTCAGTTTATACTTAATCTTTAATGTACACCAGATACTAATTTTCTACAGCCTTGCTGGCACTGGTCAACTGACATATCATTAAAACACTGTAGATACTGTAAAATGGCTTAGTGGGTAAAGTACACAGTTTCACTATGGGCAACAGTAGTTCCTGGATGGTGGAATAGTATAAAATAGAGGAGAGAATAGGACAGAGGAGGTAATTCATCATTATCACACTTTTGAAAGACTCAAGGTCCCTGGCACTGCACTACATTAAAAAAAAAAAAAATGATGTTTTTCTTGCTGAGAATTGTGGCAGTCATATATATATATTCATTTTTCTTGCCCTTGTTTTTTGTTGTTGTAGTTATTATTTTTGTTATTTATGTCGTTGTTAGATAGGACAGAGAGAAATGGAGAGAGGAGGGGAAGACAGAGAGGGGAGAGAAAGATAGACACAGACTTGCTTCACTGCCTGTGAAGCGACTCCCCTGCAGGTGAGGAGCCAGGGGCTCCAACTGGGATCCTTATGCTGGTCCTTTCGCTTGGCGTCACCTGTGCTTAACCTGCTGCGCTACCGCGCTACCGCCCGACTCCTGGCAGTCTTCTTGAGGAATGAAGGAGGGTGGGAGTAACAGAGTTTTGATAATTTAGCACTGGATTTGTGGTGGTTATTGCAGTGAGTTTTTGTACAGAAAGATACATAAGAATGGGGAGGGATGAGGAGAACCAGAGCATTACTTGGTAGTGGAGTGCCAGGGATAGAACTTGGCACTTCATGCTTGAGAAACCAAGATTTTATCCCCTGCTCAACCTCCTGGGCTTTGTTTACATTTTTCAAATGAGCAAAGATAAGAAGCAACACTTTAAAAAGTTCAGAATTGTAGGGTGACTAGCTCATATATTTATCATGAAATTTTGCTTTTATATGTCAGTTGCCCGGTGTAGGGACTTTAGAAGTAGCTAGTACGTGGTCCGAGAGGTGGCGCAGTGGTAAAGCTTTGGACTCTAAAGCATGAGGTCCCGAGTTTGATCACCGGCAGCACATGTGCCAGAGTGATGTCTGGTTCTTTCTTCTTCTATCTTTCTCATAAATAAATAAAATCCTTAAAAAAAAAAAGTAGCTAGTACATGGTGTTGATAATAGTGGATCCTAGATCTTTAGGAAAAGAGGCTATTGTCAGTTAGAGATTGTGTCCACTGAATCAGACTATTATAGATTTTAAAGCTGAATAAATGGAAAATAATAAAGCCAGGATTCCATTTTATTTGATATTTGAGCCTGGGACCTTGAAGGCTCAGACATGAGAGTCTGTTGTGCAAACCACTATGTTATCACCCCAGCCCGATTTTCTATTTCTTATACATACAAAGTTACACAGAAGAGTTGGAACTACTTTGTACATTATTGCACGTGCTGGCAGAGGTTAAAGTAAAAAAAAAAAATTAAAATTTGAAAGTAGAAAATGTCTAATTTTATTTTATTTTATTTTTTATTTAAGAAAGGATAAATTAACAAAACCATAGGGTAGGAAGGGTACAATTCCACACTATTCCCACCACCCAATCTCCATATCCCACTCACTCCCCCTGATAGCTTTCCCATTCTCTATCCCTCTGGGAGCATGGACCCAGGGTCATTGTGGGTTGCAGAAGGTAGAAGGTCTGGCTTCTGTAATTGCTTCCTGTTGTATGCTTTACATTGGGTTGTTCTAGCTCTCCCCCTGCCAAGAAAATTGGTTCATGGGTGTTGACTGGTCGGTCCATACTCCCAGTCTGCCTCTCTCTTTCCCTAGTAGGGTGGATCTCTGGGGAAGCGGAGCTCCAGGACACATTGGTGGGGTCTTCAGTCTAGGGAAGCCTGGCCGGCATCCTGATGACATCTGGAACCTGGTGACTGAAAAGATAGTTAACATGCGAAGCCAAACAAATTGTTGAGTAATCATGGACCCAAAGCTTGGAATAGTGGAGTGGAAGTGTTGGGGGTACTCACTGCAAACTCTACTTTCAGTGTACTTCTACTTTCAGGTATATATTTTGCAGTAGTTTACGGATACGTGTGAACATATGCTCTCTCTCACAGAAACTGGTGTATATCTAGGTTTTGGGACTTTGTTAGAAAGTGAACCACCTGAGATGGAATTAGAGTATACTATGAAAGGAAAGGTCTCACCCGAGTAATGAAGCTGAAGGGTTGTCATTCCACACGTGAAGTCTCTGGACACAGTCTGAAGTGAAGCATGTTGAGGTGGCAATCGTTGTGTTGTTTAGGTTGTGATCGGCGGATGCAATATTACTTGATATGGATTGGGAGAGGCATACGGGAAAGTGGGCCATATCCAAGGGTTCCAGGACTGGGGGCAGTAGAGGCTCTATAGTGGAGATGTGAGGTTCCTGCTGTCTTAGGGTTCAAAAAGACAATCAATAGTTAATGTAAGCAACCCAGGTGCCCAACAATAGATGAGTGGCTGAGAAAGCTGTGGTATATATACACAATGGAATACTATGCAGCTATCAAAAACAATGAACCCACCTTCTCTGACCCATCTTGGACAGAGCTAGAAGGAATTATGTTAAGTGAGCTAAGTCAGAAAGATAAAGATGATTATGGGATAATCCCACTCATCAACAGAAGTTGAGTAAGAAGATCTGAAAGGGAAACTAAAAACAGGACCTGACCAAATTGTAAGTAGGGCATCAAAGTAAAAACCCTGTGGTGAGGGGTAGACATGCAGCTTCCTGGGGCAGTGGGGGGTGGGAGTGGGTGGGAGGGATGGGTCACAGTCTTTTGGTGGTGGGAATGGTGTTTATGTACACTCCTAGTAAAATGTAGTCATATAAATCACTAGTTAATTAATATGAGAGAGGGAAAATTAATTGTATGTCTCGAAGTTTTTCAGAACACAAACTGAATCTTTTCAATATATAGGCTGTGTAATTGATATGCAGACCCTCTCAAAAGCCTAGACCAAGTAGATCAGAAGCAACCAATAGCACAGCTATATACAAGATACTGGGTACTGTACAGCAAACCCTAACAAAAGGACTTTTCAAAGTTAACCCAATTACCAAATAATGTGATGATAACATTAACTATTGAAAATGTCTAATTTTAAAGAAATGATTTCTAGGTTTATTATAGTGTTGTGACTGAAAACTAGAGTAAAGTGTCTAGCTACAGTTATTTGCAAATAACTGTATTGGTTTAATCTACAGTCCAAAGAAGGTCCTATGTGGAATACTGGACCATTTAGGTTTCTAGTTTTTATTTTCCAGGGATATCTGATTTTTTCAGAATTTTCAAACATGGTACATTTTAATTTACATATAATATCAAACTTTTTGGCACAGTCTTAAAGGGATAATTATTAAGAAAACATTTAATTTAAACTACCAGTTTAACATTTGCCAAATTTTATTTTTATATTGTTATCTTGACTAAATACTTTGAGAGTAGAAATATATTATTTTTTAACATAATTCTTATATCTAGCACAGTCTTCATATTGTAAAGTCATATTAACTGTTTTCTTTTATTCTTGGTCGATGTTTGGATGGAATAGGAACACTAAAGAACATTCTTTGAATTTGGTTTCTGTACTGAAATAATTTTTAAAGAAAGATTTAGAGTGGAATTTCTTTTAATTGTGTATTCTGGAAGACTAATTCTGTGAGAAACTCTTGTCAAATAACTTTGGGCAGAAATGGCTATCCTATCTCCTTCTTACATGGTTTTAATTTAGGCTAGGATATTAAAAACAGAGGAAGTCTGGCAAAAAATAACTCTGTGTTGCTTACAGCCAGAGAGTACACTAGATACTCTGGAGGCACCTGCTACCTGAAGCTAACTAGAGCTTAGGGTTTAGAAAGTACTTGTTGATGTATTTCTAGAATTTGAGGAAGTGGGAGACACTTTTCCCCAAAAGGAAACAACAAACACAGTTCAAAGCAAAAGATAGGGTAATAACACTAGGTACATAGAGTGTTGCTTTCCATGAAGATCGATGCCTACAATTCTAATACTCTATATGCAGAAAAATAAGTGGTGGGCCAGCATGCATCTCAATAGTAATATTAGAGGCCAGAGAACATTAAATCAATAGCTTTAAAGTTCTGAAAGAAAATAAATTTCAATAAGGATTGTATACCTAGTACACAAATACCTCTATTTTTGAATTACAAGGTATTTTCAGATAAACAAAAAGACTTGTGTATGTGTAAAAATCAGTGTATTTGTAAAAACTACAATATACATGTACATAAGCTAGCAACAAAAGATATAATGGCAGAAAATAGTTTCCAGCTAAATGTATGTTTTAAAAAATATTTTTATATACTTATTATTGGATAGAGACAGAGAAATTGAGAGGGGAGAGGGAGATGGGGAGGGAGAAAGAAAGAGAGACAACTGCAGCCCTGCTTCACCACTCATGAAGCTTTCTCCCTGTAGGTGGGGACCAGGGCTTGAACCCGGGTCCTTGTGCACTGTAATGTGTGCGCTCAACCAGGTGTGCCACTGCCCAGCCCTGCTAAATGTATGTTTTCAAACAGAACTTTCGACTGCTTAAAATGATGTACATAAAAAAGAGCATGAAAATATTTTAGTTAGTCAAGATTTATGAGATAAACAATGCTTCTTATTAATATTAAACAAAATAGATTTTAAGATAAGTCAGGAACATTTTTTCAATATTTTTAAAGGATTCAAATGACTAAACACATTAAAAGCTCATAGCCATTTAATAAATTAGCCTCATAATATATAAAGCAAAAGTTAATATAACTATAGCAAGAAATGTAAAATGTTGATCATGGTGTGAGATCTGCTCATTGCTCATGAGATTAATGATTAAAGATGGAAATAAAATACAGTACACATGTTGTAGGCTATTATCATTATAATTTTATTGACATATAGCTCAACACATGTATTAAACCTGAAAATTAAGGGAAATGTCTTTTCAAATCATACACAGAAACATTTTTATTATTATCGGGACTAAGCAGAGCCCAACAATATCAGAATTGGAATAATTTTTTTTTCTTTTCTGATAGGATAGAGAAAAATTGAGAGGGGAAGGGAAATAGAGTGAGAACGTGCTTCACTGCTCATGAAGCTTCCCCCCTGCCCCTGTAGGTAGGGAGCAGGGGCTCAAACCAGGGGCCCTGTACCGAGTTATGTGTGCACTTAGCCAGGTACATCACCTCCCAGCCCCTAATATCATTCTTTATTAGATAAATTATTTTATATTATTATACTTAACCTTGTAACAGTTTTAGAAATCTGTAATAAATGCTCTTGACAATGAAATGTTAAACACTTCCATGAACTCGGAACGATGATAAGGATGTTTCTTGTAGCTACTTATATTTAAGATCATATTAGAACTGCCTTAAATGGTAGCTCAAGACTGAAGAATTAGAAAAAAATAAACTCAAGATTTCATATTTTTTAGAATTGTTTAAATTTTATTTATTATTTATTAGATAAAGACAGATAAGTTAAAAGGGGAGGGAGAGAACGAGAGCAAGAGCGAGTCACCGCAGCACTGCTTCACTGCTTATGAAATTTCTGCAGATAGGGCCTGGGGTTTTAACCCAAGTCCTTGCGTATCGTAGCATGTGCACTCAACTAGATGCACTACCACCTGGCTCCAGAATTTCATATTATGGCACAATTATCTACATTAAAAAACCCATAGAATCTACAGAAATTTACTGGATATAATATTTACTAAGTTGTTAGGGAAAAAAAATCCTAATACATTTTTGCATAGAAAAACAAAAAATATGTCTTGGCTTTTCTGACAACCCAATCTTTATTTATTTACTTATATATTTTTTGCCACCAGGGTAATCACTGGGGCTCATTGCATGTACATGTTAATCACTCCTCCAGGCAGCAAGCTTTGCCTTTTTATGATGATGATGATGATGATGATGATGATGATGATGATAATTAGAAACAGAAATAAATAGGACAAAAGAGGGAGAGATAGAAGGAAAGAGAAAGAGATACCACAATCTGCTTCACCACTGGTTAAGTTTCTTCTCTGTAGGTGGGGACCTGGGGCTCAAGCCTGAGTCCTCATGCATGGTAACTTGTAACTGTTGAGTCCTGCCTAAAACTGTTAAGTCCTGCCACTGCCTGGTCCTATAGTAATAATTTTTATGAGATAATGGATGACAACATATACATGTAAAAATTATAATTTAGTAAATTTGTTCAAAGTAATTGTGTATCAAGGCCAGGAGGTAATTTATCAGGTAGAGTGCATATATATATATATATATATTTTTTTAATCTTTATTTATTTATTAGATAGAGACAGCCAGAAATTGAGAGGGAAGGGGGTGATAAAGAGGGAGAGACAGAGAGACACCTGTAGCCCTGCTTCACCACTCGCAAAGCTTTCCCCATGCAGGTGGGGACTGGGGCCTCGAACCTGGGTCCTTGCACATTGCAACATTTGAGCTCAACCAGGTGTGCCACTGCCCGGCCCCTAGAATGCATATATTATCACGAGATAGCACTGTATGTAAGTTCCATGGCACCATAGAGATCTAATGGATAGTGGAGAGTTGCTATTATTCCTCTTCCCCTTGGTCTGTCTGTCCTCTTCCTATAAAATAAGAAAGAAAACATTTGGCCTGAGAGTGGTGATATCAAACATATTAGCACCACATTTTTAAAAAAATGCACATAGCTTCACTTCAAATGCTGGCACTTGTGAAAGTGTCACAGCATCAGGGAACTCTCCAGTGCTATGGTGCCTCTCCCTCTCTGTCCAGATGGAAAAGATGATCTTGGCACAGTGAAGTTCTACACTTGCAAGACCCCAACTTAGTAAAAATAAATTTATGAACCCTGGAACCCCACCTCTCCAGAGCCCTGCCCCACTAGAGAAAGATAGAAGAAACAGGCTGGGAGTATGGATCAACCTGCCGATGCCCATGTCCAGCAGAGAAGCAGTTACAGAAGTCAGACTTCCACTTTCTGCACCCCATAATGTTCCTGGGTCCATGCTCGCAGAGGAATAAAGAATAGGGAATAAAGAATTGGGTTCAGGTGGTGGTGCACCTGATTGACACACATGTTACAGTGTGCAAGGACCCAAGTTTGAGCCCCTGGCCCCCACCTGCAGGGGGAAAGCTTCACAAGTAGTGAAGCAGGGTTGCAAGTGTCTCTCCATCTCTCTCTCTCTCTCTCTGTCACCCCCTTCCCTCTCAGTTTCTGGCTGTCTCTATCAAATAAATAAAAGATAGTTAAAAAATTTAAAAAATAGGAAAGCTTCCAATGGAGGGGATGGGATACAGAACTCTCTCTAGTGGTGGGAGTTGTGTGGAATTGTACCCCTCTTATCCTAGGATCTTATTGATCATTATTAACACAATTAAAAAATAATAAATAAATATATGTACATATCATACATTAAATTAAAAAATAGAAAAATTGAATTAATGAGCTATGTAAGAGGAGAAAAAAAGAAAACTTTTGACATCTATCTGAGCAAGAATTTTTAATGGCTTCACATTGTGTACAAGGAGGATACATACACATGTGATTTTGCTTTACACAGTATTTCCCAGACTTCTTTGACCAAGAAACTTTTTCATGTAACATACCTTAAATAAAATTGATCTCTAGGGTCCATTCAGGAAATGATACTTAAGCAGAACTAATAGTTAGCTTGTTGATAAAAGCAAACAATATTTTATGAGCACATAAAAATAAATCTGATTGAATTAACAGAAACATTTTAACCTTAGTTTTAGGGACAAAATTAATTTATTAACTACCTCTGTTCACTGGATTCCTAACTCTGAAAGGATTTCTATTCTTTAACTAGACCACTTGGTTGTAAGAAGTTGTTTCCAAACTTTTAATATTTTTCTACTCGTGATCTATTTCTGTACTATCTTCAGAATGAATATAAAATAACTCAGAAATATATATTTCATTTATGTTCATATAGGACGTATATGATTATGCTGGTGAAATAACTAGATTGGGCTGTCAAAATAGTTCCCTTGCATAGTGTGCCACTTTGTCATGTGTACAAGCCAGGTTCCAGCCCAGCCCCCACTGTGTTGAAGGAAGCTTGGGTTCTGTGGTTTCTCTCTCTCTCTCTCTTTTTTTTTACTTATAAAATGGAAACATTGACAGGACCATAGGATAAGAAGGGTACATTTCCACACATTGCCCACCCCGAGCTCCATATCCAACCCCCCCCCCCACCTTGATAGCTTCCCTATTCTTTATCCCTCTGGAAGTATGGACCCAGGATCATTGTGGGGTGCAGAAGGTGGAAGGTCTGGCTTCTTTCACTCTCTTAATCTCTCTTGCTTTATCTAAAAAGAGAAAGGAAGGAAGAAGGGAGGGTGGGAGGGAAGAGGAAGAGAGCTACAGCAGCAAACCATTCTAAAGATCTTAACGCATTGGTTCTTTTCTCACTCAACACTGCATGTGTTAGCAGGGTTGGAGAGGCCTAGTTTCATGTAGGCATTCAGTTATCCCTGAATCTGGTATTTCTACCATCTTTAATTGTACTACTAGGAACATTCGGCCTCCTAAGTATCAAATAAGTCAGCAACTAGAGAACTGTCCTGGAAATTTCGGTCTAGAAATATCTCACATCACATTCAGTTACATTGCATTGGCTAGAACTAGTCATGTGGCCCTGTCTATGTCCAAGGGACTCAGGAAATCAGAGGAGCAATGCATCTCAACCAAATAGTTAGTCGTACTGGTACTAGTTTGAAATGATGACAGACTTGGTGGTAGGATTATTGATGAAGCTATATTCACTTATCTTTTTGCATTGGAGATTTTCTATTTGAATTATCTTAGATGTTGAAAATAACAAAGAACTTAGCTAGTGTTACTTATTATAATTCTAGGCAGGTTTTTTTACCTTCAGGTTGAATGTAGACAATTAAGATATGGTGCATAAATAAATCAATAAGAGCTGCTAAAGGCGGAATTATTTACATAAAAGCAATCTACACATTCGTATTTCACTATTGTCTCTCTTTTTTTAATGACAGCATGAAAACATTCCTTTTGAAGACAAAATTGCATCAGTTAAGGTGGTAAGTTCATGTAAATAATATGCTAAATGTGATAATGGTAAAATTATATTCATTCTTTAATTTATTTGCAAATCAGCTAGTCCTTTGTATATATTTCAGAGTATTCTTGAGCATAGATAAGAACAGTAAAATAATTGGCTAAATATATATGCATTACTAAATATACAATAGAATAGAAAAAGTTTAAAGAAATTATAAGATTATTCAGGGAATAATTTTCTTGTATATTAATTTGCAGCTAGTTTGTGTTCAAAGTTTATGTCCATAAAAGATATAAATATATGTGCTTTTTCTGACAACAATGGTGAATTCTTCTAAATACTGAGAATACGTTGGAGATAAAGATAGAAATGTTCTAGACCTAGTAGAGCTTACATGCCATTACAGTTTTCTACAGACAAAGTAGGATATACAAGTAATTAACTAGGAAAACTGGGATATTAGTTTTATACAGAGCCAGAAACTGAAGTAATTGTTCTAGATTGTTTAAAGTGAGGTGTCATGGGTAGTAGACACTAGTGAGGCCCACTGGAAGAGGTTTTTTTTTTTTTTTTTTTTTTTGGTTTGGTTTGGTTTTAGCATTATAAGCAGTAGGAATAATAGATGCAAAGTTCTGGGGAGAGAGAAATATATAAGACATTCCAGAAGCTAAAGATTTAAAAAAAAAAAAAGGGAAAAGTAGTAGGAAAAAAAGTGGCAGGATGTCTAGGCAGAAGCCAGTCCTGCACTTTGTCAGCAATTTTAAAGACTTTATTATTCTAAAGACATTTTAAAGTTCTTGAATATTTCACCAGTGGTATGGCAGGGTCAGATTTCAATGGTTTTAAGTTTAGAATGTTTAGAGTAGTTTAAAGGAAAGAAAAGTAAATACAGAGGACAGGTGGTAAGCACACCCAGTAAGGTGTAAACATTATCAAGCCACCTGAGCTAAAGTTCCCCACCCTCTACCACCTGCTCCTCCATCCTTACCTGCAAGGGGGAAGCTTGACAAGTGGTGGAGCAATGCTGCAGGTATCGATCGTCTCTGTCTCTTCCTCCCTCACTATCTCTCTCTTACCTTCTATCAAAAACGAGGCAGGGGAAGGGGAGACCACTGGGAAATGGTGAAGTCCTGTAGGTGATAACCCTAGTGGTGGGGGGAGAAAAGTAAATACAAGGACAGTTGTAAGAGTCTTGCCAGATTGATATGGAAGATCAAGTTATATGTGCAATGTTGTATTTTCCTTTATGTACTCTGTAAGAGATATGTCAATAGTAATATTGATTTTGAATGGTCAATATAATAATTTACTTCACTATTTTCTTAGGATTTTCTGTGGCATCCAGAAGTTAATGGTTCTATGAAGCAATGTATCAAAGTATGGACTGAGGTCTGTATTTATAAATATAGGCCTTTTGGGTTTTAAACAACAAATTTTAAAAGTTTCTTAGCATTTATTGTTTTTCTCTTTACTCATCTGTCCCACTCTCCTGTACTTTATATCAACCTACTTAAGAGCAACTAAGCTCTGCTGGATTAATTCTAGTCACTTGACTGAGAAGAGAAATTATTGACTCATTATCTTTGCTATCACCATTCTAAACCGTAAGTGAATACACCTATCCATTTGTCAGCTAAAAATTTCCTTTACAGCTGTAACTCATTTAACTCAAGCCTAAGTGACCTTTCTTGCATAATAAACATTCTTGAGCTTCATGCTATGTGCGCTTAACCCAGTGCGCCACCACCCAGCCTCCATAATAAACATTCTTTTGAGTATTTTTCCACTTTATTCTTCAAAATCATGCTCAAATAAATAATAAAATTTTTAATAGCATGTTTTTTTCCCTTTGTCACCCATATGTGACCCCCAAATAGCTCAACTTGGTTTAGCTCATAATGTTTGAAGATAAATTAGATATAAACACATTCTAACCTCAGAAAACCCTCACATTTTTTCAAGTTCACCTAGAATCTTCACAGTAATTTCCATATGTAACTTCTTGTCTGTCATTCCTTTAATTAAGCCTGTACTTCCTTCTGTATGTATGTCTTTGGGGTGGATAAAGTAATACTCAATTTTGTTTTCCATGTTTTGCTTCGTTACTTGTATTGCAATGGCATTTTCTTTGTTTTTTTCACAGTAAATGTTTAATACTAAAATCACATCATACAACAAATAGGTTTCTGTAATATCTAATGGGAATGTTTTCAATGTTTCTACTTTCTATTTATTTGAGAAAACAGCTTAAGTATTTTTTTTAATATGTAGGCAATTTTTAATTCATCTTTCTGGTAAATTGGGGTCATATATAATGGTATCTTGTTATTATTGATGTTTCTAAATGTCAAGTACAGAATAATGTTATTTATATGTTTCAAGTGATTTAAACCTATGTTTCATATTTACACTGGGTCTGAAAATATATCCATTAAAGTCCTAGAAATTCAGTTTTTAAAAAAGCATTAATGTAATGTTATTTGTACAGCCTGCAAAGTCACAGGAAACCTTGGTTACTAGCCTTGAAATATATTGTATATGCAGGTGCACAGTTCTTATTTACAAGAACCAATTTTAGGGGTGCTATGTTTTATTTAAAATTCTCTATGATTCTTGAGGGAAAGGAATGATTCAATTTACTAAGGTAAATAAATGACTATAATTATTGAGATTTAGTTTATTGTTTTTATTCAAAAAAGTATATGTATGTTCATGTATTTATTTTCTATGAGCTACTTTTGCTATTTTCAATAAACTACTAGACCCTGAAAATACAAGATCTGTTTTTACTATTTATCTACTTTTGTTGGTTTTTGCTAATGATCGGGAATATGGCTAAAAATTAGCCCCATCTCAGTCCTGTAACTGATTGCTTAGTTGGTAGTGACCTTTATGGGGAATGATAGAGTACAGTGAAGGGTAGCAGCAGATCAAATAATAATGACTGAAAGTACCATGAATAGAGGCACTTAAAATGAGGATTTGTTCATATATAGACAACAACGTAAGAAAACTTTATAGAAGAGATAATATTTCCACAAAAACTATAAGTTAGGATGAGAAAATACCTCACTTGGATAGTGTGCTGCTGGGCCATGCGTACAGCCCAGGTTCAAGCTTGGCCTTCACCATATTGAAGGAAGATTCACTGCTATGTTCTCTCATTTTATCTCTCTTTCTCTCTCTCTCTCTCTCTCTCTCTCCGTCCTTCACTCCCTCCCTACTCAAGCTTTATCTTAAACCAGCAAGCAAAAAAACAAACAAACAAAAAAACATAGACAAACAAAAAAATCTATAAGTTAGAACATATTGCCATGGGGGGGGCATCTAGATTAGAACTTGCATGTGTTTGGAACTACATATGCTGGAGTGATACTCTGGGTTTCTGTCTCATGCTTTTTCTTTGTGAAAGTAAAAAGAGAGATACAAGGATGGACCCTGGATACCTGCTTGAGCATACACAATACAGTGCACAATGGCCCAGGTCTAAGCCTCAGCTCCCCACTTACAGGGGGGAATGTTATCTACAGACAGTGAAGCATGCTGGAAGTGACTTTCTTTCTTCCTATTATCCCTCCCTCCTCTCAATTCCTCTGTCTCTAACCAAAATAAATAGATAAATATTAAATTAAAAAACAAAAAGAGAGAAAGGGGCTAGGCGGTGGCGTGCCTGGTTAAGCACACATAGTACCACCATGCACAGGACCTGGGTTTGAACCCCTGCTCCCTACCAGTAGCGGGGACACTTCACAAGCGGTGAGGCAGGTCTTCAGGTGTCTATCTTCTTTATCTTTCCCTCTCTCCACCGCCCCCCCTCAATTTCTCTCTGTTCTATCAAATAAAACTGAAAATAAATAAATAAATAAATAAATAGTCACCTAGAGCTGTGGCTTCGTAGGGCCAGTACTGAGCCCCTGTGATAACCCTGAAGCCCCCCAGCAACCCCCCCCCCAAAAAAGTAGAAAAGAAGGATGTGTTCATTAACTGGAATAGAAGCCAACGGGCATAAAAGAAAAGTTGAATTTAAAAGAATCCACTGTTACCACACAGGTATTTATAAATTATCTACCATATTCCAGATACTAAACTAGATACTGTTGATACCCTGTTAACTTTGTAGAAGTTCTGGATGAATGCTAGGCTTAGGTAATTAAGAAAGCGGTAATTAATAGTACCATAATAGAGGTAATATGTGTGTTCAGCCAGGTACACCACTGCCTTGTCCTTGACCAATAGTAGTACTATAATAAGGGAAGTGTGACGTACAATCGGGTTTTTGAGGATCAGACAGACATAGTTGTAAATTTTAAAGTTTTCAGGTAAAGTAATTTTTTAAATGATGTCCTATGAGGAAAAAGAGATTATTCTGGTTTGCATTCTATCAGGTGAGCTCTTACTGCCCCCTCCAAAAAAAAAAAAAAAAGATAAAAGATGGATTATTCTATACAAAGAGAATAGCATTATGAAATGATGTTGAGGATAAAGTTTAGTGTATTTAGGAAATAACCAGTAGTTTAGTGTGTCTAGAAGTAAAGTACTCCTTTATTAATCTTTGACTTAGGCTGTTAATTTTTGTCTACTTCATTTCGAGAAAGTTGCTAAGATTCTAGGATATAAATAGTATCCTAAGCTATATTTAGGAATAAATTTATTTTAATTAATCTTTTTAAAAAAAAATTCTAAATATGGCTGTATTTCTTAAAAAGAAAATTGAGTTGACTCCTCTTTCTCTCTCTTTTAACATGGCCTTCCTTGCACAGGAACAGTGAAAAATTACTTTTCATTCATTCAAATAGACTGAGAGAAATACAGAAAGGCAAGACACCACAGTACCTCTCATGTGATACAGGGACTTGAACCTGGATAATACATTCACCATACCCAGTGAACTATCTCTCCAGCCCCAGGGTTGAATTTTGATATTAGTCAATATTGATAGTTTTTGTCAGGAGAGTGTTGAGCTATGTGTAGGGAGAGGTAACAGTAAATTAACTAATTATGAGTAAGCCTGTAATTTGCGTTTGACTCTGTTGGTGAGTGGTAATCATTAAGTAATCAGAACAACCTAAATAGATTTGAGAAATTTGAACATGGAGCAAGGTGACATTTGAAGCTATATAAATGGAAGAAATTGACTAAGTAGTTTAAAAGTTGAATAAGAAAGTTTAAAAATAGAACTATCAAAATTATATGAATAAAAATTATATTTTATTACTATAAAGTAATAAAAAAGCAGGACTATAATAATACATGGGGAAAAAGTTTTTGAAAAATGTGGATATTGAATAATTATTTTAGAAATTAGATAATGTAGAATGGAACCACAGAACTTCATAAAGCAGAGTTTATTAATGGACTGTCAGAGTTAAGGGCAGTTTTAGTGCATAGTGAAGCTTCAAATTAAAAAGTGATAAAGTAAAAAGACAGTAAAGGAACTGGCATAATAAAGGCAGATGCTCTTCCAAGTAGTTTGTTGCTTAAGTATGTAGAGTAACTATTTCAGACCAAGACAGGGCTGAAAGTACTTCATTTAAGATATAGAGTTGACTGAATCATTGTAGTCTGGGGGAGAAATGGAGAGTAGGGAAGGAGAACAAAGTTCATAACATGAGAGTTGAAGGAGATGATTTTTTTAAAACATAGTTCTAGAAGTAGAGAGAAGATGGAATGTAGATACAGAGGAATGGATTAGCTATTAAAAAAATAAGGTTATATTTTCCTTTCATGAACAGAAGACAGATTGGGTGAAAAAATTGCATACATACATATATATGAGAATGTGAGAAGGAAGATAAAAGTACAACAGCCAGATTAATTCTGTTTACTCTGTGAAGTTTAAGAATTAGACTTTATATTGACAGTGAGGAGATGGAAAACAGAAGTCATATGTAACGAAAATAAAATTTTTTGTAACCACTGTGAAAAAGAGAAAGCAAGCCACCTAAAAATAAAGTTTCACTAACATAACAGTGTATATAAGAACACTGATATCTCTGAAAGAAAATAGATTAACTGTGTTATTGTTTTCTCTTTGTAGTGTTCTGCACTGAGCTCGTTAACTTTATATTGAGACAGCATTTATCATTTTTATTTTTACATATGAGTCAGCGGTTCTAATATAATTGATTTTTTTTTATTATTTTGAGTTGGGCTTTTGAGCAAGGAGGGCTTCATACATGTGAAGTAAGTGCTTTCTTACTTTACCTTGCCAGCTCCTAATTAATATTTTGCTTATTTTAGTTCTTTCATGTGCACATGATTGTAATGTAAAGTCTTCTATGTTATGGGAAGTGCATTGAACACAGGGTTAAGAAAACTTAACAATATCCTATAAACATTTCTGATAGTATATAATGCACTCATGTCTATTTCAAAGGGGGTAGAAATCTATATTAAAATGAAGTGATTAAGGAGAAAGTACTTATATATTAAATTAATATTAATTGCATATAGTAAGGCTTTCTGCTAAATGTCTCCTTGGTTTTTTTTCTATCTTGTGGTCATAGTAAATATGTCATAATTACCATAATAGTTATCAAAAATAATAATAATGACCCAGTTATTTTGGATTATCACTTTTGGATTTAGCTTTTCTAAGAGATTGTGTTCTTATGGTACTGATATTGTATCTTAATACTGAGTGTATCCTCTAAGGACCTTGGATACTCTTTAATTGACTGAAAAATTTACTCAATTCAGAATAATATTTGACCATATCAACCTGTTGTCTGATATATGGCATGAAAAGATTTTCTGCCATTCTGTAAGGAGTTTGGGGGGTAGTGGTTTATTTTGCCTTACAGAAGCTTTTTAATTTGATGTAGTCTCACTGGTTTGTTTTTACTTTTGTTTTCCTGGTAAATTGACTTGGGTCATTGACAGTAAAACACTTAAATTTGAGTTTGCCAATGTTTTCCTCGAAATAGTAGACAATTTCTGATCTAACATCTAAATCCTTGATCCATTTGGAATTTACCTTTGTGAGGGATGAGATGTAGTGGTACAACTTTATTTTTCTGCATGTTTCAGTCCAATTTTCCTAACATCATTTGCTGAAAAAACTCTCCTTTCTCCATTTAATAGTCTAGACCCCTTTGTCAAAAATTAGTTGTCCCTACATGTGGAAACTTGCTTCTTGGCTCTCAGTTCTATTCCACTGGTCAATTTATCTATTTTGTGTTCCCAAAACAGGCAGCTTTGGGTACCAGTAGCCCTACAATATAGCTTTGTATATGGGAGCATTGTGCCTTCAGTCTTGTTCTTTTTCTCAAAATTGCTCTGGCAATTCTAGTTATTTTCTGTTTCTAGATAAACTTAATTTTCAGTATTTTTTAAAATAAAAGGATTAACCATGTAAGCCTCTGTCATCTTTAATATCCAGTTAACCATGTAAGGTTTTAAGCATTGAACGTCCATTTTGTAATTATAAGAATACCATAAGACATAATAGAATATTAAGGCACAGGTAAGTAAAATTAAAGATAAAATTAAGTGATTTCTTGAATTCCTGAACTAGATATAACAGTATTACTATGATTTTTCTTTCTCTAGGATTCTGCTACAAAGCCCCATGTGATTGTAGCAGGAGCTGCCACAGTAAGTTATTACTTGTGTTTTTATATAATGGTTTTTGTTTGATACTTACAGACATGCTAAGGAAAAGTAAATTTAATTTCAGTAGAATTATTGATTATATTTTAGTTCCTATTTCTATTATAGTTAATTATATAAAAGTTAGAAAGATATGAATGAACTTAGAAAATTTAATATTATAAAGAATTGGGGGGGGCATGTGGTGTTGCACCTGGTTGAGCGCACATGTTAGAGTGAGCCCCCGTCTCCACCTGCAGGAGGAAAGCTTTGTGAGTGGTGAATCAGGGTTGCAAGTATCTCTCTGTCTCTCTCCCTCCCTATCTCTCTCTTCCCTTTCAATTGCTGGCTGTCTCTATCCAATAAATAAATAAAGATAATACCACACACACAGAAAAATTAGTCCATACTCCCATAGGGATAAAGAATAGGGAAATTTCCAATGGTGGGAATGGGACACAAAACTTTCATGGTATAACTGTATGGAATTGCACTCCTATTGTCTTTCAGTCTTGCTAATCATCACTAAATCACTAATGAAAATTTTTAAAAGACAAGCTGATGTAAGTTATTAGTAGTATTAGATACATAAGATTACAATTTAATTTTGAATGTTATACATTGAAAGTTAATTTTATATCAGCCTTTTTAACTGCCTGTATGTATTTGACCAGATTTTATTCTAACTGAATAAAAATAAGAATGATCTGGGATAGCCTTTGTGGAGGCCTGGTTGTGGCACACTCAGCTAAATGCACACTTTACCAAATGCAAGGAAACAGGTTTGAGTCCCCACTTCCCATTTGCAGGGAAGATGCTTCACCAGCCATGAAGCAGGTCCGCAGATATCTATCTTTTGCTCTCCTTCTCTGCCTCCCTTTCTTCTCTTAATTTCTCTCTGTTCAATAGAAAGAAAAAATAAGAGAAAAAGAAAAATAGCCACTGGGAAAAATGGATTCTGAGTATGGGCACCCAGCCCAAGCAACAATCCTTCCTGATGTCAATTAAAAAAAAAAAAAAAAAAAAAGAATGGAGGGAAGAAAGCTTTTGTTACAATAGAATAAATTAGATACTTTAACTTTTCAGTGATGAATATTCGATTAATCATTAATTTCTACTTTCTCCTAGTGGTCTATCAAGATACACAATGGTAGTAATGAAGCACTTACCCAATATAAAATTAACATTACATCTATAGCGCCACTTTTAGAAAAATTGGCAAGGACTAGTGATGTTTATTGGGTCCTACAAGGTAAGTAATGAGTAATAAAAAAATATCTTTGTCTGTATATTCTGAGGCAAGAGATTTTACTTTCCCTGTTTCTAAAGGCAAAATTATTGCCTTATAGGCATAAATACTAAAATAAGATTTGTAAAATTAGATTAGATTTGAGTTATTTACTTTTCTTCTTTAAACTTAAGAAACAGGTTACTAGCAAATGTAATAATAATAAATAAAAGTATCCATTAAGGAGCCTCATCTGCGAAGCTGTCTGCAGAATATAATGAAGCAAATAAGTTCTAAAAACAATTAAGATTTAGCTTTAGAGAAATACAGGTTTAACTACATGGCGAAGTAAGTAGTAAAGGTAAATGAGATATTTATCTCTGATTTTTATTTCTTAGAAAGTATATTTTGAAGATATATATTCAGAAGATAATTATGTCTTTCATATTATTATACTCACTGGAAATATACTTTTAAATTGACAGGATTTATTTAAATTCATACCATCAGCTTCTACTTGGTAATGAAATTCTCTTAGAGAAAGTTGACATAAGATCAACTCATTTCAGGAGTTTATTGACTGCCCATTATCTAATATCTAGCACATTATGAGATGCCTAGGGTATTTTAGCAATTTAAGGTGTTTGTCAGAAACTCTTATGATTTCTTCCAAGATGAATGTCAGATTGTGAAGAATAACAAGTGTGCTGATCATCTGTTCTGTAGTCTTTATTTTATTTACAGCTTTATTATTGTCCTTTCACATAGTAAGACAAGAAATTATTTAAATCATTTATGATATTTAATGGAGCTTAGCCCTCAATAGTACCACCTCCTAATTAAATGAAAAAAGTTTGCAAAAGTAAGCAGTATCCAGGTATGGGGCAGGGGATTGTCATTTAAGTCAGTCTACCATAATCCAGAGTTAAATCCCTATCACCCAACATTCCCCAAGTTTTAAACTCTTAAGACTTCCTAGAATATAAGGATATTTGCTAAAAGTAATATACATAAGAAGGGAAAAAGATAAAAGTCCTTTAAGTTTGAGGTAGATATTGATTCAAAAATTAAGTATATAATGGGGAAATTAAAGACCCAGGAGGTCATGTAGGGGTTGAGCATTGAGCTTGCAAGCTTGAGGTCCTGTGTTTGATAACAGTCATTGCATATACCAGAGTAATGTTCTAGTCACCTGTCTCCCTCTGTGTCACTGTCTATAATGTGAAATAAAATAAATATCTCTTAAGTTTTAAAATATTAGGAAGTTTATTATAAATAGACACCTTTAATTTAAAATGAATTATTAGATGCCTAGAATCATCTGATCTTCTACTTGAGAACATGAAATATCCACTAATTGCATGATCACAGTTTCGATCAGTATTTTAATGAATTCTTTAAAAATATATATTTCTTATGCAGATCCAGTTTATGAAGACCTGTTAAGTGAAAATAGGAAAATGATCACTAATGAAAAAATAGATGCCTACAATGAAGCTGCAGTCAGTATTTTAAATAGTAGCACCAGAAATTCTAAATCAAATGTTAAGATGTTCAGTGTTTCCAAATTAATTGCTCAAGAAACTATCATGGAATCTTTGGATGGCTTACACCTTCCTGAATCCAGTAGAGAAACTGTAAGTAATTTTTTATCTATCCCTATATATCTAACACTATAATATAAAATTTACTTTTTTATTTTTAATTATATTTATTTATTTATTGGATAGAGACAGCCAGAAATCGAGAGGGAAGGGGGTGATAGGGATGGGAGAGAGACGGAGAGACAGCTGCAGCACTGCTTCACCACTCGCAAAGCTTTCCCCTACAAGTGGGGCCTGGGGCCTCAAACCTGGGTCCTTGTGCATTGCAACATGTGTGCTCAACCAGGTGCACCACCACCCAGCCCCTATAAAATTGATTGATTGTAGCTATAAGTCTAAATATTTTATTGAAGTCTTAATTTCATGTATTTATTTTTTCAGGCATACATCTAGAAATAATTTTGTTTTGTGGGGGTCAGGCAGTAGCACAGCGGGTTAAACGCATGTGGCATAATTTTGTTTTGCATCATCCAACTAAATATAGTTATAAGATAAATAGAGAATAAATATGAGAGAATTTTCATGTACTTTAAGAAGTAAAGTGGTGGGAGTAAACAAAATCTCATTTACTGGGTGCTAATTTTGCTCAGTGTACCTTATCTCATAAGAAACTCTCAAGTTTAAAATATATTCATGTTTGGAAGCTACTACTTTGTGTTCTTATGTTAAATATTAAACTTACAAGATAAAGCCTCCATGAAGAATACATTATAACATGCAGAATAGTTTTTTCCCTTATAATTTTTATACTAACCATTATTAAAGATACAAAGGAAATACTAGAAAAGAAATCCAAATTGATTGATAGAAAGGGATTTTAACTGAAATATTAAAAAAACTGAATAATTATAAATTTTCCCACATAGCATATCAATATTACCGAGAATTGTTGTTTTCTTATAAAGTAGTGATCCTAACTTACCCAGCATAAATGTTTCCATTCCTCTCCTGGAGAAAAGTGTACCTGTTTACAGATACACATGCAAAGCTCTCTATGAGGGACTTTACTTAAAGGACTTTTTCTACCTCCTAGGTTTGTTAAGAACCTTGGCTAGATTCTATAGTACATCTGTAAGAATACCAGGCATAAAATATCCTGAAGTGTGAGGACTAAAAGAATGAATGCTTTGAACATTTAGGCTTAAGTAGTAGTGGACATAAAAGAGTTCAAATGGTGCCTTAAAATTGAGGTGAACTTAAACCATAAATTTTATTTAAAAGAAAACTATATTTGACTAAACTATCAACTCAGTAGAATCTTGACGATTTAGTTGTAATATTTTTAATATGATAAATTCATGTTGAAGAATCCACATTCTATTTAACATTAGAAATCTTATAAATGTGGGCTGGGTGATAGCACAGCAAGTTGAACGTACATGTTATCATGCACAAGGACCCTGGTTCAACCCCCTGGTCCCCACCTGAAGGGGTAAGGCTTCACAAGTAGTGAAGCAGTGTTACAGGTCTCTCTCTCTCTCTCTCTCTCTCCCCCTTTCTATCTCACCATTCTCTGTGTCTCCATGCAAGTAATTTATTAATTAAATTAAAATCTTATAATTACAGAATCCTAAGTGATCCATAGTAAACCAAGTGGAAGGCATATTGTACATTTTGTTAGCTAAGAATTTTTGTTGTTATAGCAGGTACTTTACCTGGCTGACATTTTTAGAGACAGAGTGAGAGAATTAAAACTTTTCCCAGTATCATTGTGCTGGGCAGTGCAGACTTGGGTCTCATTTATGGCAAAGCAGCCACCTTCCCAGGTGAGCTATATTGCTGATTCCAAGAAGTCATTAATTTTTAGTGCCAGTTATGTTACACTTTGTTTTCACAACTAAAGCCTGGGAATCTATCTAAGTATCCTGGTATCTTCTGTATTGAAAACTTTCTAATTAAAATTCTTTGATCCTTGACAACTGTCAGTACACTTTAACTAAAGATTAAAATATGTTAACAGTCAGTATTTTTTCATGATAATAGAACACGGAAGAGTGCATTCCAAATGATAAGAATAATTACTGTTTCCTGTGTATGTTTTATGGGTCACATTATAATATAAAATTTTTATTATGGACTATAGTCTAAGAAGTTTAAAAAACTGAACTACTATAGATCGAATGAATTTGTATGAGCATTTGAAAAATGATAGCAAAAAGTACAAAAGAATTTGGATACAGTGCTATAAAAGGCAGTAGTATTCACAAGAGAACATTTCATGTGAAATACATTACTGACAAGATAATAACCAAATAACTTGATTTGTTCACAGAGTGCAATGATTCTCATGAACGTGTATTGCAATAAGATTTTGAAGCCCGTAGATGGTTCCTGTTGTCAACCTCAGCCTCCTCTTACTCTCATACAGAAGCTAGCTGCTTGTTTTTTCACTTTCTCTATTATCGGTTATTTAATTTTTTACATAATTCATCGTAATGTTCATCGGAAGAATAAACCATGTACTGATTTGGAAAGTGGAGAGGAAAAGAAAAATATTATCAATACCCCTGTGTCTCCTTTAGAAATACTTTTACAGTCTTTCTGCAAACTTGGCCTGATTATGGCTTATTTCTATATGTGTGACCGTGCAAATCTATTTATGAAAGAAAACAAATTTTATACACACTCAACTTTCTTTATTCCAATTATCTACATCTTGGTTTTGGGAGTATTTTACAATGAAAATACTAAAGAGGTAAGAGTCATTTCTTTTTAGCTTATTAATTAGCCTTATTTCATTACAGATTTTAGATTAACAGAATAATTTCATTTATTATGTCAGAATATACAAATATGAATCTAAAGGAGGGTTAAGGAATACTCAACTGTGCTTCACTTAGTAGACTCTTAATACTTTTCAAAACAATTTAGAAGGAGTTTAAAGAGCTACGTAAAGTTTGTTGGAAAGTTGAACATAATGACCTATAAAAAAGATGTCATAAGTTGGTGTTTCTTTTGTTTGGGAATAGATACAGTGGAGACACTCAAATAATCTTCAAACAGAGGAAACTATAACCAGTTTATAAAGCAAAACATAAGAATAAAATATATATTACACAAGACATACACAAATTAGAACTCACATTATAATGTGGCACTACACATAATATTCTGAATTACTATTTTAACTGCTCAAAATATTTGTGTAACTCCTTTTAAAGCATGATTCATTTGAGTTAATTTAAGAAACAATTTTTTTTATGAGGAGGGTTAATTAGTTCTTTACAGTGAGAATATACTATGGAAAATAATAGGAGTTTTTTTTTTCACAGTAAAGATTAAGAGAACAATAATGTCTTTTCTAACTGAAATTCTAAGATTTTTCTTTTAAAATGGTAAAAATGCCATTTTTATATTCATAGAGATATGTCATAGTTTAAATTTAATTTTAATACAAAAATGCGTAAGTACTTGAAATCTTTTAGTTTAAATTAGTTTTGAAATTCATACTGTGTTAAGCAGTTTTGTTTTATCTGTCAGTAAGATGACAATCAACTATTTTCCTTCCCGGGTTTCTCTTGATAGAAGCATTAACTTTGTGTATCATAAGTAACATTTTATCATACTTAATAGATACTGTTCAAATAATAAGATGAATTTTAAAGCACATTTTTATTCTGTTACACAGACTAAAGTACTAAATAGAGAACAGACAGATGAGTGGAAAGGCTGGATGCAACTTGTGATTTTGATTTATCATATCTCTGGAGCAAGCACAGTAAGTATTTTGAATTTAAATTTAGAAAAAAATGTCACTTTAATATTTCTCACCATCTCTTTTATTCTCTGCCATTTAGAAACCCTTACTCTGACCCAGTCTTTCTGCCTTCGCATTCTTTTCTTACCACTAGATTATTTGAGAAAGTAAAATAAGACAAAAGTTTGTCTTTACTGGTCTAGAAATACTGGTGTAGAAATCTGATGTAGAAAGCTGATAATCATAGAAAGTATTGGTGGGTGTTATCCTGTTGAACAACTAATTTAAAGTTGTTATTATACTTTGCAGATGAATTAATTGTCAAGGATTTAGAAGTAAGCAAGTAATTAAAAAAATCAAATTAGATAACTGTATTTTATATTCAATCCTTCAATGATTTTTAGGAGATTTGATCTACTATTTTTGCACTATACTAGTTTAAAAAACTGATAATTATCTTGCCCCAGTTTTCAGAAAATAAGACTCTGATGAACAACCATTGTAGATCATGTAGAGCAAACAGTATGTCCTAAGTATTACCTCCCTCAAGAGATAAAGCTTTGGTCACATTTAGTACCTGGACAAAATTATTTTTTTCTTCCCCCAATGTAAGGTCCTAAAAGACTTAGGATTCCTTTGGTCTGAAAACTTTTACCTTACATTTGAGATAGAAAATTATACTCAGAGTTATAACATTCCAACAATATGATATTTAAAACAAGCTTTTGAGTACAGACTTTTCAGACAAATTTAAATAGTCAAAATTCAAACTGATTTTTGTAAACTATTTTAAAAATTTAAGAAATTCATTCATTGTTTATTGAACTGTTTTATTTTGTATTGAACTGTTTTATTTTGTACACTTCTATAAAAGTATTTGAGTCAATAATCAGTTGTGATAAGAAGGGAGATTATTCCCTACTCAGAAAGGAATATTTAAAAATTAAATAATAATTAAGAAGGTAAAAAATGCTGGTGAGTTTTAAGTAATATCATTGTTTGAAAATAATGTTATTTTCATTAATCATTAATTAAAATAATTATTGTGATATTGTGGGTTGTTTGTTTAAAGGGTGTAAGGCAGAGGAATAAAGTTTGATTTTCACAGAAATTATATGGCCATGATAGCATCTTTTGGTGATATAATGATTTTCAAGTAATTATTGAAAATTCAAGATTAGAGATGAAAATGTGAGTCAAAGCGTGGAGAGTTAAAGATACTAAGATTTACTTTATAAACTTTGTTTAGATTTTGTAGGATAAGTTATCTCAAATGTAAGTAGAGATAAATACTAAACTCTAGAAATATCTCTAGTTATAAATAAAGGCTAAATTAATTTGTGGGAACAGGGGTTTTACTTTAAGAAAATGCCACTGAGGACTTAATTAATTGCTGACATATTAAAGGTTGATACTATATGAAAACAAAATCAGATGGAAAGAATTAATGGCAGATAAAGTTCTCAAGTCAGTGATTCCAAAAAAGGATTTAAATTATAAAAGGATGAAGGCAATTTTGCATTCTATTATAATCATTTGCCAAGCTAGCATGCTAATATATTTTAGACTATATGTCAATACTTTCTAAATCTTTAAAAAATTATATCCCTGTTCTTCAGCACATGCTTTTTCATTATTAACAGATCATTTGTTAAGATTAATTTACATATCCCAGTTCTTTTTTTAATAGGATTTTGTGGTTAAGAATTGCCTGCATCTATATCAGTAAAGCTTTACTAGCAGAGATCACAACATATTTTGGTTCATTATTCTTGGATATTTTAGGAATTATTCTCATTATCAACTTTTCTTAAATACTATGATTATTTTAGTAACCCAATCATATTTTTTTTAGGAAAATAATGCCAAATGTTACTTTGCCATGTTTTTATAATAAAATAGAAACTCTGTAAAAATAAACCAGATAGCCTGGCAGCATGCAAGTATTAATGTAAACTTTTAAAAATCAATTTATATCAAATGTGGATAAGATCTGTAAAGTTAATATAGAGAGTACAATAGGTTTTGTGTATACAGTACTTTGAGTTCCACTGTGTTTTTTACCTTTGTAAATTTCACTAAAGAGCAATTTTGAAGGATTAGTAAAAAACAGGGCCAAAAGTCGGCCTAGTTAGTAATCCTAATAAAATTGGAATTCTAACTTATTTAGTACTAAAATTTTGTTATTTGTAATACTCAGTTCATGAAAGGTTAAAAGAAAAGGAGTTGGTGGCCAGTGGTAGAGCACAAGACTTGAATGACTGATGTACTAAGTTTATAATCTAGCACCTCATATATCAGAGCTGATGGCGCATCTGGTAGAGCACACCTGTTAGCAATGCACAATGACGCTGGTTCAAATCCTGGTCCTTGCCTTCATCGGGGAAGCTTCATTAGCAATGTAGGAATGCTACAGTTGTCTCTTTCCTTTTCTTTCTCCTCATTTCCATCTCAATTTCTCTCTATCTCTATTCAGAATAAATAAACACAATTTAAAAAAATATCCAAGAGAATTGTCTAGTTAGTGGCAAAACCAGGATTCCAAAATTATACTATTGCTGGAATATCTAACTTTTGAGACTAAATCCTTTCATTGAGCTAATGAATGCCAAATGATAAAGATATCCCATTATCCTTGTTACATGTACTAGTTGTGATAATTCAAGATGCAGTTAGTGCCATAATATATTTTCACTTATTAATTTGTCTTAACAGTTTTTGCCAGTGTACATGCACATTCGAGTTTTGGTTGCTGCATATCTGTTTCAGACAGGATATGGACATTTCTCATACTTTTGGGTAAAAGGAGACTTTGGTATCCATAGAGTATGTCAGGTAGGAATACATTCACTTGTTTTCTTTATCCTTTACATATATAACATACTTTGTGTGTAACTATTGAGAAAATGAAGTATGGCAGAAGACTATGAGGAATTTGAAATTATGAACTAGTACTTTAAAATTCTGTTATTCCTATGTTCTGTGTCTAGTGATTTACAATAAATAACTTATTAGTGAAGGAGAATGTAATTTATATGAGTATATAATAAAAATATGGATACACAAGGGGAAGCATTCCTAATTCACTTTAGCCGTATAGAAGTATACAGAATTACAGAGCACGCTTTGTTTTTGATGTATAACCAGGGGGTAAATATTTAGTAAGTTTCTGCTATGTTCTAGGGAGTTTCTGCACATTATTTTTATCATTTAGAGATAAAGACATAGATTCTGAGAAGTTGAATAACTTACTATTACATAATTACAGGTACAAATCTAACATCAATCTGTTAAAAGTCTGTGTTCTTTGAATGCCATCACATTGATATCTGAGATAACTTACAAAAATCCCAAAGACATTTTTAATTTGAGTAATATTATTTTGTATCTCTGATATGATAGCATAGCTCTCACTTTAATCCCAAATGGGTGAATCTACAATAGCAATAAAATGGACACTTTTTTTTGTTGAAGTAATCTAGTCGCTATTTATGAACTAAAAGAGAAGCTGACTTCGCTTCCCATGCATACCTTCAATGAAAACCATTCTCTTCTCCTTTTTTTATAGGTCTTATTTCGCCTCAATTTCCTGGTAGTGGTGTTATGCATAGTAATGGATCGGCCATATCAATTCTACTACTTTGTCCCTTTGGTCACTGTATGGTTCATGGTCATATATGTTACTTTAGCACTCTGGCCACAAATAATCCAAAAAAAAGCAAATGGTAAATATACTTTCATACTATTGTTAATAACTATTATTTCAATGTACTGAATTTCCTTTTTATTATGAAGGGCTATTATTTTCACTGAGACATTTAGACAGTTTAATTTATGTGTAGTTTTGATATTTTGAAACTTTGTTCTTAAACTGTATCTCTAAAATATTGTACAGTTAAGTAGTTCAAATAACATAGCATTACAGAATAATAATTTAAATTTACATTAATATACTGTTTCAAACTGTATTGTGCACAGTCAGAATGAAAGAAGCTAGAAGACTGAAGGGAAAGCCAATTGGACTTCAAGCTATAGTATTATGCTTCAATCTTTATTTGCTTTATTTGATTACATATATACACGTCATGAGTAAATATTTATTTTCAAAAAGGCTATTTATATAAAGTGAGTTTAAAAACTACTAATCTAATTGATCTTCTAGACAACACTAGGTAGTTACTATAGTTACAGTTAAACAGTTTTACATACAAAAAAACCTAAGTACCCAAAAGGTTGCCATCTACAAGTTTCTTTTTTATTGACTAAGCATAGCTCAGATCTATTTGCAGTGCCCAGGGACCCAACCTGAAACCTCTTGTATGTAAGTCCTGTGCACTACTACTGTTACACTGTCTCCTAGACCTATAAATTTAACATAGCCAGTTACTGATAATACTCAGTTACTTTTAAATTTATTTGTTTTAATTCTCCCTGACTCTCAAAGGTCATGTCATTAAAAACAGAAGCTCCCCCTTTTGGGGGAAAAATTTTTTTTTAAGTTTTATTAGTGATTTAATATTGATTTATAAGATTATCAGACAACAGGGTTATATTTCCACATCTTTCACACCACCAGAGTTCTGTGTTCCCATTCCCTCCATTGGAAACTGTAGTAGTTCTCTCAAGATCACAGATATGGGTTGACTATTATTCTATTAAATCTATGTACCCATTTTTTCTGCCTTGTCTTCCTTCTAAGTCACAACTACCACTTCTACTACTTCTTAGTCCTTCCCCTGCACATCCCATCTCCCCTCACCCCCGAGCTTTTTTTTTTTTTCCTCTTCTCTCTTGGGGAGTTTAGAGCCCTCTGGTCATTTTCCCTTAACATTTACCCCTCTGGGAGTAAGAACCAAAAGTTCTTTATGGAGTGCAGAAGGTAAAAGGTCTGGTTTCTGTAATTGCTTCTCCACTGGACATGGGTGTTTGCAGGTCAATCCATACCCCCAGCCCATGCCTCCGCAGAGGTGAGTTTCTAGGACACACTGGTAAGGTTGTCTGCCTAGGGAGTTCAGGATGAAATCATGGTAGCATCCACAACTTGGAGACAGTGGCTTAGTGAATTTCTAAAGAAATCCTGATTGTATTTTACTGAGTTTTCAGGTGATTTTTCTTTTCTTTTCTTTTTTTTTTCTAGTTTATCAGGAGCACAATCTGAAACAGCTCCTACTCCATAGCTACACCTCTGGAAGTCCACCCTGGAAAGTTTTTTTTTTAATGTATTTGAAAAATCCTAGCCTGAGCAGTCCTTTGGTCTTGTTCGTTCTCTCTCTCTCTCTCTCTCTCTCTCCCTTTCTCTCCCTTCCTCTCTGTAGTTCTCTCATTAAAATAAACAAATAATGAATATAGGAGAATCTCACTCGTGGGTAGAAGTTGAGAAATAACAACAGAAAGGGGAAACACAAGTAGAACTTAGACTGACTTTGGTGTATTGCACCAAAGCAAAGGACTGGGTGGAAGGGAGCTTTTAGGTCCTGGTACATGATGGAGGAGGACCTAGGCTGGAGGTGAAAGTATTCTGCAGAAAGCTGAAATATTTTATACATGTATAAACAACTATATTTACTACAAACTATTAATTCCTCCATTAAAATTAATATTTTAAATGTATTTGACTTGACTATTTCAATAAGTAATATATATATATATTTCCCATTCATTTTGATTATAATGTCAAGTAATCTATGAGGAAAGAATTTAATTGTAGCCTTTAATCAATCCAGTCATGTCTGGACAGTATGTTTAATCTTTGATATAGATCCAGCATATTAACCAAGTGACCAGCGAATACATATAAACTATACACACATAACTTTCTTCTTCTAGCGTTTGCCCTTCTTCCGTAGCCAGTCAACAGCGTCAGGTTGAGCCTGATGTAAAGTTTCGAGACCTCCTTTGAATCTGGAGAGGTGGCAGTCGTTGACTATGTGGGTCATAGTCTGTCTGGAGCCGCAGGGGCAGTTCGGGTCATCTCTGGCTCCCCAGCGTTGGAACATAGCAGCGCACCGGCCATGGCCTGTTCTATAGCGATTGAGGAGGGCCCAATCATAACGTGCTAGGTCAAAGCCGGGTTGACGCTTGCAGGGGTCTGTGATGAGGTGTTTGTTCTTGACCTCAGCTGACTGCCAACTCTGTTTCCAAGAGACTGGAACAGAGAAGTTCAGTGTAGGCATAGGGGACCAGATTGGGTGACGAGACGTCAAGCATTGGACAAGGTGGGCGAAGATATCCGTGTATATTGGCAGGTCCGGTCGAGCGTAGACGTGGGAAATGAACTTAGATGATGCTGCATCCCGACGAATATCTGGCGGGGCGATGTTGCTAAGAACTGGCAGCCATGGAACCGGGTGGAACGGATGGTTCCAGAAATTATCCTCATGGAGGAATATAATTTGGAATCGACCAAGTGGACATGGGGGCTACGGAACCATACTGGGACACAGTATTCTGCAGTGGAATAGCATAATGCCAGAGATGATGATCATAGTGTGGAAGCACTCGCGCCCCATGAGGAGCTGGCCAGTCTTGCAATGATGTTATTCCTCGCGCCCACCTTTGCTGCAGTTTTTATGAGATGTTCGTGAAATGACAGGGTGCGATCGAGAGTAACGCCAAGATAGACTGGCTGGGCTTCATGCCGGATTCTCGTATCGCCAAGCTGCACATTAAGCTCACGCGAGGCCGAGGCATGGTGTAGATGGAAAACAGATGATACCGTTTTTGCAGTGCTAGGGATTTGTCGCCATTTTTTACAGTAATCAGATATCAGACATGTCTTTCGTGAGTGTTTCCTCGAGGATGTCGGACTTTGATGCCTGAGTTGCACAGCAGATGTCATCAGCATAGATGAACTTCCTTGAAGAAGTTTCTGGGAGGTCATTGATGTAAATATTAAATAGTGTAGGAGCCAGATCAGAGCCCTGGGGGAGGCCACTTTAGACAAGTCTCCATCTGCTAGACTTGTCACCCAGATGCACCCGGAATCTTCTGTTTTGGAGAAGAAACACATAACTTAAAATATATATTTGTTAAAATTTGTCTTATGGTTAAAACCTACTCTAGACTTTTTTTTTTTCTATTTGGCATTTTTAACTCCTTAGAACTTCCATATTCAAGCAGTACTACCTAGGTTATATTCAAATATAGGTGTATTAGAATTTCACAGGAAATATTGTTCTAGATTTTTGTTGTAACTTTCTGTAATTGAATCCAGGAAGTATTTCCTTATGTATTTACAGTGGATGAGGTATATAGGATGTCAGATATATATTATATAGCTTCATTTTTAGCAAAAAAATAAAACTAGCTTTTCCTTCTTGTTGTTTCACTTATCATTTATGTTACTTAGATTTATTATGTATCCTATAAGCAGCCTTAAATTATTTTAGGAAGTATAAATGCATTAAGCAGAAAGTAATATGTTTAATGCAAATTTACATTTCTTAGTAAATGAAACATTTTCTCTCTTAGGTAATTGTTTCTGGCATTTGGGCTTGCTGTTGAAACTAGCCTTCCTACTATTATGTATATGGTTTTTGGCATATTCTCAGGTTTGTACAATTTTTTTTTTTTTTGGTTTATATTTTGTTCTAAGTTCAAGTCTATTAAATTATGTGAGAAAAGTCAGAATTTTTTAAGCTTCATTTTTTAATGACTGTAATAAAAATGTCATTCTGTAGTTGACTACTCACTGTAGTTCTTTTGAGACCAATCTACTTTTGTTACCACTGTTTTTGTTGTAAGAGCAATTGAAATCTCTTCCTCTGGCAATTGTTCGAAATCCATTTGACTTGACTCTGATCAATCAAACGTTTATTGAATGCCTCTTCTAAGACACTACTCTAAGTGAAGATCAAAATTCTCTTGACAGAATTTGCAACTTGATTTCTGCATTATTCATTGTATCTAAGTGTTAACTTGAATTTTTCATAACCATATAGAGTAAAAATTTGACAATTAGGAAAGCCAAATTAGGAGCTAAGGATTTTGTATATATGTAGTATGTTTAATAAAAATTGTGGTCATTTTTCTGTGTCTAACCTTTTAGCTCCCATTATGACATTTGAGATTTTTTTCAACTACTTTAGCAGATTGGCAAACCGCTGCCTGCACATCATATGTCAAGCAGACATATTATTTGGGCAGTATGCTATTTATAACAGCATTCTGATTTAAATGCCTATAGTTGTGACTTATCCTGTGGATTATGCCTGTCTCAAAAACTCTATGTCTTGCATCCGGTTGAGGCAGATGCTAATGCAATATAAATTGTATGAGTGAATCCTATAAAACTATTTTGCAGATTCCCATTCTTATTTTTATACTTAGAAATACATGTAGTATTTCTATTTCTGCCTTATCACCAAGGTTATTCCCTGCCCACCATCATGAGAAATAAATAAAACAAAAGTAGGGCCAGCAAAATATGTCACTTGGGCAGTGTGCTGCTTTGCCATATGTGCAATCCAGGTTTAAGCCTAGCCCCACCAAAAGCAAACTTTGGTGCTGTGGTCTTTCCCCTCTCCATGCTTCTATCTAAAAAAAAAAGAAAAGAAAATCAGCCTGAATTGGTTTTAAGTATCAGTGGTGACCAAAAATAAGTAAATAAAGCTGTAAACAAATGTACAGAATAGCCCCAGTTAATTGTAACAATGACTTAACAATTATTAATATCTTCAACACTCTCACTGTCTTGTATCTGAGGGAGAGGGAAGACGGTGGACTAGAGGTTGAATAGAGGGACTATGAAGCTTTTCCTAGCTTTGGATCAGTGTTAACCACCGGACAGAAAGGAAGGAAGGAAGGAAGGAAGGAAGGAAGGAAGGAAGGAAGGAAGGAAGGAAGGAAGGAAGGAAGGAAGGAAGGAAGGAAGGAAGAGAGAGAGAGGGAGAAAGAGAGGGAGGGAGGGAGGGAAGGAAAGGAAGGAAAGGAAGGAAGGAAGGAAGGAAGGAAGGAAGGAAGGAAGGAAGGAAGGAAGGAAGGAAACCAGGAAGCCAGGAAGCCAGGATAGCCAAGTGTTTTTCAGAAAATGGGTGCTCAATAAATGTTTGCTGATCTCATTAGAACTAAAGTTTAATTAGAAAATAAAAGTGGCTTGTACTATCTTCATTTATTTTCTGGATTTCTTGTCCTCAGGGTGCATTCGAGAAGATCTTTTCTCTTTGGCCACTGTCCAAGTGTTTTGAACTGAAAGGAAATGTCTATGAATGGTGGTTCAGATGGAGATTAGATCGTTATGTATGTATTTACCTTGTGGTCTTTTTCTACTTGAATTTTACTGTGAAAAATACTTGGGAAATCTGGATTTCTTTGCATTTAGTTATTGTACAAGGAAACATGTTTATTTGGTAAATCAAAGTATTCCTTCCCCCCCTTTTAATAGCAGATAAAGAGTATGCATATGAATGTACATTAGCAAGAAATTAGTCACATTGTTGTCTATAAAGTTATTAGGCAATATAGCAAGGTGTCAGGCTACAAAATCAATGTAAAAAATCTGTGGCATTTCTTTATGCAAACACTAAAACTGAAGAAGAAGACATCCAGAAATCACTCCCATTCACTGTTGCAACAAAATCAATAAAATACCTAGGAGTAAAGCTGACCAAAGAAGTGAAAGACTTGTATACTGAAATATATACTTCTTAATACATATAAAAAATGCTAGTGAGAAATGAGAAAATAAAAGCCTAAAGTTCAGACTTTCTATGTAGGACTTAAACTTCAAGAGTTAAACTTTAAGCAATGAAATAAATTCAACAATTTTTTGAAATTATAAGCAACAAAGAAAACATATTGTAAAAATATTAAAATAAGCTGGTTCATTTTGAGCAGTTTCAGTAGCAAGTAAAGAAATATAGTCGCAGGGTAGACATTCAGCTTCCCGGGGTGGGGGGTGGGGAGGATGGTATGGGACATAGTCTTTTGGTGGTGGGAATGGTGTTTATGTAAAAGAAAATGAAAAAAAAGATGTATATATTTAAAACAATACTTTTCTCTTATTTTTCAGGTAGTTTTTCATGGAATGTTGTTCGCTTTCATTTATTTGGCTTTGCAAAAGCGTCAAGTGCTTTCTGAAGGAAAAGGGGAACCTCTTTTTTCAAACAGGATTTCAAATTTTCTATTGTTTATTTCAGTAGTTTCTTTCTTGGTAAGTTACAAATTTTAATCTACTTTTCCAACATCCTCAATAATATAGAAAATTACAGTAAGAGAAAATTAACAATTTAAAATAGAAAAATAATTTATTTTAGGGAGTCAGGCGGTAGCACAGTGGCTTAAGTGCATGTGACACAAAGTGCAAGGACTGGTACAAGGATCCCAGTTCAAGCCCCTGGCTCCCCACCTGCAGGGGAGTTGCTTCATAAATGGTGAAGCAGGTCTGCAGGTGTCTTTCTCTCCCCCTCTCTGTCTTCCCCTCCTCTCTCCATTTCTCTCTGTCCTAACAACGGCATCAGTGACAACAACAATAAAAAGCCAACAAGGTCAACAAAAGGGAAAATAAATATTTTTTTTAAAATAATTTATTTTAAAATTATTTACTTGGGGCTAAGCAGTGATGCCTCTGGCAGAGTTACATGTTACCATACACAGGGATCTCCAGGTTTGAGCCCCTTACTCCCCACCTGCAGGGTGGAGGCTTCACCAGTGGTGATGTAGTACTACAGTTGTCTTTCTCTCTCTCTCTCCTTTCATTCTCAAGTTTTCTCTTTCCAAAATAAGTAAAGTAAAAATGAAATCAAATTATTTTGTTTTTCTAATTGAAAATAAATTCTGAAGAGAATACATAAGAAATTTATATGTGAAAAATAACTAAATGAAATAATGAATTTTGAAAGTTGTTACTGGAAAAAAATGCATCACATATGGTTTCTGAAACATCAGTACCTACTGATCACTATTTCTGGAAAAGCATAGTCCTGTGCTCCTTTCTCTGCTTTCTTATGTTTAAGCATTTGAACAAACTGCAAAGTGAGTGGTGAGCAAACTTGTGGAAATTTTTTTTCTGAAGTATTTTAAAATATTCAGTAGTCTTATAAAGACTGGGTGGTGGTGACCTGGTTAAGTCCACACATAACCATGAGCAAGGACTCAGCTTCAGTCTCTCGTTCCCACTGCAGGGAGAAGCTTCACCAGCAGTAAGGCAGCGCTGCAGGTGTTTCTCATTTCCTTTCACTCTCTGTCTCCCTCTCCCTTCTTAGATTCTCTATCATAAAAGAAAGGAAAAAATGCCCACCAGAAGCAGTGGATTTGTTGTGTAGGGCCCAAGGCCCAGTGATAGCCCTCGTGTCTATATGTGTGTGTGTGTGTGTGTGTGTGTGTGTGTGTGTAAGAGACAATGTTGTAAATTAAAGAAACTGCATCAAATGTTATGGATGGCTGCCTCTTAAGGCATAACTGTTTTGTGAACTGATATATATTGTCTTGTTTTAGACTTATTCCATCTGGGCTAGCAGTTGTAAAAACAAAGCAGAGTGCAATGAACTTCATCCATCTGTTTCTGTGGTACAGGTAAGTACCTTGGTTTAGATAAATTAATTTAATTATAGCTAGTGATCTCTACTCTGTGTTAATACCATGTTACATGTGAGAGGTTCAGTGTTAAAATACAGCACCTACTTATAAGCTAATAAATAAGTGGATCAATAGACATTCATTTATTCACTCTAAATTTTCATTATATACTATGTGCTGGATACTTTACTCATGACTACAGTGCTATTTTACAATAGATATAATACAAATATGACATAGTACTTAACCTCACAGAGCTGACATTACAGATAGTAATCATATCATTACCACATAATTATAGATAAGAATAAATGGTGATGCAAAAGAATGCCATAAAGAAACACAGCCCAGATGAAGTGAAAATAAGTAGAAATCAGAAATTATTTCCCTGAGATAAATGAAGTTGAGGAAAGAAGGATAAGCAGATATAAAGAAGCAAGAAATTAGACCCTGTGGTGGATAGGAGCATGGCATTTTCAGTGAACTTAAAAGCCATTGGAATTGGAGCTCAAAGAGCCAGAGTCTGTGTAGAGAAGTGTGTGGTACTGACTGGGAGATGGACCAAGATTAGGCACAATTCAAATCAGATTGTACATGATTTATAGATAACACAGATTTTAATAGGACATTGTGATTAGTGTGTGGGTGCTTAAGAGGACTATTTCCTAACCCATATTCTTGTTAGAGTAGGATTTCTGGAAAAGTAGTGTCCAATCCAAGGCCTGAAAAATGAGTAGCCTACCAAAGAGCCTGGAGAATTTCTGGAGGATCTTCTTTTAGGTCTTACATTCTTTGCACTGCATGAATTGTTATTCCTCTTAGACTTGTGTTCAGTCAGTAGCACCAAACGTGTGATAGACTCCCCAAGCACTGTTGATAATGATTTTTCTTTTTCTTTTCTTTTTTTTTTTTTTGTCCTCACTAGGCTTTAGTGCCCCAGTCTGACATTTTCAGATAGTAAAGGGCGGGGGGGGGGGGGGGGGGTTTTGACACAGAGAAGGGACAGTACACCAAAGCTTCCTCTAGGGCTATAGTTCTCCTGTGTTGTGGACCAGGGGATTAAGCCTAGTTAGTGCACGTAGCAAAGCAGGCTCCCAGATGAGCTATTTCCTCAGCCCCATTCATGAAATTTTAAACATACTGTATTTATATAGCATTTTTATGACTTGTGTAGATAGGAGTAATATTACAGTTAACTCTTTGTATATCATATCTCACCCTCTATTTTAACAACCATTTCTGTAACCCACAAGATGAAAATATGTTACCATTCTTGGTGCACCAGTACAGAACATAATAAGGAGACCCAAGGGAGACAGAAAAATCACTGGTTGCACATAGAATAACACTAACGTAAACACTCAACCCATATTACCGTCTTTGTAGTCATCGCCTTCTATATATTTATATTTCCTTATTTACTCTTTCAGTTTCTCCATGGCAGAGTAAAGAAACGTAGTATGAAGAACAATTGAATAAGTTACTAACTTTATTGTCTGCTACTTCTTTTCAAAAACACTTCTCCAGGGAGTCGGGCTGTAGCGCAGCGGGTTAAGCGCAGGTGGCGCAAAGCACAAGGACCGGCATAAGGATCCCGGTTTGAACCCTGGCTCCCCACCTGCAGGGGAGTCGCTTCACAGGCGGTGAAGCAGGTCTGCAGGTGTCTATCTTTCTCTCCCCCTCTCTGTCTTCCCCTCCTCCGTTTCTCTCTGTCCTATCCAACAACGACGACAACAATAATAATAACTACAACAATAAAACAACAAGGGCAACAAAAGGGAATAAATAAATAAAATAAAATATTAAAAAAAAAACACTTCTCCTTTATTGAAATAAGTCTGGGTATCCAGAGGGCTCCAAATGTTAATAGATTTCATCCTTTTCATGACTACATTCTACTCTTAATTCTCAGATCCCACCATAAGACAGAAATAGGAGAATAGGTAGGGAGTGAATGGGAATGTTCACAGGACATTGTGATTATAGAAATATACATACATATAACTGCTAAAGATTATTTGCATACATCTACATTTATGTAATTATATATCCTTGGATAATATATTAAGGAGGGCTCATTGAGGTCCTAAGCATGTACAAAATTTCTAGAGTCTCATTAGAAAAAACTTTCCCAGTTAAACCCAATAGAAGGCTAATGGATCCGTCCTTGAAACCTGACCTGCACACAAGTGATTGGCCATAATTTTTTCTTATTTCATTTTACTCTACTTTTTATTTAATTTTAGGCAGAAAATATAAATATAAAGGCAGAAAGAGAAAAAAATAAGACCATAGCACCTAAACATGTTTTAGTGTAGTATAGGGTCAGACTCAAACCTGGGTTATGCACATGACAAAAGAGCCTGGTGTCAGTGTAAGCTATTGTACTCACCCTGGCCATGGTTAGCCCAGTATCCCAAAAATTATAACTGCTGCTCACATTTTAAACGTTACTGTTATTATTTCTGTATTAAGCTAAGTACAGCAGTCTAGACTGCACTTGTCTTCTCAGTGATTATTATTTCTTTGATGTTTACTCTTCTAAACTCATTGCTTACTATAAATACATGACAAAAGTAGAAAGTGATTTGCTTGCATCTCTTTCTGGTTTTCTGATGCTGAAGGGGATAGGAGGAAGAGAGTGGTATCATGAAACCAAGAAACAGACTAAGCTATTGAAAAAAGCCACTGAACTTGATAGGTATCAAGTTCAACAACATTAAGGATAAAGTTACCACTTGAAGGAAAGTATCAAGCAAAATGCATTCAATAAAATGATTGTTGGGGCTGAACAATGACACACCTGGTTGAGTGCACACATTACCATACACATGAGCCCACGTTCAAGTCCCTAAGGGAAGTTTCATGAGTTGTGCAGCAGTGCTGCAAGTACCTCTCTCTGTCTCTATCTCCCCTGCCTCTCTCGATTTTTCTGTATCCTATCAACTAAAAAAGAGGTGTGGGGGAGGAGGGAAATTGACTTCCAGAAGCAGTGAATATTGCATGCAGACAACCAAGCCTTACCAGTGATGACCCTGGTAGAAGTAAAAAAGTTTGTTAATATTTTATTTATATTTTTTCTTTAGATTTTAGCTTTTATTCTGATAAGAAATATCCCTGGATATGCCCGTTCAGTTTACAGTTCATTTTTTGCGTGGTTTGGAAAAATCTCATTGGAGGTTGGTACATTAATGTTATTTTTTTTTATCTTACATAATCAAGTTTTATGTGACGTGTTCATGTTTGTGTATGTAATTAATCATGTATTTTTAAAACAAAATAATACTACATATAGGATTTAGGGAAGATTCAGAATTTATAATAACAGTTAAGTATGGTAGAATACTTTTGAGGATTTTTTATATGACTAGTATAGATAACTTTTAAAATATTCTTTCCAGTATCTCTAGTTTTCATGTAAAACCAATATGCTGAAATAAGGAGAGAAAAAAATGTAATAGATATGACTGGAATCAAGCTTGGGAATTTGATTTGTTGTTGGTCATCTCCATAATTAAATTATGTTACTAGAATTCGTTTTACTGCTACTTATAAAATTTACCTTTACTATTGGAAATTTTGAGAAAAAAATTTAAGCTCATTACATTTTGCATGTAATAATGTAAAATCACCTTTAATATCAGTTTAAAGTAGGTTTTAAAGTATATTCCAGGTATTCTGAGCTTTATCATTTGAAATAGAATATTACAAAACAGTAGAATGTGTGGCATAATCATAAAAGATGTTTTCAAGTATAAGGTATTCTGAGTTGTCTTTAAAAGAGAGAAGTTTGCATTCTTAAGTTAATTTCTGTTATTCTCTTTAGTCTCATTATGAAATTATGTAGAAGCTAGAACTCTTGATCATGAATGATTGCCAAGTCATTCAGTGGACAAAAGAATACTTATTTTGCCATATCCTTAAATAAGTGAAGCCTGAGATTGAATAACTTTACTACTTACTGTTTCTGCTAAAAATCAAGAAGTTTTTTTTTTTTTTTACTTTTTTCCTATTTTATTTGATAAGACAGAGAGAAATTGAGAGGGGAGGAAGAGATAGAGAGGGGAAGAGAAAGAGAAACAGCTATAACACTGCTTCACTGTTCAGGAAGCTTCCCCCCTACAGGTAGGAACTGGGGGCTTGAACCCATGTTCTTGTGCATAGTGATATATGCATTCAACCAGGGGGCATCAACCACTCAGCCCCTACAATAATTATTTTTTTTAATTTTTTATTTAAGAAAGGATTAATGAACAAAAACATAAGGTAGGAGGGGTACAACTCCACACAATTCCCACCACCAAATCCCCATAACCCACCCCCTCCCATGATAGCTTTCCCATTCTCTAGCCCTCTGGGAGCATGGACCCAGGGTCGTTGAGGGTTGCAGAAGGTAGAAGGTCTGGCTTCTGTAATTGCTTCCTCGCTGAACATGGGCGTTGACTGGTCAGTCCATACTCCCAGTCTGCCTCTCTCTTTCCCTAGTAAGGTATGTCTCTGGGGAAGCTGAGCCCCAGGACACATTGGTGGGGTTTTCAATCCAGGGAAGCCTAGCCAGCATCCTGGTGGCATCTGGAACCTGGTGATTGAAAAGAGAGTTAACATATGAAGCCAAACAATTTGTTGAGCAATCATGGATCCCAAGCTTGGAATAGTGGAGAGGAAGTGTTAGGGAGGTACTCACTGCAAACTCTAGTGTACTTCTGCTTTCAGGTATATATTTTGCAGTAGTTTATGGATACGTGTGCACATAAGCTCTCTCTCACAGAAACTGGTGTATATCTAGGTTATGGGACTTTGTTAGAAAGTGAACTACCTGAGATGAAATTAGAGTGTACTATAAAAGGAAAGGTCTCACCCGAGTAATGAAGCTGAAGGGTTGTCATTCCACACGTGAAGTCTCTGGATACAGCCTGAGGTGAAGCATGTTGAGGTGGCAATCGTTGCTTTGGTTAGGTTGTGATCGGCGGATGCAATATTATTTGGTTTGGATTGGGAGATGCATACGGGAAAGTGGGCCCTATCCAAGGGTTCCAGGACTGGGGGAAGTAGGGGCTCTATAGTGAAGATGTGAGGTTCCTGCTGTCTTAGGGTTCAAAAAGACAATCGATAGTTAATATTATCATCGCATTATTTGTTAATTGGGTTAACTTTGAAAAGTCCCTTTGTTATGGTTTGCTGTACAGTATCCAGTATCTTGTATATAGCTGTGCTATTGGATGCTTCTAATCTACTTGGTCTAGGCTTTTGAGAGAGTCCGCATATCAAATACACAGCCTATATATTAAAAAGATTCAGTTTATCTTTTGAGAAACTTTGAGACATACAATTGATTTCCCCCTCTCATATTAATTAACTACTGATTTATATGTCTACAGTTTGCTAGGAGTGTACATAAACACCATTCCCACCACCAAAGGACTGTGACCCATCCCTCCCGCCCACTCCCACCCCCCACTGGCCCAGGAAGCTACATGTCTACCCCTCACCACTGGGTTTCTACTTTGGTGCCCTACTTACAATTTGATCAGGTCCTGCTTTTAGTTTCCCTTTCAGATCTTCTTAGTCAGCTTCTGTTGATGAGTGGGATCATCCCATACTCATCTTTATCTTTCTGACTTAGTTCACTTAACATAATTCCTTCTAGCTCTGTCCAAGATGGGTCAGAGAAGCTGGGTTCATTGTTTTTGATAGCTGCATAGTATTCCATTGTGTATATATACCACAGCTTTCTCAGCCACTCATCTGTTGTTGGGCACCTGGGTTGCTTCCAGGTTTTAGCTATTATGAATTGTGCTGCTATGAACATAGGAGTACACACCTCTTTTTGGTTGGGTGTTATGGAGTCCTTGGGGTATAACCCCAGGAGAGGAATTACTGGATCATATGGAAGGTCCATGTCTAGCCTTCTGAGAGTTTTCCAGACTGCTCTCCACAGAGGCTGTACCAATTTACATTCCCACCAGCAATGTAAAAGGGTTCCTCTGTCCCCACATCCTCTCCAGCATTTGCTGCTGTCCTTTTTGATGTATGCCATTCTTACAGGAGTGAGGTGGTATCTTAGTGTTGTCTTAATTTGCATTTCTCTGACAATCAGTGACCTAGAGCAGTTTTTCATATGTTTGTTAGCCTTTTGGATCTCCTCTGTGGTGAATGTTTTGTTCATTTCCTTTGCCCATTTTTGGATGGGGTCATTTGCTTTTTTGCGGCTAAGTTTGCTGAGCTCTTTATATATTTTGGTGATTAGTTTCTTGTCTGATGTCTGGCATGTGAAGATCTTCTCCCATTCTGTGAGGGGTCTCTCTGTTTGTTTAATAGTTTCTTTGGATGTGCAGAAGCTTTTCAATTTGATGTAGTCCCATTGGTTTGTTTCTGCTTTAGTCTTCCTTGCAATTGGGTTTGATTCATCAAAGATGTCCTTGAGGTGTATGTGGGAAAGTGTTTTACCAATGTTTTCCTCTAAGTATTTGATTGCTTCTGGTCTGACATCTAGGTCTTTGATCCATTTGGAGTTGATTTTTGTTTCTGGTGAGAGAAAGTGGTTCAATTTCATTCTTCTGCATGTTTCAACCCAGTTTTCCCAGCACCATGTATTGAAGAGAGCCTCCTTTTTCCATTTAATCCTTTGGGCCCCCTTATCAAAGATTAGATGCCCATAGGTGTTGGGATTTACTTCTGGGCTTTCAATTCTGTTCCACTGGTCTGTGTGCCTATTTTTGTTCCAGTACCATGCTGTTTTGATGATGATGGCTTTATAATATTGTTTAAGGTCTGGGAGTGTGATGCCTCCATTTCTGTTTCTTTTCCTTAAGATGGTTTTGGCAATTCTAGGTGTTTTTAGGTTCCAGATAAATGATTGTAGTGTTTGTTCTATTCTCTTAAAGAAGCTTGGTGGAACTTTGATGGGTATTGCATTAAATTTGTATATGGCTCTGGGGAGAATATTCATTTTGATGATATTTATTCTTCCAATCCATGAGCATGGGATATCTTTCCATTTCTTGGTATCAGTTTCTGTCTCCTTGAGTAGCGACTCATAGTTTTCAGTATACAAGTCTTTCACTTCTTTGGTCAACTTTATTCCTAGGTATTTGATTGATTTTGCTGAAACAGTAAATGGGAGTGATTTCTGGATGTCTTCTTCTTCAGATTTAGTGTTTGCATAAAGAAATGCCACTGATTTTTGTACATTGATTTTGTAGCCTCATACCTTGCTATATTGCCTAATAACTTCCAGTAATTTTCTACTGGATTCTTTAGGTCTTTCTATGTATACTATCATATCATCTGCAAATAGTGAGAGCTTGACTTCTTCCATTCCAATCTGTATCCCTTTGGTTTCTTTCTCTTGCCTGATTGCTATGGCAAGAACTTCCAATACTATGTTGAAGAGTAACGGTGACAGTGGACAGCCCTGTCTAGTCCCCGATCTGAGAGGGAATGCTTTCAGCTTCTGTCCATTGAGTTGATGTTGGCTGTAGGTTTGCTATATATAGACTCCACTATCTTGAGGAATTTCCCATCTATTCCCATTTTTTGTAGAGTTTTGAGCATGAATGGGTGTTGGATTTTGTCAACGGCTTTCTCTGCATCTATTGAGATAATCATGTGGTTTTTGGCTTTGCTTTTATTGATGTGGTGAATGACATTGATTGACTTACGGATGTTGAACCAGCCTTGCATTCCTGGGATGAATCCCACTTGGTCATGATGAACAATCTTTTTGATGTGTTGCTGTATCCGGTTGGCCAAGATCTTGTTTAATATTTTGGCATCTGTGTTCATCAGAGATATTGGTCTGTAGTTTTCCTTTTTTGTTCTGTCCCTATCAGCTTTTGGTATCAGGGTGATGTTGGCTTCATAAAAGGTGGAAGGGAGTATTCCTGTTTCTTCAATCTTATGAAATAGCTTAAGAAGTATGGGTATTAACTGTTTCCTGAAAGTTTTGTAGAATTCGTTTGTGAAGCCATCTGGTCCAGGACTTTTGTTGTTGGGGATATTCTTAATAACGGTTTCAATTTCTTTGTCTGTGATTGGTGCATTTAGATTTTGTAGTTCTTCTTGGTTCAGTTTTGGAAGTGCATAGGTTTCTAGGAATTGTTCCATTTCTTCCAGATTCTCTAGCTTGGTGACATATAGTTCTTTATAGAAGTTTCGCAGGATTCTCTGGATTTCTGTGGTGTCAGTTGTGATATCTCCTGCATCGTTTACAATTCTATTAATTTGAGTCTTCTCTCATTTTTGTTTGGTGAGTCTGGCTAAAGAAGTTTTTTTATTGCCCTCCTATTTTCTGAAGTAGCTTAAGCATCCTCCTATACTTTGGTATGCTTAAGTAATGTGATGGAAGAATCATTTTTGTAATTAAAGTAAAAAAGAAAAAAAATTGGCTTCAGGTCTAATGTCCGGATCTTTGATCCACTTGAGCTAACTTTTTGGTATATGGTGGTTAGTGGGGATCTAGTTTCATTTTTTCTACATGTGGCTGTCCAGTTTTTCTTGCACCATTTGCTGAAGAGGCCTTCTTTTCCCATTGAATAGTTTTGGCCTTTTATCATGCATTAGGTACATGTATTAACTTATTTCAGAACTCTCAGTTCTGTTCCATTGGTCCAAGTATCCATTTTTATTCCAGCATCATGCTGCTGTAATTATTGCTTTGTAGCAATAATTAAAACTGAAACTGGGGAGTATGATACTGCCAATTGTTTTTGCCTTTTTTAGGATAAGTTCAATTTCCTTGAAGAATGATACTGAAATTTTGGCAAAGACTGCATTGAATCAATAGGTTGCTTCTGGTAGAATGGCAATTTTAGTATTTATTCTTCAAATTCACAAACAAGAGATGTTCTTCCATTTCTTTGTCTCATTCTCTATTTTAACAATAACCTATAGTTGTTAAGGCAAAGACCTTCCACCTCCTTTATGAGATTTAATCTGAGATATTTTTGTCTTTTTGGTTTTCCTTTGACTCGTCATCTGTGTATAGAAATGCCACTGATTTATGTGTTTTGTATCCTGACACTCTACTGAATTTATTAGTTACTTCCAGTAGTTTTTTTGGTAGAGTCTTTGGGGTTCTCTGGGGACATTTTCATGACATAGACAAATAGTGGTAGTTTAATTTCTTCCTTTTCAACTGTTTATTTCGTTGATGTCTCTTTCTTGCCTAACTGGACTGGCTAAGTCCTCCAAGACTTGTTGAATAATAGTGGTGCTAGTCAACACCCTTGCTAGTTCCAGATTTTAGGGGGAAAACTTTCAGTTTTCCTCACTGAATATGATGTTAACCATGGCTTTATCATATATGGCCTTGATTACTTTGAGGAATTTTCGTTCTTTTCCCAGTTTCTTAAGAGCCTTTATCATAAATGGATATTGGATCTTGTTAAATGCATTTTCAGCACCTATTGATGTGGCCATGTAATTTTTTTATCTTCTTTTTTGTCGATATGATGGATTACACTGGCTGCCTTGGGAATGTTGAATCATCCTTACTTCCCAGGGATGAGCACCACTTAGTCTCGGTGGATTATTATCTTAATATATTGTTGGATTTTATTTACCAAGATATTGTTGAAGATCTTTGCATCAGTGAATATAGGTCTGTAGTTTTCTATTTTTAGTAGAGTACTTTCCTGCTTTGGCAATCAGAGTGATGTTAGTTTTATAGGTGTTTGAGAGTGATTCCCCTTCTTCAATTTTCTGGAAGGTTTTGAAGAGAATCATCACAACTTAAATGTTGATAGACACACAAGCAGTAGCTCTTGGGGGGATCTGAATAAGAGAGTCCAGATACTATTCTGTCATTTTTCTTCTATGCCATGCAAAAAAAAAGAAATGTTTTTAAAATCAGAAGGTCCTGTGGTTCATTTTTGGGGACTTAGAAGCAGTACTTCAACAAGTGCTAGAGGATAAATTACAGTAAACAAGTCAGACCGGCAGGGAAATAGAATCAAATAGTTTGGGGAAAGCCTTCTAATATAATTATGCTATCGAATGTTTAAATTGAGAAAAACTGATTTATTCATGGACAAACCTAACATTAAATATTTTTCTTCTAGCTGTTTATATGTCAGTATCACATATGGTTGGCGGCGGACACAAGGGGTATCTTGGTACTCATCCCTGGAAACCCTATGCTCAACATCATCGTCAGCACTTTCATATTTGTCTGTGTAGCACATGAGATTTCTCAGATCACCAATGACCTTGCGCAGATATTCATTCCTAAAGATAATTCATCTCTATTGAAGAGGTTAGCATGCACTGCTGCATTCTTTTGTGGACTCCTCATTTTATCATCCATTCAAGATAAATCAAGACATTAAATATTTTACATTCTTAAAAAAACATAAACTCGGGGGAGTCGGGCTGTAGCACAGCGGGTTAAGCGCAGGTGGTGCAAAGCACAAGGACCGGCATAAGGATCCCGGTTCAAACCCCGGCTCCCGGTTCAAACCCCGGCTCCCGGTTCAAACCCCGGCTCCCCACCTGCAGGGGAGTCTCTTCATAGGTGGTGAAGCAGGTCTGCAGGTGTCTATCTTTCTCTCCTCCTCTCTGTCTTCCCCTCCTCTCTCCATTTCTCTCTGTCCTATCCAACAACGACAACAACAATAATAACTACAACAATAAAACAACAAGGGCAACAAAAGGGAATAAATAAATAAAATAAATATTTAAAAAATAAAAAACAAAAAAAAAACCATAAACTCTTCTGACAATTTTTGTGTCTGCCTCAGAAAAACATCTGCCTGGAGATATGTAATGTAAATAAAAACGGGTGTGGCAAGAGGACAGCTAAGTGTCATCTGCTGAGCATATGTGGCTGTATGTATTTGAAATGTACATAACTGATTCGAAATGCTAAAAGAAAAAAAAAAAAGATGAAGCAGGATACATTGTATAGGATTGCATGTGAAGAGTCTTTTTCCCCCCAAGCTGTATTTCCATGTATAAATGATTTCAAGTTGAAATACAGTGGCAAGAAAACAGTGAACTCTCCAGAAAATAATACAAATAATTTGATTAGTTCGATGTCACCACTAAGTTTGTTTTTTTTTTTTTTTTTACTTACTAAATTTGTGGTAATAAGATTGTCTAAGCCTATATTCATCACTAAACTTCCTATTTCACTGAAATCTTTCTTCTCCGAGAATAACTAGTTTTGTTCTCTTATATGTACAATGATATGGAATGATAAACAGTATGTCTCTAATTTATGTATGTTCATGTTACGGTGTTATATGATACTTGATTTTGCTTTCTAATGTGATTTTCAGGTATACAGACTAATTCTTGAACAGTTTCACAGTATTGCTCTAGACTTCATAATAGGATTTTGCCATTGTTGATGTTTCTTTTCATAAAGGCCAAATGTACTTTCCAACCCATTCACCTATTTCCTTCCCTTAAGTGTGTAATGTTAACTGTCCTGTGGTTCCACTTAGAGTGTTTTCCCTCAACCAATTAGTTTTTGTATATTATTTCCAATGTTTGGAAAGCTCCTTATAGTCATTTTGGTATTTCCTAGTACTCCTATTTAAAAAAAAAATATATATATATATATATATTTATCAATCTGTACTGTGCAGTGTAGTAAATATTCAAGTTGTTACAATTGAAATGTATGACCATAAGTAGAATTTTTAGTAAATTAGTGACTTTGGGCAACATATGTATTTAGTTTTGTTTAGTTTTGTCTTGTTACAAACTGATAAAAATTTATTTATCTGTTGTACAGATTTGATTAGACTTTTTATGTTTGGAAGGTTGTTTGCTCTTACTCTGTGTGGGATAAAAATATTTTCTGTTCATGATATGTGAAAATATGTAGTAATTTAAACAGTAAACAAATGTTCTGTGGATGCTTATTTTTGTATTGACAAAGTGTCAATTAAACTATATGTGTTATTTTAAAACAAGCTTGATCCATTTAATTGTATGTGTTCAGATTTCTAATTTATTTCTTCAGCTTAAATTTGCTTTTTCAAACTCTGTATGCAAAGGAATAAAGAAAATGGTTAAGGGTTAGGGTAAATAGCATAATGGTTATATGAAGAGACTCTCATGCCTGAGGCTCCAAAATCCCAGGTTCAATCCCCTGCACCACCATAAAGGAGAGCTGAGCAATGCTCTGGTGTAAATAAATAAATAAATAAATAAATAAAAGTTAAATTACTTAGTTATTAGAACTTATAAAGATAATCTTACTCTTATACCCACTAAATGTAAGCATCATGGTTTACTAGTAGTTCTACTTGAAGATTTAAAATGTTTGATTATTATTCTCTAGAACTGGATTTGTATGCTAGTGTTAACCTCCCATTAATTGAGGTACATTTCTTGAAACAAAATACGTTCTTTCTCTTTCTCTCTTTTTCTGCCCTTACTTAATCTTTTGACATTTCCCAAATAGACAATTGTAGTGATTCATTGCTCTGCTTCCTGGACTGTAGCCTTATAAGTGGAGAATAGTATAGTTATAAATCAAAAACTTCCAAGTACTGTGATCACATTATTCTTGCTGGTGTGACTTGCCAATGAGTAAAGTGCATTTTAATTTAGCTTCTAAGTTTTATCACCTGAAAAAGATTCTTCCCATTGAAACAATTGAAGAGAAGATGACCAGTATTTCTGGATTTGTTTTTGTTTTTTTGAAACAGTACGCTTTCCAATTGTGACATACAAGTGAATATTAAGTTTTCTATTCATTTGTGTTCAGCCTTAAAACTTAATATGCCCTGTTTCTTAGTCATATGCACTTGCTTAGTATGCAGCATTGTTTGATATATATTTCTGAGTTATTTATTTTTGTATAATACCAGGAAATGAGCTCAGGACCTCACACACAGGCAAAATACTGCTGAGTGATCTGCAAGGTCTAATTTTTCATTCTTTTTATTCACTGGGGAGAGAAGAGGAGAGAGAAAAGATTTTAGCACTGCCCCTCTATCTGGGGAGCTCCTCTCCTCCTCACCTTCCATAGAATGCTCTTTGCATCTACCTATATCCAACTTAATTTTGAAAGTAGCCTTTAAATTTCCCCCTTCCTTATGAAACCAATTGCTTCAATCATCTTCTTTTAAATCACTGTAACAATTTCTTGTTCCCATGATATCTTTCATTTCTCTGCAACTCCAGAGTAAAAACAGTACTCCTTATGAATATAGTAAGGCACTATACACAAAGTAGAAATAAGATACTTGATTATCAGCTAAAATTTTTTGGCTATACTTCTCCCATCTTAAGATAAAATTCCTTTTCATCTCTTGTCTTTACTCAACCACTTCCTCATTTATCTTATCCTACAATCTGAAGGGCTCTTGTTAAGATCAGTGGAAACCACCATATTGCTAAATCCAAAGAATTTTCAGACTTCATCTTTCTTGATCTAGATCAGTATTTGATGTACTTATCTTACTGTCTCACCTTTAAACTATCTTATATACTATGCTGCCACGACTTTACCATTTCCTATTTTCTTCCTCCTTTAGTATCCTTCCCTGAAAGGTTATTCCTTGCATTCTCTTCACACTATCGAACTCTAAACTGCAATTAATCAAAATTCAGTCCTCAAACCTTCACCCACATACCTCCTTTATGTTATATCACTTAGTTACAGGACATCTATATTCTATTGATTGACAAATGTGTTTCTCCAATCTGACCTTCTTCCCCAAAATTCAGACTCAGATACTATTTAACTAACATCTGTTTAATATCCAAAAGACAACTCGAACTTTACAAAAACTAAGTTGGGTGTGATGTGCAAACACCTACCACAGAGAGATGAAAGGTTATTATCTATGTGTCAGCTACTGTCCTGTAAGCCATCTTCCCATCAAAAATAATAATAATAAAATAAATATATATGTAAATAAAGCTGAGAATCCCCACTACTAGCCACAAAGAAAAATATGACATACAACATTTACCTTTTTCAGTAAGTAGTCATTACTACTTACATTCAGTAAGTGGTAGAAAGTGAATGAATAGGGGCTGGTTGGTGGCATACCTGGTTGAGTGCACATATTGCAAAGCATAAGGACCCAAGTTCAAGCCCCCAGTCTCCACCTGCAAGGGGAAGTACTTCTCAAGTACTAAAGTACTTCTCAAGTACTAAAGCAGGGCTACGGGTATCTCTCTCTCTCTCTCTCTCTCTCTCTCTCTCCCTACTCTCTTGATTTCTGGCTGTCTTTATTCAATAAATAGATAAATTTTATTTTTTAGATATTTTTTATTTTTTAGATAATTTTTTTTTAAAAAGTTTTGCAAATAAAAGGAATAAACTCACTTCTGTGACTCTAGACTTGGGTTTCAAACTAATTAATATTTTTATCTTTATTTGTTTATTAGATAGAGACCATCAGAAGGAAGGGGGAAATAGAGCGGGAGAGAGGCAGAGAGACACCTGCAGCACTGCTCCACTCTCAAAGATTTCCCCCAGCAGGTGGTGACCAGGGACTCAAACCTGTGTCCTTGTGCATTGTAACATGTGCACTCAACCAGATGCACCACCACCTGGACCCAGGTAATTTGTATTTTAAGTGGTAGGTAATTCAGGACAAAATTAGTGACAACCATTTCTGAAAAAGAAAATAGCACTCTAGAATTAAGCACCCACTTCTTTCTTTCCTTAACTCCATTCCCACCTAGCATATGATATCTGAATGAAAGAAAGAAAGCAAAGAGAGCATTTCCACAGAGACTACAAAATTGAAAATCAAAACTACAATGAGGATGGGGAAGATAACATAATGGCTATGCAAAAAAGACTTACATACCAGGGGATTCAACATCCCAAGTTCAAATCACCGCTATAAACCAGAGCTGAGCAGTATTCTGGTAGAAAGGAAAAGGGGAGGGGAGGGGAGGGGAGGGGAGAGAGGAGGGGAAGGAAGAGGGGAGGGGGAGAGAGGAGAGGGGAGGGGAGAGGAGGGGGTTAGCAGAGGTGAATGGAAGGGAGAAGAAGGGAAAAGAGAGGAGGGGGAAAGGGAGAAGGAAAGAAACTATAATGATATAATACATATCCAAGAAAACTAAAATGGAGTAATGGAAGGAGTTGGAATTCATCATAGGCTATTTGAATACATTATTAAGTTATATCATTAAACTATATTTATATCATTGTGGAGTAGTTTCAGGAATATATAGATTAATGGGCAGAATTGAAAGCACAGATTTTAATAAGAGCACATTAGAATAAAGTAGTGTGTAATAAACTAATGCTTTTATATTACTAAGGAAAAGTAGAATTATTTTTAGTCCCAAGACAATTGCTTAACTGGGGGGGGGGGGGGGCTGTTGGTAAGGGTAATAAATTCTCATTCTTACTCTCTATACTGAAACATTTAATATGAATCACTAGCTTAAAAAAATAAAATGTAGGAAATGTAACTAAGTATCATAAGAGGAAAATTCAGATAAAGCAATAAGCAAACCCTGAATTACATTCTATTATACAAAATTGTAAACCAGTATGGCAAAAGAAATAGAAAAGAAACAGGGGCCTGGGTGGTGGCACACCCTATTTTTTTTTTTATTTAAGAAAGGATTAATTAACAAAACCATAGGGTAGGAGGGGTACAACTCCACACAATTCCCACCACCCAATCTCCATATCCCACCCCCTCCCCTGGTAGCTTTCCCATTCTCTATCCCTCTGGGAGCATGGACCCAGGGTCATTGAGGGTTGCAGAGGTAGGAGGTCTGGCTTCTGTAATTGCTTCCCCACTTTTCTTCTTCTAGCGTTTGCCCTTCTTCCGTAGCCAGTCAACAGCGTCAGGTTGAGCCTGATGTAAAGTTTCGAGACCTCCTTTGAATCTGGAGAGGTGGCAGTCATTGACTATGTGGGTCATAGTCTGTCTGGAGCCGCAGGGGCAGTTCGGGTCGTCTCTGGCTCCCCAGCGTTGGAACATAGCAGCGCACCGGCCATGGCCTGTTCGATAGCGATTGAGGAGGGCCCAATCATAACGTGCTAGGTCAAAGCCGGGTTGACGCTTGCAGGGGTCTGTGATGAGGTGTTTGTTCTTGACCTCAGCTGACTGCCAACTCTGTTTCCAAGAGTCTGGAACAGAGAAGTTCAGTGTAGGCATAGGGGACCAGATTGGGTGACGAGACATCAAGCGTTGGACAGGGTGGGCGAAGATATCTGCGTATATTGGCAGGTCCGGTCGAGCGTAGACGTGGGAAATGAACTTAGATGATGCTGCATCCCGACGAATATCTGGCGGGGCGATGTTGCTAAGGACTGGCAGCCATGGAACCTGGATAATTTCTGGAACGGATGGTTCCAGAAATTATCCTCATGGAGGAATATAATTTGGAATCGACCAAGTGGACATGGGGGCTGCGGAACCATACTGGGCCACAGTATTCTGCAGTGGAATAGCATAATGCCAGACATGATGATCATAGTGTGGAAGCACTCGCGCCCCATGAGGAGCTGGCCAGTCTTGCAATGATGTTATTCCTCGCGCCCACCTTTGCTGCAGTTTTTATGAGATGTTTGTGAAATGACAGAGTGCAATCGAGAGTAACGCCAAGATAGACTGGCTGGGCTTCATGCCGGATTCTCGTACCGCCAAGCTGCACATTAATCTCACGCAAGGCCTAGGCATGGTGTAGATGGAAAACAGATGATACCGTTTTTGCAGTGCTAGGGATTAGTCGCCATTTTTTACAGTAATCAGATATCAGAGACATGTCTTTCATGAGTGTTTCCTCGAGGATGTCGAACTTTGATGCCTGAGTTGCACAGCAGATGTCATCGGCGTAGATGAACTTCCTTGAAGAAGTTTCTGGGAGGTCATTAAATAGCGTAGGAGCCAGAACAGAACCCTGGGGGAGGCCACTTGAGACAGGTCTCCATCTGCTAGACTTGTCACCCAGATGCACCCGGAATCTTCTGTTTTGGAGGAGAAACAATATAGTGTTGGCCACCCATGGAGGCAGGCATCTTGAGATCTTGACTAGGAGACCACGGTGCCAGACCGTGTCATAGGCTGCTGTGAGATCAACAAAGAAAGCACCCGTCTTTAAATTCTTCTGGAATCCATTTTCAATGTAAGTTGAGAGGGCCAGGGCCTGTTCGCAGGTAGATCTTCCTGGGCGGAAACCAGCTTGGGCGGGTGATAGGAATTTCTCTGTAAGATGAGAAATACGTGACAGAAGCAGCCTCTCAAGGAGTTTGTAACACACGGAGAGGAGAGAAATTGGTCTATAGCTGGCGGCCAGTGTTGGGTCTTTCTTTGGTTTCAAAACCGCTATAATCTTCGCACAATGCCAAAATTTGGGCATAGACTCAGATTCCAAGATGTGGGACAGGAATGAAATGAGCCACTTCTTTGCCGCGGGACCCAGGTTAAGAATGAGTTCTGGGGTGATGTTATCATAGCCAGCAGCTGTTCCTGGTTTAACCCTCTTCAAAGTGTCTTCCAGTTCAAACAGTGTAAAGGGAGAGAGTTTTGGAGATGGACAAGATAACCGGAAGTGGGATGACCACTCATGAACATGGGCATTGACTAGTCGATCCATACTCCCAGTCTGCCTCTCTCTTTCCCTAGTCGGGTGTGTCTCTGGGGAAGCTGAGCTCCAGGACACATTGGTGGGGTCTTCAATCCAGGGAAGCCTGGCCAGCATCCTGGTGGCATCTGGAACCTGGTGATTGAAAAGAGAGTTAACATACGAAGCCAAACAAATTGTTGAGCAATCATGGACCCAAAGCTTGGATTAGTGGAGAGGAAGTGTTAGGGGGGTACTCACTGCAAACTCTAGTGTACTTCTGCTTTCAGGTATATATTTTGCAGTAGTTTATGGATACGTGTGCACATAAGCTCTCTCTCACAGAAACTGGTGTATATCTAGGTTATGGGACTTTGTTAGAAAGTGAACCACCTGAGATGAAATTAGAGTGTACTATAAAAGGAAAGGTCTTACCCGAGTAATGAAGCTGAAGGGTTGTCATTGTGGCACACCCTATTAAGCACACATGTTACAGTTCTCAAGGACCTGGGTTCAGACCCCTAATCCCCACCTATAGAGTGAAAACTTTGCAAGTGGTAAAACAGTGTGCTGCTGGTATCTTTCTCTCTTCCTCTTTATCTTCCCCTCACTGCCTAATGTCTATCTCTACCCATTAAATAATCCATAAGATATTAAAAAATAAAATTAAAAAGATACAGAATATATGTATTTGAAAAAAATATATAATGTCCAAAATATATTTAAAGAATGCTTAAAACTTAGAAAAACCAGAATGTTTTCCAAGTTTCAATTGCTTTCTGATTCATTCTCCACAGGTCACACACTATTTGATACCTTGATGCACACAAAACATATAATTGAATTTGGAAGTACAACAGGAAACCATGGTGCTAAGAGCTAGACTTCTGTGGGTTTGGCAGGAATGAGTGGTACTGCAGTTACTACGTTTAGTTTTGCCAGACTAACACCAATTAACATAAAACTGTATTAAACAGAAATCTGGAAGTCAAGTGCTTATCTTTGTGAGAATTTTTTTCACTAAATAAATTAAAAAAACCCTTAACCAAATTCTAGAGTGCCCTATAAATTACTGATTATTAGACTTCTTAATTTTTGATTGGGAAGATTAATGGTTTATAGTAAATACAGTTGTTGATACATGAGTAAACTTCCTCGATTTTATGCACATTCTCACTCCCTCTTAAATTTCCTCACAAGATGTTCCTAAACTTGCTTAGTCCTATTAAGACCTTTTTTTTTTTCTTGGAATCTTTGAAAAGAAGAACTCCAGGCATAGAACATCTAGCCTTTTCTTTTTTTCCCCCACACTTTTACTTTAATGTATATATATTTTTCCCCCAACTTATGGATGCATGTTCATGCAGTATCAAATGGTATGGATCAAGAGAAGCATTTTTACTATCTTTGGATCCTTGAAAGAGAAAGACCAATTCCAAATGATGTTACTTAATAACAAAGAAAGTATGGGAAAACACTAGGTGACACCTGGACTGAGCATGGCATAATACACCAAAGCAAAGGACTAGAGAAGGAGAGAAAGGGACAAGATCAAGAGACATTGGGATCCTTTTGTTTCTCCCTGACACCAATCAAGGAGAGATGAGAGTTTGTGCCTATGTATTAAAAACTATACTGTATGGCGCAGAGCACAAGGACCCACACAAGTATCACAGTCCCAACCCCTGGCTCCCTATCTGCACGGGAGTCGATTCACAGGCAGTGAAGCAGGTCTGCAGGGGTCTATCTTTCTCTCCCCCTCTTTGTCTTCCCTTCCTTTCTCCATTTCTCTCTGTCCTATCTAACAAGACATCAATAACAACAACAATAATAACTACAACAACAATAAAAAACAAGGGCAACAAAAGGGAAAATAAATATAAAAAACTATACTGTAAATGAATATGTATTTGGTAATGTTTTTGCATGTGTTGCTTCAATTCAGAGATTTACAAACAATATAAAAATGTACCCCAGAATTAAGCCAGTTTAGCTCCTAGCAAAGACCCACCTATACACACTACCTTATTCCCCCTTAAATTTTTCCCTTTGATGTGATGAGAAAGTTCATCACTGCAGCACAATCTACAAAACAGTCATATAAAACTCATTATTGAGTCAATAGAAGTTTCATTATGTCCCTTTTATGTGCACTCTCAACAATTACTTCATAATGGCCAGAGTGTTGAAATATTTGTACTTCTCAACAGTTCACTGGCTACTTTATAGGGATTTTGGGTTGTCTTTGCTCTTTGGTTGATAAAAACTTAGAGCAAAGTTTATGCTACATTAACCACAGAGCAAGGCAAGCTAGTTAGTGTGTTACTTACATTGAATATTAATTTGTATTTTTGTCCCCTTTTTCTTTTCCATCATCAAATGCTATTGCCAAGTTATATCTTGCCTCATCCTATAAATTGCCTTATGTCTTTTTTCAAAGACAGTGTGTTGTTCCTAAGTGTTTCTTTAGACTAAATCCATAGAGATGAGCAATAGCAGCACACCCAGAGTAGCCCATAAAAAAATCTCTTTGTGGACAGGCTGGGAGTATGGATCAACCTGTCAATGTCCATTTTCAGCAGAAAGCAATTACAGAAGCCAAACCTTCAACCTTCTGCATCCCACAATGACCATGGGTCCATACTCCCAGCGGGTTAAAGAATAGGAAAGCTTTCAAGGAAGGGGATGGAGTGAGGAATGCTGGTGGTGGAAATTGTGTTGAATTGTACACCTCTTATCATGTGATCTTGTCGATGTTTTATTGTATAAATAAATTAACAAAAATAAAATAAAAATGAACAACAGCAACAACAAAAAGTCCCTATATAGGGCCAGCAAAACAACTCATTTGGCTACTTTGCTGCTTTGCCATACATAAGACACAGCTTTGAGTCCAGCCCCCACCTCATTAAAAGCAGCTTCCTGTGGTCTGGGAGGTAGCGCAGTGGATAAAGCACTGATCTCACAAGCATCTTGAGTTCAATCCCCGGCAGCACATGTACCAGAGTGATGTCTGGTTCCTTCTCTCTCTCCTCTTATCTTTCTCATTAATAAATAAATAAAATATTTATTTAAAAAAAGCAGCTTCCGTGCTGCGGTTTTTCACTCACTCTGCCTCTCTACTTCTTTAGTTCTTATCTAAAAGAAATGAAAATCCTCATATAAATAGTTACAGTTCTCTACCACCCTTTATAAAATCAAAACTGAAAGCTCTTGTCTTTCCTCCACCATGTTATTATTATTATTTTTTACCAGAGCACTGCTCAGCTGTGGCTTATGGCGGTGTGGGGGATTGAAACTGGGACCTGAGAGCCTCAGGCACGAAAGTCTCTTTGCATAACCATTATGCTGTACCCCCATCCTGCACCATATTATTTTTTACTTACCAATTACTGCAGTTTCTTTACCTTCTTCTACTCTCCAATCCCCTCCCTCTCACCCCTTTTCCTCTCAGTCTCCTTCCTTATATTTTTCATCTGTCTGTCCTCCTCCCCTTTCCTTTTCCTTTTTAGTTTTCCTCCTTTTTAATGCTTCTTCCTATTCTTTTTTTTAGAATTCAACATATTTCTGAATTCCTTTTAATTAATTAATTAGCAGAGCAGCGCTCTTCTCTGACTTATGATGGTGTTGAGGATTGAACCTGGGATTCTGGTGTCTTAGACTTGAAAGTCTTTCTGCGTAGCCATTATGCTGTCTCCTCAGCCCTTCCCTATTAATTTTCTTTCCTTTTTGCAGATTACTGGTCATTGGAGAACGGAGCCTCAAGACAGTGCTAGCCATTTGCTCTTGGGACAGAGCAGTGAACTCTGCTATGAATTCCAACTTCTTAAAAGCCCCCATGCTACTGTTCTGATAGCATCTGACCCTGGCCGGGGACTTCATATTTTTGTCTCTAAAATGTAGTCTCAACTGCCTCTTTTTACTTAAATGCCAGAGAATGTTATTTCCCATTTCTTGTGGGTTTAGTCTTCTTGGCTCCTCAGAAAAATTTGGGGTACCTTGGCAAACTGACATGATAGTATTTGTGAAGGAGAGTCAGACCTCAGGGGCTGGATGGTGGTACACCTGATTAAGTGCATCTATCACCATGTGCAAGGACCAAGGTTCAAGCCCCCACTCTCCACTTGCAAGGAAAATACTTCATGAATGGTGAAGCAGGTTTGCAACTGTCTTTCTCTCCCACTCTCTACTTCTCCCCCTCTTAATTTCTCTCTGTCCTGTCAAAAAGAAAAAAAAAATAAAAAGGAAAAGGAAAAATGGCCACCAGGAGCAGTGGCAGTGATTTCACAGTGCAGGCACTGAGCCTCAGCAATAACTCTGGTGGAAAAATAATAATAATGATGAGTAAGGCCTCCCTCATAATCACCTCCTGCCCAATAAACCTTGAGGAAAATAGCAGAAGCATCTTGAGAGAAGAACATTTCAGGGGATTCTAACACCCAAATTCACATTCTGTGATATAAGGGAGATGAGTATTGACCATAGATTGAGAAGGGAGTAGCAAGGACTGTGGAAATTCAAAGTGTTGAATAAGTCATTCAAGATCAGAATTTAAACGTTTTCCTCCATATGTGTGTGTGTGTGTGTGTGTGTGTGTGTGTGTGTGATCTAACTTTTTTTATATTAGTGCTTTTTTAGTGATTGAAGATTGTGGGATAAGAGGGGTACAATCCCAGACAATTCCCACCACCAGAATTCTATATCTCATCCTCTCTACTGGAAGCTTCCCTACTCTTTACCCCTCTGGGAGTATGAACCAAGTATCTTAATGGGGTACAGAAGGTGGGAGTTCTTGCTTCTGTAGTTGCTAATCTGATGAACATGGATGTTGAAAGGTCAATCCTTACCCCCAGCCTGTTTCTGTCTTTCCCTAATGGGGTAGAACTCTGGGAAAGTGGGATTCCAGGACTCAATGGTGAGGTAGGCCATCTGCTCAGTTAAATCAGGTTGGCATCATGGTAGCATTTGCAACTTGGTACCTGAAAAGCATTAAGATATAAAGCAGAACAAATTGTTTAATAATCACGAACTTAAAGGTAAGAATATAGCATATGAGGTTTGGAATGTTCAATTTGGAAGAAGCTAGGAAGTCTATTTTAGGTATATTCCAAGGGGCCCATGACTTTACTAATTTTTGCCTGAGCCTGATAGCTAACATGCAGGTGAGCTGATAGTATTTTCTGGAAAGATGGTATCAGAGTTAGAAATAGGGATAGAAACCTGGATCAGGGCAGAGAATCTCCCAAATATGAGAAAAGTATATAAATACCACTAACTGTAAACCCCATTGATCTGACCTAGTGCCCATATTTATTCATGTTTAGCACAGGAGCCTGTGTAACCACTGCATCCCGGGTGGTTTGAACATCCTAACTGAAGACCGTATTAGAGGTTTCTTCCAAACAGAAATCAGAAAAAAGGTCACTGTGGAGATTATGTTTAAGCCCTTAGAGGCTCTTAAATGTAAATAAGAAATTTTTTGAAAGAAAGCAATTTTTTGGTGATTGGACCAGCAGGAGAGTTGAGCCATCATTATCTGTATTTTTTTTAATTTCCCTACTAAAATACCTATTAATTTCCTTTATCCATTTGTTAAAGACTTGTCTTGTCTTGGTAATCCTTAACTGATATGTTCTTTTTATAGTAAGGATGGTAACCCCTTTGCTAAATTTTGCAAATATTCTCCCCAGTCACCCCATACCTTTTATTGGACTAATTATAATTTTATATAAAAGTGTTTGAACTCAGGGGCCAGGCAGTAGCTCAGTGGAAAGCACAAGGACCAGCATAAGGATCCCAGTTCCAGCCCCCGGCTCACCACCTGCAAGGGGTGGGGTGGGGGGGTCATTTCACAAGCGGTGAAGCAGGTCTGCAGGTTTCTGTCTTTCTGTCCTCTCTGTCTTCCTCTCCTCTCTCGACTTCTCTCTGTCCTATCCAACAACAACAGCTATAACAATAACAATCACAAGGGCAACTACAAGGACAACAAAATGGGAAAAATAGCCTCCAGGAGCAGTGGATTCGTAGTGCAGGCACCGAGCCCCAGAGATAACCCTGGAGCCAAAAAATAAAAGTGTTTAAACTCAAAATCTGTTTTTCATTTTGATTACCATCTTTCATGTTTCATCTATCATGTTGTATTTATGAAACCTGCAGAAGAGAGAAAAGGATGGAGGTTTGGATAGAAGGCTTGTACTTTTGTACAAGAAACTCAGAAAAATTGCATCCAGGTTGTACAAACACAAAGTGAAACATGGATTGAAGTCTTGGTAATACTATTCTTACTAGCTGGGACTGATGCATTTATTTATTCTTAGTTATGATTTGACAAGGTAGTAATGAGTAGAACCCACTCAAGCGAACCTCCTCTTTTCTACTCACATTCTTTCCATCTGCCTTTGAGTAAAAGAATCCTGGCTTTTTTTTTCTTTTAATATTTATTTATTTACTTATTTAGTCCCTTTTTGTTGTCCTTGTTGTAGTTATTATTGTTGTTGTTATTGATGTCGTTGTTGTTGGCTAAGACAGAGAGAAATGGAGAGAGGAGGAGAAGACAGAGAGGGGGTGAGAAAGACACCTGCAGACCACTTGTGAAGTGACTCCTCTGCAGGTGGGGAGACTGGCTCAAACCGGGATCCTTATGCAGGTCCTTGTGCTTTGCGCCACGTGTGCTACCGCACTGCCCTACCGCCGCCGGACTCCCGGATCCTAGCATTTATTGCTAGTCAGAATCATATCCCCCTTCCAAAATGATGACTTATCTTAGCTACTGGTCCTCCCAGTGGGTTCTTTTGAAGAGAGATATCAGCAGCTCACCTCCTTATCCACCACAACGACTAATGAAAGGAGAATTTGAAATTAACAAGAAAGAACACCAGAATTTTACTATTAATTTATGTGCTACATCAAAGAATTAGAAGAAAAAGGGCAAGCCTGAAAATATTTCCTATGTGTAAGTGAACTCTTAATGTGATGAATAAGGAATTTCATATATGCAAGAAAATGAGGGAGAAAATGCAACTTAATTTTTGTATATATACATACTTTTTCAATTTGTAAGATGGAAACATTGACAAGTCCATAAGATAAGAGGGGTACATTTCCACACATTGCCCACCCCCAGAGCTTCATACTCCAATTCCCTCCCTTGATAGATTCCCTATTCTTTATCCCCCTGGGAGTATGGACCCATGATCATTGTGGGGTGCAGAAGGTGGAAGGTCTGGCTTCTGTAATTGCTTCTCCGCTGAACATGGGCATTAGCAGATCAGTCCATACACCCAGCCTGTCTCTCTTTCCCTAGTCAGGCAGGTATCCGGGGGAGGCGAGGCTCCAAGAAGCATGGTGGGGTCCTTTGCCCAAGAAAGTTGGCTTGGCCTCAGGTATCATCTGGAACCTGGTGGCTGAAAAAGAGTTAAGATATAAAACAGAACAAACTGTTGACTAATCATGAAGCTAATAACATGAATATTGCAGATAAAGATTTGGGGTCTCTGTTTTGGAAAAAGCTAGTAGGTCTGTTCTAGGTATATTCCAGAGGGCCCATGACTTTACTAGTTTTAATGCAACTTAATTTTATCTAGTCTCTGACATAGCAAAAAATGGTTTAAACACATAAGTAAAAACAGAAAACAAAGTGTATGTGCATATAATGCTCTAAAAAAAGAACCACAAAGTTTTTCTTTTGGTCAAACAAAATGCTGTAAATAAATTCAAAGGAAAATTGGAAAAAAATAAATCTAATAGAATGAATTTTTAAAACAAATACAATCTTTTAAAAATTGTAATTATTTTATTTTATTATCTTTGTTTATTTATTGGATAGAGATAACCAGAAATCAAGAGGGGAGGGGATGATAGGAAGAGAGACAGAAGGACAAGTGCAACACTGCTGCACCACTCACAAAGCTTTCCCCCTGCAGGTGGGGACTGGAGCTTGAACACTCTTCCTTGAACATTGTAACATATGCATTCAAACAGGTGCACCACCACCGAGTTGCTACACTGACTTTTAATATCCTTGTAATGAAGATCTTGTACAATATTTTATGACAAGATTTTCTGTCATTTCTGACTGGTGTATACTTTGATCCTATATAGAACATCCCTGTGTGCCATTACTTTAGGCTACATTACAAATGTACTTTAACTGGAAGTAAACTTCAAACTGTTAACACTGCACAAAGTAGTCATTATATGGGCTTTTCTTTTCCTTTTTCTTGCTGGGATTTTCCTTTTTTTTTTTTTTTTTAATGTGCCACAGGGATCTTTTTGTTACACCTCCCTTAAACATTTTGCAGAATAAAAAATTTGAGTCTGTAATACGGAACAGAAATTTGGACTATAAATGGCCTGTCTGACTGAGATTAAGATGCCTCCTTGCCCCTTATTTTCTGGAGAAGTGTCTTGCTTGGGTCTTAACTAAGACCACAGTTCATCATGCATGGATGGCATGGCAGTATGATGGTTTTTGTATTTCAATATGCAGAGAAACTATTCCCACTAGGTAATTACATATTCTCTAAAATATCTCTATAAACTGTCTAAAACTGTACTCTCAAAAACCCAACAGAAATGCTATATCTAAATATTGCCAAAAAATTTAATACTTTTATATTATTTTGGGGTATATTTTTAGTCATATTACTTTTCTGTTGCTCTTATTGTAATTTATTTTTCTCTTCTAGTATATTGCATTAGTTAAGATTTTTTTTACTTCATCTCAAGTGATTTAAATTTTTTTACTCTGATTCAGCCATGCCAATGGTTATCTTTAATTCTTTTCTCAGAGTTCTAAGATTATCACAGAGGAGACATGTAAAAAGAGAAGGCATATTATTGGAACAGGAATTAAAATTGCCAATCACTTCCCTAAGAAAGCATGTGCACTCTTCATTTTTGGCAACAAGCTAGTATTGAAAATACCAATGGAGTTATAAGTGGAGATTAGAAAGAAGACACCAGAGGACTGGGAAGCCTCTCTCAGCATTCTGGTCATCTTTAAAATGCCAGGGAAGAGATGTGGAGATAACAGAAATAGGAATATATACGTGTGCCAGTCATGTCCTTACACTTTCTCTTTCAAGGACAAGTAAGTACTCTTTATTTTTTCTGTATTTATTTTTGAGCTGGGAAATTTTTTAATGGCTTAAAATTTAAAATGAGAAGAGACAGTATTAAAAAGATATTAATGGATAGTGAATACTTGTTTTTCCTCCATAGTTCCTCTTCTCCCTTCTCATATTTATTCACCCACTACATCTAGTCACTTTTATTAATGCATTTTTGTCAGAAAACTCAATTTTATTGAAATATATTTTAATTGTTGTAAATTGTATTTGCAAGGCAATATGTTTTAGCAATGTTTTAACAATTTTTTTTTTTAGTTCGAGGTTAATAGTTTACAGTACAGTTGTTGGCACATGGGTACAATTTCTCATCTCGTCATGACAGGTGTCTGCAAAACACTCTCACCCTCAACTTAGGTCCTTTTCCATAGTCATGTACCAAGACCTGAAAGCTTCTCCTCCCTCTGCCCCACCCTATCCTACTTTCCCAAAATCCTTTGCTTTGGTGAAAATTTGGACATCAAACCAGTTCAAGTTTTACTTTGTGTTGCTACTAATATATTAAGTTTATACATAAAATGTAGGGATAAATGTTTCTGTTTTATATATTTTTTACTTTTGAGAGAGATACTGATACACACACACACACACACACACACACACACACACACACACACACACACACACAGAAACACCAGAGCACTGCTAAGCTCTGGCTTATGGTGGTGCGGGGGACTGAACCTGGAACTTTGGATAAACATTATTCTATCTCCCCCACCCAGATAAATGTTTCTATTTTTCCACTTTAACATAAATATCATATATGTATATGGTGCTTTTGAAAATTCATTATATTTCTGGAGATCTTTCCCTACCAATTTCACACTTTTGTTTACCTTTGCTTAGTGTTCTGTGGTGTAAGTGCCACATTGTCACTCTACCAATCCCTTGTTTTCCTTATTGTTCATATTTACTTATTATTTCTAAATGCCATCACAAATAGCACTACAGAGTATGGTCTTATTTATGTAACTTTCAATTAATATGAATATATGTGTGAGATAAATTTCCAGATGTGAAATTACTGGGTAATAGGTATTTACATTTTAAATTTTAACATTTACATTTTAAATTTTAATATTTACATCAAGATTGCTCTCCTTAGGGATCTTCACAATTGTGTTCTGATCAATGCATTAATGTTTGCCTCTTACAGCTTCTGTACCCCTACAAAACTGCTACCAACTTGTATTTTATTATATATTTTAAAGCAATCATTATTTTCACTTCTGTTAACAGGTTGCTTATACCCTTTGCCTAGTCATTTATTCTTAGCTCTTGTCTTATCAACTCCAAGGAATACTTTGTATACATGTTCTCAGATATGTACAAATTTGGGGTTTTTTATTTATATTTTGTTCAGTTTTATTTTTAAATCTCAAGTTTATTAAAGTACACGAGAAAGGTCAGAACTTTTATTCACCTGAAACAAGACCCCTGAACTTCATTATCTTTATCCACCACTGCACAACCTTTGAGCACCGTGCACCCATATAGGCACTACCAATAGTAGTATCTATTATAGCCAATAAAAATTGTTTCAGGGACTTACAAAAAAACTTGCATATACAAAAATTTAGCAGATGTTATTGAAAATTTCTGAAATGATACATCTAGCCTGCTCTTTGACCTAGTAAGAGTTGACCTTAGCAACTAGAAAGAAAATATTCACAACTAAACTCTTGATTTTATGATTGGTATATTTTTTCCTCCAATTCAGCAAATGGGTCATAATTACGCCCAGGTATTAAGACAATAAATCTTGGAGTCATCTTGATTCTTTTTTTCCATGAACAACCCATCCATCAGAAAACTCTGTTGTCCGGGAGGTGGCACAGTGGATAAAGTATTAGACTCTCATCTTGTGGTCTGGAGTTTAATCCCCTGGCAGCATATGTACCATAGTAATGTCTGGTTCTTTTTCTCTCTCCTCCTATATTTCTCATTAATAAATAAATAAAATCTTTTAAAAAAAAAGAAAATTTTATGCACAAAATAGTTCTCAAAGACATGTTTTTTCCTGCCCCTTTATGCTTCTGAACTGCTATTCCTTCTTCTATTTTCTATACTAACTTCTTGTCCATTTATCCATTCTTCATGTTTTTTTTAATTTTATTTTATTTATTTATTCCCTTTTGTTGCCCTTGTTGTTTTATTGTTGTAGTTATTATTGATGTCGTTGTTGTTGGATAGGACAGAGAGAAATGGAGAGAGGAGGGGAAGACAGAGAGGGGGAGAGAAAGACAGACACCTGCAGACCTGCTTCACCGCCTGTGAAGGGACCTGCCTGCAGGTGGGGAGCCGGGGGCTCGAACCGGGATCCTGACACCGGTCCTTGAGCTTAGCGCCACCTGCGCTTAACCCGCTGCGCTACAGCCCGACTCCCAATTCTTCATGTTTTGGTTAGAGAAGTGTTTTAAGAATTTTCATTTTGGGGAGTTGGGCAGTAGCGCAGCAGGTTAAGCGCACGTGGCGCAAAGCTCAAGGACAGGTTTAAGGATCCGGTTCGAGCCCCTGGCTCCCCACCTGTAGGAGAGTTGTGTCACAAGCAGTGAAGCAGGTCTGCAGGTGTCTTTTTCTCCCCCTCTCTGTCTTCCCGTCCTCTCTCCATTTCTCTCTGTCCTATCCAACAATGACGACATCAACAATAACTGCAATAAAACAAGGGCAACAAAAGGGAATAAATATTTTTTAAAACTGTCATTTTGAAATCACATCAGATTTGCAAAAAGTTTAAATAATGTACTATTCTCAAATTTACCAAATATTGACATTTTACCATTCTTAGTTTGTTAACTCTCTTCTCCATACGTGCATATATTATTACGTCTATTTTTACCAGAAGAGCTAAGAATTATAGTCGAAGATTGCACATTGCATTTGATTATAATGTCATCTTAGTCTCTTTTAATCATTATTTCTCCAGATTGTATTTCTGTAAGCTTCATAATTTCGGAAACTAAAACCAGTTATTTTGTACATGTCTTCAGCTTTGTATTATCAGATGTTTTCTCTTATTTAGATTTAGGCCATGCACTTTTGGGCAGAAATATCACAGATAATATTTTTTGGAACAACATATCTGGAGACAATTGGCATCAGTCAGTTCAATAACTGATGATAACTTCAGCCACTTGGTTAAAGTAGTGTTTTCCAGGTTTCCTCACAGTAAAATTTGTATTTTCCCATACACAACTGCTAAGGTATATTGATCAGTAAAATGTCAAGGAGATAATTTGTACATAATTTATTATTTAAAATAACTAACAAGTGGGAGCAACTCTTGTCAATAATGGATGAGTAGAAACTGTGATATACACATACAACAAAATAATGTCTTCCTTCCTAAAGGAAGGTGCTCTGTCACATGCTTCACCATGGATGAGCTTCAGAGATATTATGCTAAGTGAAATAAGCCAGTCATAAGAGGACAAATACTGTGTGATTTCATTTATATGAAATATTTGAAGTAGTCCAAACTGTAAAAACAGAAAATAGGGTAATAGTTACCAAGGACTGGGTGGAAGAGTGAAAAATTAATGTTTAATAGAAATATATTTTTATTTTTGTGTGATAAAAATGTTCTAGAGGTCTGTTGCACAATGATGTAAATTAACTTGACCTGTCCAATTAAAAAATAGCTCAGATAGTAAATTTATCATCATGTGTTTTTTTTACCACAATAAAGGGGAAAAATTAGTACAGGACACTAATCATGAGATTCAAATGTTACTCTCAGAGGCAATCAAAGAAATATTTACTAGAATCACTGCCTTCTAGAAAACATTTTTGTAATAACTACATTATATATGGGGGAATATGTTGGAACCTAACTGTGAATTTGGTCCCACTAAGTGTAAATATGGAAACAAGATTGTTGTAGTTATAATAACTTGACTATGGCTAACCATTAATTTAAGTTGACTGGTATCCTTATAAGAAATAACTGTGGAGGCAAAAAAAAAAAAAAAAAAAGAAAGAAAGAAAGAAAGAAAGAATGAAAACAGAGACCCAGATAGACAAGGAGAGAATAGCACAAGATGACAGCTGCAGAGATTGAAGGAATGTCAAGAAGTGCCAGTAAGCCATGAGACCCGAGGCAAAGAAAGGCAAGGAAGAATTCCCTGCACAGGTTTCACAGGCAGTGTTGAGCTGCAGACAATGATTTCAGACTACTGTCAAAATTAAATCAATAAATTTCTGTTGCTTTAAGCCACCCAGATTGTATTATATTACAGCTGCCCTAGAAAACTAACATAGCAATTAATCATTACAGTGTAGGTAGACATCTTGAAATGATGTAAATATCTATTTTACTATAGAGGTAGGCAGAAGATGTTTTCATACATATATTTTTTTTAGTCCTATCCCTTGGTAGGATTTAGAAGAAGTGACACTTTAGAACACCTAGTAGTACTCAGGTCATACTTAGCATGTAACTAGCTGGTGTTTTCTAAATGTAAGTTATTTCTGTGAGAGTTGAACATTTTTGATTTCTCAAAATTTTAAAAAATATTTATTTATTCCCTTTTATAGCCCTTGTTGTTTTATTGTTGTAGTTATTATTTGTTGTTGCTATTGATGGCATTGTTGTTGGATAGGACAGAGAGAAAGGGAGGGGAGACAAACAGGGGGAGAGAAAGACACCTGCAGACCTGCTTCATCGCTTGTGAAGCGACGCCCCTGCTGGTGGGAAACCTGGGCTTGAACTGGGATCCTGACATTGGTCCTTGCACTTTGTGCCACCTGTGCTTAACCCGCTGCGCTACCGCCTAATTCCCATTTTCTCAAATTTTATCATGCATTATAAATTAGTTTGCATTCTACCCTGAGGGTTTTTTTTTTCCAGACACAAGGTATTCTGAATCTATCGAGTTCTTGTCCTACACAAACCCTGAAATCAATCATCTCAAGGGATCTGGCTCTTGGAAACCAAGGTTTGGGTGCTGTTGTTGACTGTTATTGTTTCCTTGTCCTCTCAATGGATAGACCTAGGATGTGTGTGTGTGTGTGTGTGTTATTTATGTATGTATATATATGTGTGTATATATGTATGTGCACATGCTTATTAAAAAGCATGACTTCATACTGACATCTCAATTCCACTCCAATACTACAGAGTTTATTTTAGTTTCTTTCCTTTCCAATTAGTAACTATTTTCTCCAAAGGTGATAGACATGACACCAATAATCACAAAATCTTACTTATGATTATGTGTGCACGCAGACATTTTCCCCCAAAATCTTTACTTATGTATACAACACTAGAAGACAAAAATAATTCACAAAGCTGAGAAATCATTCCACAATAAAAATTTAGAGTACAATATTTGTTTGTCATTTCTTTTAATCTTTACCTTAAAGCAAACAGTCAAAATACAATACCCCAATAACAAAACTTAGTTGAATCTCCAACACTGTGTGGTTAATTATTTCACATACAATTAGATGAATTTGGTTTTGTTTAATTTTATATCTTTCCATCTTTCATATATTTATTTGTTAATCAACCCCTGCTCCCTACCTGCAAATGGAGATATCTCGCCTTATAAGCCATGAAACAGGTCTGCAGTTGTCTATCTTTCTCTCTCCCTATCACTTCCTTTCCTCTCAGTTTCTCTTTGTCCTGTTAAATAAAATAGAAGAAAAAAAAAAAAGGTGGAGGGAATGACCACTGGCATCAGTAGATTCAAGTCCAGCCACAACCCTGGTAGCAATTTAAAATAGTAATTATAAAATCAAAGTAATTTATATAGCTTTAATTCTTCATATTTTTCTTAGTTAAGATATAGAATACTATAGAAACCATTTTTATATTTATTATTTATTTATTTATTTATTCATTTATTCTTCCTTCTTATTCTTCTTATTCCCCCCCCCCCCAGATAACTGGACAGCTTTGGCTTATGGTGTTGCTGAGGATTGATTATGGGAGCTCAGAGTCTCAGAAATGAAAGTCCTATGCATAATTATTACTATATTTCCATATCTCTATTTCTACATTGTATTTTTCATTTAACAATGTGTCTGGGAAGTCACTTTTCATTAGTTCACAGAAATAGTCCTCATTTTTTAAAATGAAGTAAAATTAGTTTACAACACTATAAAAATTCAGATATATAGCTTCATGCATGACAATTGAATAAACCACATCCACTACTCAGTCAGCCCCACTGTCTGTTCTGATCCACCAAATCTTCTTCCCCTCTGATAACTACTAATTTATCAAAATCCAAAGAGTTTGTTTTGTTTTCTTATATTCCACATTCACAAGTGAAACTACATCTGCCTTTCTCCTCACTTGCTTCGCTTAGTAGTATCCTCCCCACATCTATCCATGCTGTCACAGATTTAAAGATCTCTTCTTTGCAAATGCGTAGCATCACATCATGTATATACACCACATTTCCTTTGTCCATTCATTCGTTATGGTGCAATCAGTGAACATGGCAGTGCACATTTTGTTTTTAATAAGGGTTTTCAATTTTAGAAAAAATTAGATAAATAACAAAAGTGAAATTGCTGGATCATACAGGGATCTTTTTAATTTTTTGAATAAGTTTCATACTGTTTTCCATAATGTTTACACCAACTTATATTTGAACCAATGGTGCATTCTCTTCTCTTCACATTCTTACCAACACTTTTTCTCATACTTCTGAAAATAGCCATTTCAATAGGGATGAGGTGGTTTCTCAATATGGTTTTCCCTTCCATTTCCATAGAAATAACTGATGTATAATGTATTTTTATGTGACTGTTGACCATCTACCTGACTTCTTTCAAGAAATGCCTATTTAGATTCTCTGCTCATATTTTAAATTTGGGTTGTCTTCTTTTGTTATTGCAAGTTATATGAATTGCTTATTTATTTTGGATATTAACATTTTCTTTGTGATTTGAAAATATCTTCATCCCTTTAGTAGGCTGTTTTTCATTTTAACAGTATTTTTTCACTTTGTAGAAGTATTTTTTGGAAGTCTCCTAGACTTCACTATTCAAAGCCAGCTTTTTCATATAGAAAGTTGGAGACAGAAACAAAGCAGAAGAGAGAAACAAAACTTTCAAATTGGGTGTCAATCTACCAGTATTTATATTTTCTTCTTCCTTTACTACTAGAGACAAATCTAGAAAGATATCAGAAGGCAGACGTCAAAGTGATAATTGCTATTTTTTCTGCTATGTATTTTTTTTCTTTTATTTAAGAAAGGATTAATTAACAGAACCATAGGGTAGGAGGGGTACAACTTCACACAATTCCCACCACCCAATCTCCATATCCCACCCCCTCCCCTGATAGCTTTCCCACTCTCTATCCCTCTGGGAGCATGGACCCAGGGTCATTGTGGGTTGTAGAAGGTGGAAGGTCTGGCTTCTGTAATTGCTTCCCCGCTGAACATGGGCGTTGACTGGTCGGTCCATACTCCCAGTCTGCCTCTCTCTTTCCCTAGTAGGGTGGGTCTCTGGGGAAGCTGAGCTCCAGGACACATTGGTGGGGTCTTCAGTGCAGGGAAGCCTGGCCGGCATCCTGATGACATCTGGAACCTGGTGACTGAAAAGAGAGTTAACATACAAAGCCAAACAAATTGTTGAGCAATCATGGACCCAAAACTTGGAATAGTGGAGAGGAAGTGTTGGGGGGTACTCACTGCAAACTCTACTGTAATACTGCTTTCAGGTATATATTTTGCACTAGTTTACGGATATGTGTGGACTCTATCTCCTGGAACCTGGTCTATATCTAGGTTTTGGGATTTTGTTAAGAATGAACCACCTGGGATGGAGTTAGAGAATACTATGAAAGGGAAGGTCTCACCCGAGTGATGAAGCTGAAGAGTTGTCATTCCACACCTGAAGTCTCTGGACACAGTCTGAAGTGAAGCATGCTGGGGTGGTACTTGTTGTGTTGAATAGGTTGCAATCAGCAGATGCAATATTATTTGATAAGAATTGGGAGAAGCATACGGGAAAGTGGGCCCTACCCTAGGGTCCCAGGACTGGGGGAAGTTTAGGCTCTATAGTGGAAATGTGAGGTTCCTGCTGTCTTAGGGTTCAAGAAGACAATGGATAGTTATTGTTAACACCACATTATTTGGTAATTGGATTAACTTTGAAAAGTCTCTTTGTTAGACATACAATCAAATTTCCCCCTCTCATATTAATTAAATAGTGATTTTTATGACTACAATTTAATAGGTGTGTACATAAACACCATTCCTACCATCAAAAGATTGTGTCCCATCCTACCCACCCCCCAGCCCAGGAAGCCACGTGTCCATCCTCCCCCTTACCACAGGTTTTTACTTTGGTGCCCTACTTTCAATTTAGTCAGATCCTGTTTTTAGTTTCCCTTTCTGATCTTCTTTCTCAACTTCTGTTGATGAGTGGGATCATCCCATACTCATCTTTATCTTTCTGACTTAGCTCACTTAACATAATTCCTTCTAGCTCTGACCAAGATGGTTCAGAGAAGTTGAGTTCAATGTTCTTAGTAGCTGCATAGTATTCCATTGTGTATATATACCACAGCTTTCTCAGCTGCTCATCTGTTGTTGGGCACCTGGGTTGCTTCCAGGTTTTAGCTATTATGAATTGTGCTGCTATGAACATAGGAGTACACACATCTTTTTGGTTGGGTGTTATGTGCATTCTTTTTTTATGATAGAGACAACAGAGAGGCAGAGAGAGTGAAAGAGACCACAGCAATAAAAGTTTCCTTCAGTATAGTGGTGACTGGATTCAAAACTGGATAGCACAGATAGCAAAAGAGTGCACTATACAGGCAAGCTATTTCTCCAGCAATAATTGTATTCTTTTGCATGTGATTTCCTGTTTTCCCAACACCATTAATTGTAGAGACTTTCTTCATTACTCATGAATTCTTTTTTTTTCATAACTACATTTTATTTTTATTTATTTGTTTTAATTTCTTTATTGGGGATTAATATTTTACATTCAACAGTAAATATAATAGTTTGTACATGCATAACATTTCTCAGTTTTTCACATAACAATACAACCCCCACTAGGTCCTCTGTACTCATGACTTCTTTGCCATAAATTATTTGTCCATAAATATGTGGGTTTATATCTGAAATTTCAATTACATTCCTGTTTTTATTTCCAATATAGAATTATTTTAGCTATTTAAGGTCCTTTGTAATTTCATATAATTTTTTAAATCCAGTCTCTATAGGATAGCTGTTAGAATCTTAATAGGGATTACAATGGATTTGTAAAATGCTTTAAACAGTTATTCTTGTGGTTGGGAAATAGCTCAACTGGTTGACCATTAGACTTGCTTGCCTGAGGTTTTCTGTTTGACTCCTGGCAAACATTTACCAAAGTATTCTTCTGTATTGTCTTTATCTCCTTCTCTCTGTCCCATGTTAAGCCATCTCTATGATATGTAATAAAAACCAATTTTAAATGCTCATTATCTTAATGATAATTGATTTTTCTGATCTATGAGCACAGAACACTTTTCCATTTCTTTCTCATTTTTTCTTATTTCTTTTAAGTGTCTTAAGAGTTTTCAGCATACAGATCTCTTACATCCTTTCTCAAGGGTCTCCAGGTATTTATCCTTTCTACTACATGAATAAAACAGGTTTGTTGTTGCTGTTGTTAGTTGCTTGTTTTTACATATACATGCAACTGATTTGTATTCTGCTGCTTTTCCTATAATCATTTACTGTGTTTCTAGTGATTTCTCAGTGGAGCACTTAGGATTTTTTACATACAGATGTTACAGGTATGTATCATTTTAATTTTTTTATATTTATTTAGTTTCCCTTTTGTTGCCCTTGTTGTTTTTTTGTTGTTGTAGTAATTATTATTGTTGTTGTTATTGATGTCGTCATTGTTAGATAGGATAGAGAGAAATGGAGAGAGATGGGGAAGACAGACAGGGGGAGAGAAAGATAGACACCTGTAGACCTGCTTCACCGCTTGTGAAGCGACTCCCCTGCAGGTGGGGAGCCGGGGACTGGAAGTGGGATTCTTCTGCAGGTCCTTGAGGTATGTATCAATTTTACCTGAATATACTGATTGGTTTGCTTTTTTTTTTCCAATTGTAATTACCATTCACAACTGTTTTTGGTTAATTGCTTTAACTAGGACTTCCACAATAATAATATGTTGATGAGAGTGGACAATTTTAATCCTGATCTTAAGGGGAAAGAGTTTTGAGTATGGTGTTAATCTAGGTTTGTCACATATAATTTTTATTATATTGTGGTATATTTACATTTCTTCTATATTCATTTTATTGAGAATGGATGTTGAATCATGTCAAACGCTTTATCTAAATCTGTTAATAAAATCTTATGATTTTTTTCCTGTTTTTACTGCAGTGTATTACATTAAGTGATTTGTAAATGTTGAGTCATCCTTGCATCCACGGTATAAAATCCATTTGAGCATCATGTATATTTCTTTTAATAGATTTTTGAATTGGTTTGCAATATTTTGTTTCGGATTTTTGCATCTATGTTTATTAGAGTTAGTGGGCTAAAATTTTGTTTATATGTATAATCTCCTTGTCTAATTATAGAATCAAAGTAACTTTGGTCTGGTAAAATATTGTAAAATAAGTTTGCAAGCATTTGTTTCTTTTACTTTTTGATAAGTTTTAGAAGAATAAGTATTAGGTGATTTGAAGTTTGTAGAGTTCAATAGTGAAGTCTTCTTGTCTGGGGCTTTCTTAGTTTTTTTTTTTTCTAACTTTTACTTTTCTAATTTCTGTACTCATGATTAGTCTGTAAATTATGTATTACTTTCTCATCCATTTTTAAGGTTAAGGTTGTGCCTATGAATTTGTTCTTTACTTTTAGATTGTTCAATGCACTGGCATATAGGTGTTCATAATACTTGCATGATCATATTCCTATGATATCTGTTGTAACTAACTCTCTTGTTTCTGATTATTTTTACTAAGATTTTATCCTTTTGCCTAGTGAACCTAACTCAAAGTTTGTCAGTTTTGTTTATTTTTCCAAAGATGAAGCTCTTGGCTTTTTTGATTTCTTTGATCTTTTGAGTCATCTTTTTGGTGTCTCTTCCACTTATCTCCACTTGATTTTTATAGTTTACTTTCTTCTACTGACTTTGGTTTCTTTTGATCTTTTCATAGCTCCTTTCAAATGTAAGGTTAGAATATTTATTTGGGAATTTTTTGAAAATGTTATCTGTACTCCTATAATTTTAACAATTAATTTATATTCTTTATTTGATAGGATTTTGTTCTCATACTTTCCTTCTGTGCTTAGATATGGTTTCCTTTAGTTCTTTAGCTATATTTGAAGTTACTGATGTGAATTCTTTGTTTTGTAAATTTAGTATCTGTTCTTTCCAAGGAATTACTTTAACTTATTTATGTTTGTTTCCTATTTATGGGCAATATTTTCTTGTTTATTTGCAAGTTTCAGATGTTTTTGACCATGGGTAAAAATAATGTTTGCAATAGTATAATGTGATAACTCTGGAAACCACAATGCTATCCCTTTCCCTGAATTTGGTTTAATACTTTTGTGATTTTTTTCGAAGTTCATCTCTTGAAGTATGTAGTCTTTGTCTTATGTAGGTACTGAAATCTCTGATTAGTTAGATGAGCAATCAGTTAATGATTTGACAAAGATTTCCTTTAATGCCTGGCACAAATAAGTTTTACAGTCTTTGTTAGGGGGCTCATTGTACATGGTAGGATTTGTTTTAAAAACACATCCAAGCAGATTACAACTCTGCCTTAGCATTCATGTCCTGATTGCACAGTGCCTGTAGGTCATTTTGAGGTAAGTGTGGGGCCTTCTAAGATTTCCTGATTATGCACACAGTCTGAGATATATTAGTCCTATATAGATCAAGAATATTTGAAATTTTTGCAAGATACTGTGGACATACCAATTGTTTCCTTTTAAGAATTTGTGTTGCTTGTCCTATTATCCATCATCTTAGGCAACAACCAAATTCATTACCTTTATTTCTTTCCACTAAACGTCCCATTGAGGTATTAATAATTCTCTCTCTCTCTCTCTCTCTCTCTCTCTCTCTGTGAGTGTGTGTGTCTCTCTCTCTCTTTATTTCTTTCTTTCTTCTTGATTGCTTTGAGCTCTGACTCAGGTCAAATGAAAAAGCTTTGCAACGTTTATCTAGACAAACTCCAGACAGGTAACATAATAATGACTGTTCTCTTATTTCTTAGAATGAGGCTGAAAGGAATTCCAATTTCATTCTGTCTCTTTTGGTGGCTGCCAGGCTGCTAATTTTTGCCGTTATTGCAAACTTGTTTGTTTTTAGAGCTACTGTACTGGAGAAGGGAGGATGAGAAAAGGCCAGGTTAATTATGAAAGTTGATGCACTTACTGAGATTGAACTGTTCTTTTCTTAAATAAACCTTCCCCAAATTGATATGAGCCTTTGTTTAACTTCCACAGCTTTGAAAAAAATTAATTTTGAGTATATTTGTCCTCTCTATTAAGTTCTCTCATATGGAGAAGATAATTTTCACTGGTTTTTATTTCAATAGTTATAATGATTTATATTACTTTAAATGAAAACTGGATCACTTTTATATTTAAAAAAAATTAATTTTCAATGCTGTTAGACTTTAGTATAAACTTCCTAATAGAAGTATGTAAAATAATTATATTTTGTTTCATCTCCAGAATTACATCTTTTAAAAAATAATTTATTCTTTTTGCATTTTCTAGTTATTTTTAATTAAAAAGATGTATTTATTTATGTAATGTGAGAGTGTGTGAAAGAGAAAACAAACAAGCATTATTCTGACATATCTGGTATCAGAGACCAAACTCCAAAGTTCATCCACTCAAGTCTTACATAGTATCTCTAAGCTAACTCACCAGCCTCCAGGTGATTTTCCTTATTGAGATGTAATTAATATAACAGAACATTATAAATGCCTGGGGCATCAGAACACTAGAAGTGGCAATTTCTAGGGCCCTGAGTTTTTCTCCTGGGAATTTATCAAAAGAAAAGAGGATTATTCAAAGAGATCTATGTACACCTATGTTAATAGTAGCACAATTTGTAGTAGCTCAGACATGGAAGCAGCCCAGCTGTCCAATGACTGTGAATGCCCAAACTGTTGTGGCATATATACACGGTGGAATAATACTTGGCTGTTAAAAATGATGAAGTCATCTCCTCTAGTTCATCTTGGATGGAACTTTAGGGAATCCTGTTATGCCAAAATGAAGACAAATACTAGGTGATTTCACTTATATGTGGTACTTAAGAAACAGGAACAGAAAGGGAAAACACAAAGTGAAAATTAGCTGAGTGTAATGTATTAAAGCAAAAGCAAAGTATTCTGGGGAAAGAAGGGGAGTGTGGGGATGGAGAAGAGTTTGGAACCTTAGTGCACGAGAGTTGAGAAAGTACCTAAATTGAGGCTGAGAGTGTTTTGCAGACACATATTATAGGGAAATGGGTAATTGTACCATGTGTCAGCAGCTTTTACTGTAAACAACTATACTGCCAATAAAACTAGAAAAACAATTTTAAGCCTGAGGTATACAGCACGTTGGTTTGATACATTTACACTAGAATCATCTTTAATCCCTCTCCTCTTCACTCAGTATACTCTAAATGTACATAACTCTATTCATTTCTTGGGAATGATAGTCAGAAACTCTAAATGACCGCTCATTTGTGGCTATTTGTTGATTCACTCCACCCCTTTGGATGCCCTGAGATCTTTAATTTTTGGAATTTCAAATAAGGGATTGTATACTTGTTTGTTTCTTCTTTTTTTTTTTAATAAAAAAAATCAGTTCAGTCTTCCTACAAAATCTGTTTTACTTGCTGGAATATTACAACTAAGCTATTTCTTTGGCGTTGTCCTTATTTTTTCCCATTAATTGAAATTCTAATAATTTAAGGCACTGGAAATGATAGATCTACCTATGTACATAATTATAATAAAGGCAATGCTTGTATTTACTACACCATACCCTCTTTCTTATATTGAAAAAAAAAAAAGCTTACATTTCCCAGTATTTATAGCAGTTATGTTTGGGTAGCATCACATTGTCAACCAATGGAATATAAATGAAAGTGATAAAAAACACTTTATCAGACTTGGAGGCAGCTCCAAAAAGCAGCAGCTTGTGACCTAGGATTCGTTGAATAGGGTACAATACTGGGCCATCAGCAGGAGGGTGAATAAGGGGTTCGAAGTGTGACACCAAGGAGGGGTCCTATAGCTCACTCTTGGGTTAGAAAACGGAGGAAAAAGAAAGGAAATCTTTTGATTATTTCTGAAGCTCACCCTGCCCCCCCCCAGAACCAGACCCCAGGGGCTGGACAGCCTCTTCTAGCAGGCTTCCTGCTGAGCTATTTTCTTTACCAAGATTCCTGGTTCAGCAGGGGTGTCATTCCAATTCTTTTCCTTTTTGATTTCCTTCTCTCTCTCTCTCTCTCTCTCTCTCTCTCTCCATGGCTGGAGCTCTATTTGAGTGACAAAATATCTGACCAATCAGAGCCTCACCCCTGCCTGGGAAAGACTACCTGGAGATTTTTTTTTTTTTTTTTTGATACTTCTTACAATTGGCTGTCTTTGCTCAGGCTGCATAAACCAATCTGGAGCCATCCAAGCTACAGACTGACTGCTAGGGTTTGTTACTCTATTCTATTTTATTATTACTATTATATATACACATGTCCCTTCCCCCCCCTTCATGTTGACCAAAATTAACTGTTACTGTTTTTTCCATTGCTAGGTGACTGGGTGTCCTGGCCATTGTGAGAGGAACTTGATTCACTCTACCTCTTCCCTCCACTCTCCTCTCCTTTTTCCCTCCTCCTAGCTAATTAAAAAACTTTTCTTTCCATTCACTGATGTTTTTTTTCTTGTTTTTGTCTTCTTTTCTTCCTTCCTCTTTCTTTTGCTTTCTAAATTCACTGATATTGTTTGTGAATTATTTTGGAGAAGAAATCTTCCTCAAAGTGGACTCTCTCTGTGTGTGTCTCTTCTCTACTTCCCTTTCTACTCTTGCTATACCTTGAATTTTCAGTGGACAGTAGATTTGCATAATTTTCTATTCTTGCTTTCCCTTTTCTCCTTTCTCTTTCTTTTTCTTTTGGATTTGGTTGCTATTTTTTATTGGACTGGAGGTGTTGTTTGGCTAACTGGTATTGGTTAAACTGCATCAGTCCTTGCTTCAGTTACTATTACTATAATTTCTGAAGTTGGTGACTGCATTTGTCATAAAGGTATTTAGTATAGCATGGCTTGTACTCATAATACAACTGAAGAACTACAAAAGATCAGAAAAAATTTTAAAAATCAATAAAAAATGGTTAAATCAAGAGAAAATAAAACTGCTACCACAATGAATCAAGACAGGAGCCCAGAAGAAACTCCAAATCAGTCAGAAGTAACCATAGGGGAGCCGGGTGGTAGCGCAGCTGGTTAAGCGCACGTGGCGCAAAGGATGGGCATAAGGATCCCGGTTTGAGCCCTGGCTCCCCACCTGCAGGGGAGTTGCTTCACAGGCGGTGAAGCAGATCTGCAGGTGTCTTTCTTTCTCTCCCCCTCTCTGTCTTCCCCTCCTCTCTCCATTTCTCTCTGTCCTATCCAACAATGATGACATCAATGACAACTACAACAAAGGCAACAAAAGACATTAAAAAAAATATAGAAGTAACCATAGATAAGAAAAGTATGCAAGCAATAGTAACCCTAATAATTATAGAAATGAAGACAACTATGGAGGAAAAGGCTATCAGAATTATGGAAACAATAGATGAGACCCTCAAGAAAAATACTAGCTACCTTAGGTAATTAGAGAACTGAAAGCTGAAACAGCTGAGTTAAAAGGCCAATTAGCAGAGCAAGCTAATACTATACTATAACTGAACTGAACAAAGAAGCTAAGGAAAGGGAAAGTAGGTTAACAGAAGTAGAAAACAGAATTAGCCAGACAGCGGATGAGCTAGAGAAAACTAAGAAAGAGATAAAGAGCTCAAAAAGAGATTGAGAGACACTAAAAACAACAACAGAGAAATATGGGATGATCTCAAAAGACCCTGGGTCCATGCTCCCAGAGGGATAGAGAATGGGAAAGCTATCAGGGGAGGGGGTGGGGGATGGAGATTGGGTGGTGGGAATTGTATGGAATTGTACCCCTCCTACCCTATGGTTTTGTTAATTAATCCTTTCTTAAATAAAAAATAATAATAATAAAAAAATTTAAAAAAATTAAAGAAGTAACATTTGTATAATTGGCCTGCCAGAGGAAGAAAGAGAGGAAGGGGAAGTAAACATTCTAGAAGAAATAAAGAAAACTTCCCAGACCTAAACAACAGAAAGCACATTAAGATTCAAGAGGCCCAGAGAGTCCCAAACAGGATCAACCCAGACCTAAAGACAGCAAGACACATCATAGTCACAATGAATAGAAGTAAGGATAAAAAAAGGGTCCTAAAGGCTGCAAGAGAAAAACAAAAAGTCACATACAGAGGAAAACCCATAAGATTATCACAGATATCTCCACTCAAACTCTAAAAGCCAGAAGACAATGGCAAGATATCTATGGATCCCTGAATGAAAAAGGGCTTCAATCAAGGATAATACATCCTGCTAGACTTCCACTCAAACTAAATGGAGGGATCAAAACCTTCTAAGACAGACAACCATCAACACCCATGTTCAGCAGGGAAGCAATTACAGAAGCCAGACCTTCAACTTTCTGCATCCCACAATGACATTTTGTCCATACTCCCAGAGGGTTAATGAATAGGAAAGCTATCAGGGGAGGGGAGGGGATACAGAGTTCTGGTGATGAGAACTGTGTGAAGCAGTACCCCTCTTATCCTATGGTTTTGTCAGTGTTTCCTTTTTATAGTATAAAATTTAAAGAAAAAAGGAAGGAAAGGTACAAAAAGCACAGTAACAATCATTTTTTCAAAATGGGATATATAAATTTGAGGTATCTACGGAACTAATTAGGTATATTTGATACCTAAAATAGACTTCCTAGCTCCTTCCAAGATGAAGATTTCAAATTTCATCTGCTACTTTTTTTATTTTTAGGTTCCTTATTATTTAAAAAAATGTTATCCTTAATATCTTAATGCCTTTCAGCCACCAATTTCAGGTGCTACATTAATGCCAACCTGACTTCCCTAGGCAGACAACCTCACCAATGTGTCCTGGAACCCCATCTCCCCAGAGCACTACCCCACTAGGGAAAGATAGAAACAGTCTGGGAGTATGGATCAAGCTGTCAACACCCATGTCCAGCAGAGAAAGAATGATAGAAAGCAGCCCTCCCACCCTCTGCACACCATAAAGATCTCTGGTCCATACTACCAGATGGATAATGAATAGAGAAGATTCCAGTGGAGAGGATGGGATATGGAACTCTAGTGATGGGAATTGTACACCTCTTATACCACAATCTTGTCAACCATTATTAAATCACTATTGAAATAATTATATAAAAATTAAAAAAAGGAAATCTTAGGTATTATATGATTCAAATCAGATAGCTTACAAGATGTAGGAAGGTAGACTAAGCTGCTCTGGGTTGAGATAAGTGAGGAGTGAACTTGTGTTATACCATTGTGATTGCTGAGTTGGCCTATTATACTATTGTGATTGCTGGGTTGGCCTATTATCCCATCAGCTTTAAAAATTCTTTTTTTTTTTTCAAAATGGAAATCAAGTCTTCTTGTAGAACAAGTTTTCAGTGATAAGGAGAGCAAAAAAATTCACCAAGGATTTTTTTATATACTTATTTCACATATGTCAAAAGTTAACTTACATTCTGTGCATCAATGATTTCACCCCACTTCAAAAGGAAGTATAAGCTAGAAGTACCAATGAGAGCAATTGCCTTTTAAGACTGCATGTCAGTGATGATATGTAAATTCAGCAGTGTACTTGATCAATGTTTAAGTAACAGCTTGTTTAATTTTCTTTCTGAGTTTCTCATCTCAATTCCATAGCACTTCTCAGTTTCTATGATTCAGAGTACAGTTTTCTTAAGATCACCAGGATTTTGTTCAGCCTTCTTACAGCCAAAGACCAGACTGGAGCAACTTTCTACTCTAGAATGGTGAGTATGTAAGTCTAAAACTTGTCAGAAGAAAAGTTCTCAGGTGTAATCTATGCTATATTAAAGGGTCTTCTGAATTTTGTAAATCGGTCTTCTACTGAATTCTGAAAAAGGTGCTTTTTCAACTATCATGCACTAATGCCCCACATTCTTCTTTCCCCAGACAGTATTCTGTTTTCCACAATTCATAGTTAGATCAATCATATATCCACTGTTGGTATTCCCTCAGAACCTTGGTTCCTTACTCTTTATGCTTTCGTATGCTGGATTCCTGGAATCAAGTCCTAAATAAAGAACTGGTTTGAGGGGAGGGAACAAAACCTATTCAGTAGTTCTATTGTATTGCTACATTTTGTAAGTTCACATATAAAAGCAGTTTCATCTTCAACTGACTTATTAGAAAGGAATTACGTGTTATTTGAAAATGACAAAGATAGACAACAAACTAGTTAATGAACATGAAATACTAGTAAACAGATCTTATTTATTTATTTATTTATTTGCCTCCAGTTGCTGGGGTTCTGTGCCAACACTACTAATGCACTGCTCCGGGCAGCCATTTTTTCCTCCCCCCAATGCCCTGCCAACCCCACCATTTTATTGCATAGGGAAGAGAAAAATTGACAGGGGAGAGGGAGATAGGAAAAGAGAAAGATAGACACCTGTAGACCTGCTTCACCACTTGTGAAGCATCCCCATTGCAGGTCCTTGTGCTTAGTACTATGTGTGCTTAATCGAGTGTGTCAATCCATGGCTCCCAATAGATTTTTTTCATTCTGTTTTTTTCCCACCAGGATTATCACTGGGACTCAGTACCTGCATGGGGACTCCACTGTTCCCAAGGACCATTTTTCTCTTACCTCTATATATAGAGAGATAGAGACAAAAAGAGGGAGAGAGACCACAGTATCATTCCACAATTCAAGAAGCTTCCTCCCTGCAAACATTCCCACCTGATGGCTAGGGATTCAAACCAAGGTCTTCATACATGATAACACATTTTACCAGGTGAACCATCTGCTGGCCCCATAAAGAGAGACATTTTTTTCATTCTTATTTTTAACTACCAGAGTTATCACTGGAGCTGTGTGCCTGCAAGATTCCACCATTCCTGATGGCCATTTCCTGTAGTCATTTCCAATAGCACTGCTCTTGAATGTAGGCCCTCCAGCATCCTAATGTGTGCTCTCTAGAGGGTGAGCCGCCACCTTACCTTGCAAATAGATACCTTTTTAAAAATTGTTTTAATAATGATCAACAAGACCATAGAATAAGAGGGACACAGTACCATAAACCCCACTACCACAGTTACCTATCCCATCCCCTGCCTTGGAAGCTTTTTATTCTTTTTTCCTCTGGGAGTATGAACCCAGGATCATTATGGGGTACACAAAGTGGAAGATCTGGCTTCTGTAATTGCTTTTCTGTTGGGCATGGGTGTTGGCAGGCTTATCCATACTCCCAGCCTGTTTCTTTCTTTTTCTTTTTTTCCCTTTTGTTGTGCTTGTTGTTTAACATTGTTTTGGTTATTGACATCGTTGTTGTTGGATAGGACAGAGAGAAATAGAGAGAAGAGGGGAAGACAGAGGGGGAGAGAAAGACACCTGCAGACCTGCTTCACTGCTTGTGAAGCGACTCCCTGCAGGTGGGGAACCGGGGGCTCTAACCAGGGTCCTTACTCCGGTCCTTGAGCTTTGCACCACATGGGCTTAACCCGCTACACCACCGCCCAACTCTCCTATTCTTTAATCTTCTGGGAGTATGGACCTAGGGTCATTATAGGATGCAGAAGGTGGAAGGTCTGGCTTTTTTAATAGCTTCCCCACTGAACATGAGCATTGGCAAGTCCATTCATACTCCCAGCCTGTCTCTCTCTTTTCCTAGTGGGGCGGGGCTCTGGGGCTCCAGGACACATTGGTGAGGTTGTCTGCCCATGGAGGTCCAGTTGGCATCATGGTAGCATCTGGAACCTGGTGGCCGAAAAAAAAGAGTTCATATATAAAGCCAAACAAATTATTGACTAATCATGAACCTAAAGGGTGGAATACTGCAGATGAAGGTTTGGGGTCTCTGTCCTAGCCTGTTTCAGTCTTTCCCTAATGGGGCAGCTCTGGAGAGGTGGGGTTTCAGGACACATTGCTGAGGTCCTCTGCCCAGGGAAATCAGGGTGGCATCATGGTAGCATATGCAACTTGGTAGCTGAAAAGCATAAAGATATGAAGCAGAACAAATTGTCTAATAACCAGGAAACTGAAGGTAAGAAAATAGCAGATGAGATTTGGGGTCTCCATTTTGGAAAAAGCTGAGAAGTCCATTTTAGGTATATTCCAAGGGGGCCCATGACTTTTACTAATTTTTGCCTGAGCCCAACAGCTAACATGCAGGTGTGCTAAAGGTACTCTTTGGGGAAATGATACTAGACTTGAAAATCGGACTAGATAGCTAAATCAGGGAAGAGAATAGCTCCCAAATATGGGAAAAGTATATAAATACCATTAACTGTAAACTCCAGTTGAATTGGAAAGAAAAAAGAACATACAATAAATCTTTAAGAAATAAAGTAAGCTGGTGTATTTCACCAAAGTAAAGGTCTTTGGGGTGGGGTCCAGTGTTCAGGTCCTAGAAAAAGATGGTGGAGGAGGACCTAAGCGGTGGGTTAGAGTGTTAATGTGGAAAACTAAGAAATGTTCCACATGTACTAACTACTGTATTTTACTGTTGACTATAAACCATTAATCCCCCCAATAAAATTCAAGTACTCTGTTCCCACTTGCAGAGTAGAAAAAGCCTCACAGGCATGTCTCTCTTCATACCTCCCCTTCTCCTCTAAGCTTCTGTCTTCACACAAAATAAATAAAATATTTTAAAATATAATAAAATATACCTCTTCTGTGAAAGAGATTATTGAATACTAATAGAGAATCTTTCTGCATTAGGGAATCAGATTAAGAGATCATTTGTGGGGTCACTGATAAATTTACAGGCAACACAGAGAATAATAAGAAAATGTTTCCCAGCTGACTTAGTTTACAACAAAAGTTGTTCTGCTGGCTGGCTCGATGGTCACAGGTATTTGAATTAGACCACTGTGGTATATGGAAACTCGAAGCCTTGAGAGTGATAGTACCAAGAAGAGTGTTGGGACTTTAGAGCAAATTAATGTCAGCAGCAGCAGACAGCTTTTTATTTTTGATTAACAACTCTTAACTTGATATATCTGATATGGAGTTAGGTCAGCATGAAACTAGGGTTAGTATTCATGTACTGGGTACCATCAAATCAAGAATTCATAAAGCAATATCCTAAGAAGTGGTACATAAAAGTAGGCTATACAGGTCATAAGGTAAAAGTATCAGAAAAGTCATGATGTATTTTTTTCCGTTTTTCTATGCAAAAATGTGTCACGACTTTCCTAACAACTGAATATTAAGTAAACAGGTTTCTCACTTGGAACAAGAGCATAGACATTTTATGTTTAGAGAATGTGCTTCTCTTGTGGATTGAAAAATGAACACAAGAATCTGTTCCCATTAATGAAAGGTTTCTACTAAATATGAGGCAAATATTTTCTGCAGTGAATTCCACTAGACATTTAGGTTTCATTAATAATATTTATTTTTAAGGTCACTTTTTATTGTAACAAATATAAAGCCATCAATGTTTTACAAACTGTCAAAAATGCTTTAAGTACAAAAAGAATACAATAGTAAAATGAAAGTTGTGCTGTATTATTTGGTATATATGTAATACTGTCAGCATGCATATCATATGCCAGAAAAGCTCATGCATTATTGGAAGAGAGAAAAAAATAAGCTGTAACTGCTATACTGTCTTATTATAAATTCATTGCTTCAGTTAGTTTTCTTTCTTCAGGGATACCATTTACCTGAAATGTATAAGAACAAATATAGACATATATTAGTCAGAACATAGACACTTGCGTTTAGAGTAAAACAAATGTGGCTGAGTAATTTTCTACCTACTTACCATAACTTGAAATAATAATGCTACATTATTTCTTTGCATTTTTTTTAGAATAGGGAAACATTCTGAATTAGTCCTTACCTTGTATTTCTATCTGCAATTTCCTCACACAATAAACACAAAGAATGAGGTTGACCAAGGGATGTCTGACTGTACCTTTTAATCGTGTTTTTTTTTTTTTTAAGAAAATACCACGTGGATTGGAAGGGCACAGAAAAACGAGAAAAACCAAAGGGGCATCAAATTTAATGGTTTGGGCTTAGTCCAAAGGTTAGAGCTATTGTCAGCTTTTAACTGCTCTATTATCCCAGCTAGTGCTTAAGTCCAGGATTACAGCACCAGCAGTAAGTTCATTCCTTAAACTTTTCTTTCTTTCTTTCTTTCTTTCTTTCTTTCTTTCTTTCTTTCTTTCTTTCTTTCTTTTTTATCATTTAAAAGAAAACAACTACATAAAACTAATTTCAAAATATACACTCCTCTGACAAATTCTACATAGGTTGCTGTATATAAAATGACTTAGTGTCCAAGAGCAAACTCTGTGTTTAAATTCTTTTTATAAGAAAACCATGACACTAGCATAATGGTTTGAGGTACTTGAAAAAAAGCAAATTATTGTTTCATGGATGCAGTGTCACTGGCTCTTTATGGTTAAGGAAAAGCAAAGCATGAAAATATATGAATAGCAGTGAATTCCACATATATGCAAAACAAAGAGTAATTCTAAAATTGAGAAACTACTTTTTTAATCACATGAATAGAATGGAAATTAAGATGGTAAACTGCACATTTAGCTCTTTTCTCCAGGAAATATGACTCCAATTATTTCTACGTTTATCAGAAGCAGAAGCATAACAATAATTATCAAAAAGTGTACAATGATCTCTCTCCTTAGCACTTACTTTGAGAACTCACCAAAACCAATAACAACCAAGCAAGAGTAGATTGTGCATGTCAGTCAATAGTATGATCCAAATTACAGAAAAAATGTAAGAAAACAGGAAAGTAATAGGATAGAGTGCTAACTAAAAAGGCGAGCAAAGCTTTTTTGATTTAAGCAAAATGTCTATTTCCTAAAAACCTATTTTAGAAAAATAATTGAGAAAATTAGATTGAACAAGCTAAAACCCTCTAGGGATATTCTTTGGCTCTTATCACAGTTGCTCAGGAGTAAATTGTCCTTGTATTTGGAAATGTTGCCTATTACTAAATTGTACAATGTCTTGTTGATGAAACTATACAACTATCAAGAATTTACTATTTTTCTAAATATTTGTCTCACTGATACTCACTCCATTACTGAAATGATAAAGAATCAGGTATAAAACATCGTAAAAGAGAAACAGGATTAATAATAATAATTTAAAAAAAGCTCTAGCACTTTCATATCAGAAATAAGTTTTTTTTTAAGTTCTTTTTTCTTCTTCTAAGGAAAAAGAGAAATCATTCATAATAGGAGTTCATTTACTTTTTTACTCTTTATGTAAAACATATTTATAACAAAGTTTGTTCCTTCATTAATCTACTGAATGCTTACATCGTAGCATTACTACATCAATATATTGAACAGTCTTGTTGAAACGTGTTAGCATTTAATTAAAACAAGTAATCAAAATAGTGGTGGAAATTTCTGGTAAATGTTATCTCGTAATTAAAATCTGATGCACAATTTCATTATACTTGCCTCAAATCTTTGAAAAGTTGTCAAACGAAAATCTCCTTAAATTCCCGAAAGCAGCAATAGAGAAGACAATTTTTGAATGAAAACATCCAGAAAGTTTCTATATGTACCTAAAGGTTTTTGGAGACTTTCTAAATAGCTTTTCTATCACAATGTCACTATTCATACTTAGAATTCCACATCCAACTTACATTTTTTAAACTTCTTGTGTCTTTCCAAAAAGATACAAAGGCATTACTGGTTGCCTGGCAATTAGAACTAGGAATCAACTACTAATTAGAGGACAATCATGAATAAGTAATCTACTTGGTACTGGGATGAATGAAATAATTAGCTGTGGAAATTTTTTAGGGACACTTGAAAGAAGTAAACTTAAAGAAAGCAAGTCTTAGGGAAATAGAATAGTTAGGAAGAATTGTCTGCCATCTTGTTGTCATTGGTCATGTTATAACAGCTTTTTAAAGTGGCATTAAAACCAGGCCAACCATTTCTTATTTATATCCCTGAAGCCTCAGTGATTAGTCACAATGGTTTTCTTTTGTAAGAGTCAGTTTCAAGCTGCTCACTTACTGAGACAAATCCTGGATGCATCCAAACTAAGAATCTTTCATACCAATAGGAAGAAAAGGAAGTTTCACTGAAAGTAGGGGATTTTATTCAGTTTTCCTTAATGAGACAGGACCTCCAAGGTTGCTTTTTGCTCTAAGAACACTTACCCTATGTTTATCACACTGATGCCAAACTATGCAATAATCTCAGCTGTTATTTTGAGGTCCTATCTCTGATTAAGGAATGACATAATTGTTCTGCTTTACTTGGCGAAGTTAATGCTTTGTAGATTATAAAGTACTGTAATTTTCTTTTGATATATTAGCTTAATCCACAAACATCAAATTTATTAATTTTAGTACTCACCTGTAGTCTGCTGTTGGGGAATCTGAGTCTGATGTGGCAAATTCCTAGAAATGATTAACAATTTTGAGTAAAACTGTAAACACGTTGTAAACAGAGAACAGACATGGAAATGAGACATTTTGTGGCTACAAAGGACCCCAGGAATCTAATCTAGCTCAGCTTCCTCTCAACCCTCATCAGTTTATGGATGAGGAAACTGAAGTCTGAGGAGGATAAATAATGACAGTATATGAAAACACAGAATTCTTACCACATGCTACAGATATATCACAACAATTTTGGGAGGAAGGATTTTAAAATTTTTAATGTTTTCCCTGTTTACAGATGAAGAGAGGCTCAGATATCTTGAGACTAAGGAAATGATAGACATGTGAATATAGTGACTCAAGGACTTGTGCTCAGAATTTTTAGATTCAAGTCTCTCTCTATATATATGCATACACACATATACACATCCACACACTCACAGTACAACTTACACAGTCACATTCATTTACTATGCCAAATCTAAGTCCCTCTATTCCTAGCACAGGGAGTGACAATGACCATCCACATAGCTCTGCTCCAGCATAGGCAGTGCTGATGAACAAACCTGGGACCTCATGCGTATATCCTATACTCTACCACTAAGTTATCTCCCTAGCCTACAACTGATCTCAACTGTTTCCAGTCTAACTCTTTAATAATATTCTCTACATAGTCTTGTTGATGATCTTCCAAAACCAGTGATTAAGTTATTCAAAAAATATGCATTTCAGTATTTCCTTCAACCTGTCTGTAAATTGTTTCAAATTTCTTTGGCTGCCCTAAGAGACCTTCAGTACATCTGGTTTTTACATGGAACCCTCTCTGACTTCAGGAAATAGAACAATAAACAACAAACCACCATGACTGCTACCACTTTCTGCACTCGACCAATTCTCACTTGTCTTTGCAAATGCATCTAAAGTTTATTACAATGAGCATGTAGTATTCAGTATTTCAAAATCCTACAAAAAAACACTAATCTAAAGTCTTATCTTATTTCTTCTTGTAGAATTAAAAAAAAAATCAAGAACTATCACTTCTATGCCTCTTCACTCTTCAAGCAACCAATTAGGATACCAATTAACACACATATTTTCATACACATGTTGACTGTCATATTTTTCCTTACATTAGTTTTAATTGCATCAATGTGCCTTAACAGTAAGAACCACCATATTTTGTAAGTCTAGTAAATTTACAACAAAAAAGTGTTGAATGAGTATGTTCAGAAATGAAGATATTTAGTAATCACTGTGTATTATGCGAACCTGACCAGCAATGACACCATTTAGTCTCACTTTTTGTATTAAAACTAGCTTGCAAAAAATACAAAATTCAAGCTCTGTGTAAAAGAAATTCCAGGAATCACTGGCCTCTTGCTACAGAATAGGGCTTGATCTAACTAGGGTTTTTTCTAAGTTTATTTTTTGTTTGCTCATTTCCCATTCAGCAATGGAATTCATTAATTGAAATCCTAAGCAGAACTCTCAATGGACAAAAGAGATAAATGCAAGATTCTTAGATTGAAGCAAGGAAGCCAAGAGTCCTGGCTGCTTTGTGTCCTTTGCTACACATGCTGGCCCCCAGAAGGCATTTCTACAAAAACCTTCAGGAAACAGTATAAAGTGATATGAATCATTAGCCAGGCAAATATTATGTTTTAAATATAGTGATCCAAAGTGGAAAACAAAAGTATTCTGGTTAAATACTGTTCAAATTCTTAGTCTTTAGTAATGTTTATGACTTCAAAAGTTTTTATTTAAGCTCAATTTAAGACACTTTGTTAAGGAAATAACAAGATCAAATCAAATTCAATTTGGGAAAGTTACTTAATAATTCATCCCGATTATTAATTTCTTTTTTATTATGTCCTATTTGACCCACTTATTTTGGTGACATCTCAGGAAGAATTTCTTTAGATTTCTTATTTCAGTATTCCAATGTACTTATGGTGTCCTGATAATGGAAGTAAAAGGCTAATTTTAAACCACAAGGAGATTTTAAAGTTGGTAAAGTATCCTTCCTACAGAAGTAAAATGCAATTTCATGAGCATTTGGGGGAGGGATATGAGTTTAAACTATCTAGGAACAACTGCTTTGCATCTATTCTACATTAGAAACTAAGAGAGCACACCTTCTATACACACATTACACACAAGTACTAGCTCACTGTACAACATTTCTAGCATTGTCTTGTTTACTAATGGATTAATCAATACAATCTGACAAAATAATAGGACAAAAATATCTATCTTTGATCAAGGAGACGCACAATTTAAAGTCAGTATCTGAATGAGGTAGCTGGAATCTCCTTCTCCCTTCATCCAACTTCACCTTTTGTTAGAACACTGTTCAAAAACCACTAATCAAAGTCAATCCACTCCCTGCCTTTTCTTCTCTAGTCCCTATTTTTTCCCTCTTCAGTTACACCACAAAAACTTTCTAAACACAATTGGGTTTGGCTAGATTGAAAGAGAAATGGTTGTTTGATAAAGTGCCATATGCAAACTAGCAAGAGAAGACTGAGAAAGCAGTGGTATGGCATAAAAGTGTTTGCAGCACCTGCACTGACTGATTAAATCTAAACAATGTACGCGCGCGCGCGCGCAAAATAAGGTGTGTTAGCTAGGTGGAGTTTCAAATTCCCTAGAGTCTCCAAGGTATGCACTGCTATCCTAGCTGCTTCTGTGGTTGTCCAAATTTGTAACTACAAATTTGTTTGTGTTAATGTTTCTGTGGTAAGACTACTTGAGGTGTGTATTCTGCTTAAGAACTGAAGGAGGTGCATCAGGAGAGCACTGCTTCAGGCATAAAGGGAAAATGCTTACAACTAACTCTCCCACAGTTAAGAAGCAAAGAATGCAATTAGAAAATGCAAGCACTTCCATGTTTGGGGAACACAGGCTGCTGAAGGCAATTACACAGGAGAATAGGGCCTGACTTCAAATAGAGGTCTTATAATCCTTGGAAGAAAGGACCTTTATAAAGTTATAAAACTGCTTACAATAATTGAGTTATTAATGAACTTACTGAAAGATTATTGTGTGTAAACTGAATTACATAGGAAAAACAGATTTAAGAAAACTGTAATTCTCTAAATTATCAGCATTAATTATTTCCTAATTTTTCTAACATTAATTATATGCATTTAAATTGAAAATTATGTAAATTAGCCCCTGCATAAAGTTTATTCTTTAAGAAAACAAAGGTAATAATTTGCCAGTGAACAAAGGATTTGCAGGTGGAAAGAAGAGAATTATTTTAAAAAATTTTTTTTTAAATTTATTTATTTTATTTATTCCCTTTTGTTGCCCTTGTTGTTTTATTGTTGTAGTTATTATTGTTGTTGTCGTCGTTGTTGGATAGGACAGAGAGAAATGGAGAGAGGAGGGGAAGACAGAGAGGGGGAGAGAAAGATAGACACCAGCAGACCTGCTTCATTGCTTGTGAAGTGACTCCTCTGCAGGTGGGGAGCAGGGGGCTCAAACCGGAATACCTATGCCAGTCCTTGTGCTTTGTGCCACCTGTGCTTAACCCACTATGCTACCGCCCGATTCCTGAATTCTGAGCTTTCTATGCCTCTAAGATAAATCAACTGTCTTAAAAGACTCAAAGAAGTTTCTACACAGTTTTAAAGTAAAGTTTTTAATACTCCTGAGTCTCGCTTAGGAACCAATAAAAATTTCCATTCATGATCTTATGCTTGAATATATCTGGTGTTGAGTCTGAAGAATCATATGAAATCTTGTCCATAACTAAACTGCTTATGAATGATAAATGCAATTGTTATTAAAATTATGTGGAGATAAAATATATGCTCTACTAGGGATGGTTAAGTAATAAATACCAGGAAGCAATACCCAAGTATATACCGCTTGCTTATCAAGAATTACAAATTGGGGTCCGGGTGGTGGTGCATCATACTTATGCTCACATAGTATGAAGCACAAAGACTGTGCCAAGGATCCTGGTTCAAGTCCCCAGCTCCCCACCTGCAGGAGGGTTGCTTCACAAGTGGTGAAGCAGATCTTAGGTGTTATCTTTCTCTCTCCTTCTCTATCTTTCCCTCCCCTCTCAATTTCTCTCTGCCCTATCAAAAAAAAAAAAAAAATGGACACAGGAGCAGTGGATTAACAGTGAAGGCACTGAGCCCCAGTGATAACCCTGGAGGCAAAAAAAAAAAAAAAAAGAATTACAAATCAAATCAAAATCTCATTTTAATGTTGAAAATTTGGTTCAGTATAAATGACTGAAATGTTTATTTATATATACTTAATACTAAAATAAAACTTAAAAAAACTTTTAAGGTAAGGAGTAAAAAAAATGAATTCAAGTAAAGGATAGCTGAGATAAACCTGATAAGATAAATTCCCTATTACCTGGCATGGTTGGAAAATGAGGTTAATCACATATTCTGACTTATAGGGAGTTACCATAGAGACCATGCACATATTATCCATTTCCAAGAATAAAAGAAAGATAATATACACTCAACACAGAAACTACACCAAATGTAATTTAATTTCTCCCTGATGAGTCAGACTCACTTGATGATCTTACAGTGCCTCAGAACAATCATTGTGAATATCATCAATTATCTATGTTCCCTATTTATATTGAAGTGTTAGCTAATGGAGCTTTTCCATTAGCAGAAATATGAAATAAAGGTTTTCTGGACTTAAAATACATATGGTCAAAATGTGAGAAGGTCAGTAAAATAACCTACTGTATTTGCAAATAGCTCAACATAATGATAGTCTTGATAGGGTTATGAGAGGACCAGGAAAATGTGTTTGGCTGTAAACTAGAAAGGAAATTTTATTTTTGCTTATTAGTAGCAACATTGTAAGACCCTAAACAAAGGGGGTCAAAATAATATTTAAGGAGCTACTTTTATTATCAATATATATGGCCAACGAGCATCTCTAAAAACAGTCAACAGAGTTTTTCCCCCCTTAAAACTCTTTGGCAATAGAATTTTTCTGATTTACAAACACATTAATAGTTCTTTTACTTATAATGAATATTTTTTATAAATTTTTGATGAATTACTGTTTTGCCAGTAAAAGCATTTTCAAGATGATGTCCTTTAAGAAATTATATCTAGAAAATATACAATACTGCCTATTATGATAATGTATATATTCAGAAATTGATACATCTTTTAAAATATTTTATTTATCCCCTTTTGTTGTTCTTGTTGTTTTATTGTTGTAGTTATTATTGTTGTTGTTTTTTATGTCATTAATGTTGGATCAGAGAGAAATGGAGAGTGGAGGGGAAGATAGAGAAGGGGAGAGAAAGATAGACACCTGCTTGTGAAGCGACTTTCCTGCAGGTGGGGAGCCAGAGGCTCGAACCGAGATCCTTACGCCAGTGCTTGCACATTGTGTTACCTGTGCTTAATCCTCTGCACTACCGCCCAACTCCCAATATATCTTTTTAATTGAAATGTTGGACTGTAACTTACTATTGTTTTAACCTTCCCTCTTCAAATGTATGTTACCACACCATAACCACCACTAATATATTAACATTCCTCTATAAAAGTCCACTGCACCCCCACAGATGTGTATCTGCAATATGCTCATCTAAAACTTATACAATTACACACACACACACACACACACACACACACACACACACACACCCCACATCAAAACAATGTGTGGGGGGGCAGGGCTTAGCACATGAGCAGTCTTACTGTTCTGTGTCACTTTTCATTCAGACAGAGACAGAGGAAGGGAGAGAACCAGAGCTTCCTTTAATGTTGTAGCACCTTCCACATAGTGCTGATGCTCCAGACATGGACTATACTCATGGCACTGCAGGCTTCCTACCCAGTGAGTATCTCTTCTGCACTAAAAATAATATTTTCTAAAAAGCCACTTCTTCTGACCTTTCACCATGGATTCACAAAGCATTCCAACATACTGAAAAAACAAAGTACTCTTGTAATTTAAACAAACCAACCAGCTTCTTGAATGTACTTGCTCATTTATTTCATGTTTGAGAACACAGATCAACAACCCATTAACATTCTTGAGTAAAAAAACAAAACAAAACAAAACAAACATACACACACACACACATACACACACACACACACTGGTACAGTGCTGTCTCTCCTCTCTGGATATAAAAACATAAATGATAGTAAACTAAGCTGGGGAGGGTACTTAGTATTTCTAAAGCATGAGACCATGGGTTCATTATACAGTGCCATATTAAAAAACAAAATAACACAAGGCTACATGAAATAATAGCCTAAAAGAATTATTTTCATTGCCTGGGAGGTGGCTCAATGCGTAGAATATAGGACTTCCATGTTTTAGACTGCAAACTTGCCCTCTGACACTGCATGCTCTGGAGCAATGGATTGGCCTCTCTCCTTGCTCATACAATTCATAAATAAGCAATGAAAAAGTAAGGCTGTAACTCTAAAAACTGGCCAGCGTCCCTGAAAATGTAACACTTTGCTTGAAAAAGCAACTGTCATTTTGAAATTGATGAAATTGTTCATAATTTTCATCTAGGGATAAAGCTAGTCGTAGGCAGAAAGACTGCCAAATTGTGAACTATTACAATATACTTAAAGTATCAACACTATCTAGTCCTGCTAAAGTGGGTTTTATGATGACACACTAGCCTCTAGAGCAATCAATCCCTCTATTCAGAGCAAGCACATTTTGTGTGAGACTTTAAAATACATCCCTGACAAAATATCAGTATGTCTCAATTTCTAAATTTTAAATATAAGCAATTTTCTCTACTCTCAACAGTACTCAAATCAATTAATCACAAAGATGCACACAGAAACAGACACAAATATCTTGGCCTATTCAATGCTAAATAAAATACTTTTAGATTTCCAAAGTATTCTGGACAAATTTGCCAAGTCCAGCTGTCTATACTATTCATATTACCTACTATTTAACTTCCAAATTACACATTCGTTTTACATGGCTACAAAGTAATAATTTACAATGGGAAAATATTTGTGCTTAACATGGTTCTCAGATAAATTTTAAGTGAGAGTTTTACATTTATATCACATTCTGACGGTTATGTAGGGGGCAGGGAGACTTTTCTGTATATTAGTTATATTACAAAAGTAAAGTAAAAGAGACGAGGATCTCAGAGCATACTTAGTGACTGCCTTGGGGAAACCGGAAATGAATTCATTTTAACATTTGGCAAAAAAAAAAAAGAAGGAAAGGAGAGAGAGAAGAGAGAGAGAGAGAGAAGGAAAGAAAGAAAGAAAAAGAAAGAAAGGAAGGAAGGAAGGAAGGAAGGAAGGGAGGGAGGGAGGGAGGGAGGGAGGGAGGGAGGGAGGAAGAAAGAAAGAAAGAAAGAAAGAAAGAAAGAAAGAAAGAAAGAAAGAAAGAAAGAAAGAAAGAAAGGGGATCTGGGTAGAGATATAGATAGCATGGTTATGCAACAGATGTCCTGAGGTTCTGAAGTTCAGTCCCTAGCATTGATCATAAGGCAGAGCTGAGCAGTTGTGTGGCTTAAAATAATCAAATAAAGCCAATGGGTTGGGGTGTCCAAGTGGTGGTGCACCTGGTTGAGCACACACATTACAATGCACAAGGGTTCAGTCCTTAGTCCCCACATGCAAGATTAAAGTTTCATGAGAGGTGAAGCAGTGCTACAGCACTCTCTCTCTCCCTCTGTCTCTGTCTGTTTCTCCCTATTTTCCTGTTCCTTCTCAATTTCTCTTTCTCTATCCAATAAATAAATAAGTAAATAAATTAAATACTAAAAATAAAAACAAATGGGTTAGAAAGATAGCATAGTGGCTATGCAATAGATTTTCATGGCTGAGGCTTTGAGGTTCCAGGTTCAATCATTGGCATCATCATAAACCAGAGATTAATAGTGTTCTGGTAAAAAACAAACAACCCAATGGAATACTATGCAGCTATCAAGAACAATGAACCCACCTTCTCTGACCCATCTTGGACAGAGCTAGAAGGAATTATGTTAAGTCAGAAAGATAAAGATGAGTATGGGATGATCCCACTCATCAACAGAAGTTGACTAAGAAGATCTGAAAGGGAAACTAAAAGCAGGACCTGATCAAATTGTAAGTAGGGCACCAAAGTAAAAACCCTGTGGTGAGGGGTAGACATGCAGCTTCCTGGGCCAGTGGGGGGTGGGAGTGGGTGGGAGGGATGGGTCACAGTCTTTAGGTGGTGGGAATGGTGTTTATGTACACTCCTAGTAAAATGTAGTCATATAAATCACTAGATAATTAATATGAGAGGGGGAAAATTAATTGTATGTCTCGAAGTTTTTAAAACACAGACTGAGTCTTTTTAACATATAGGATGTGTATTTGATGTGCGGACTCTCTCAAAAGCCTAGTCCAAGTAGATCAGAAGCAACCAATAGCACAGCTATATACAAGATACTGGGTACTGTACAGCAAACCCTAACAAAAGGACTTTTCAAAGTTAACCCAAGTACCAAATAATGCGAAGATAACATTAACTTTCCATTGTCTTTTTGAACCCTAAGACAGCAGGAGCCTCACATCTCCACTATAGAGCCTCTACTTCCCCCAGTCCTTGAACCTTTGGATACGGCCCACTTTCCCGTATACCTCTTCTAATCCATATCAAATAATATTGCATCTGCCGATCGCAACCTAATTAACACAACGATTACCACCTCAACATGCTTCACTTCAGACTGTGTCAAGAGACTTCACGTGTGGAATGACAACCCTTCAGCTTTATTACTCAGGTGAGACCTTTCCTTACATAGTATTCTCTAATTACATCCCAGGTGGTTCACTTTCTAACAAAGACCCCAAACCTAGATATACACCAGTTTCTGTGAGAGAGAGCATATGTTCACACGTATCCATAAACTACTGCAAAATATATACATGAAAGCAGAAGTACAATAGAGTTTGCAGTGAGTATCCCCCAACACTTCCTCTCCACTATTCCAAGCTTTGGGTCCATGATTGCTCAACAATTTGTTTGGCTTTGTATGTTAACTGTCTCTTCAGTCATCAGGCTCCAGATGCCATCAGGATACTGGCCAGGCTTCCCTAGACTGAACACCCCACCAATGTGCCCTGGAGCTCAGCTTCCCCAGAGACCAACCCTACTAGGGAAAGAGAGAGGCAGACTGGGAGTATGGACCGAACAGTCAACGTCCATGTTCAGCAGGGAAGCAATTACAGAAGCCAGACCTTCCACCTTCTGCAACCCACAATGACCCTGGGTCCATGCTCCCAGAGGGATAGAGAATGGGAAAGCTATCAGGGGAGGGGGTGGGTTATGGAGATTGGGTGGTAGGAATTGTGTGGAGTTGTACCCCTCCTACCATATGGATTTGTTAATTTATCCTTTCTTAAATAAAAAAAAAAACCCAGACGACAGTACACTTGATTCAAAATGAATGACATTAAAATGAAGATGCCAAAACAGAAAAAAAATTGTATAGATTCTATGCATATAACAAAGACTCTCACAAGCAACTAGGTTGTTTATTCAATACTTCTCCCCCATAATTAGCTCTTAACAAGATTCATTTCAGCCTGGTGGAAGACAGACCTAGCATTACAGAGAAATTTTACACTAGTAAATTGTGCTTATAAGTAGAAATAAACCCACACACATATGGGCAGCTAACATTATTTATTTAGTTAACTGCCACCATGATTATTGCTGGGGTTCAGTGCTATGCAACAAATCCACTATTCCTGATGGATTTTTTTTGATAGATACAGAAGGAAGTGATAAAGAGGCAGAGAGAAAGAGAGATATTTCTGCTCTACTGCTCATGAAACTTCCAGCCTGAAGATAAAGATGGGGACTTGGGCCTGAGTCCTTGCACATAGTAATGTGTGCAGGCTACTAGATTCACCACTTCCCAGTTCCTATGGACAAGAGATTTTAAGTGGCCAAGAGCATACAATTAAAAAGGAAAGTTTCTTCAATATATGGTGTTGGGGAAATTGGACAGCCTTTATTAAGCAAAACAATGAAACTAGATCACTACCTAAAACCATATACATAATTTCAATGGATTAAAATTTTACCTGTAAATCCTAGAATCCTAAAATACACAGATGTCTTTGATAACTCTACAGCTCAGTAAGAGAAGTAAAATCAGAAAAAGGGACTATATCAACCTAAATATTCTTAGACACCACAAAGAAAACTATCATTAAAATGAAAAGACAGTGGCTGAGCAGTAAAGCACCTGGTTGAATGCATATGCTACCATGCATGAACAACTGGGTTCAAGTCTCTCATCCACACATAAAGGGGGAACTTCCTGAGCAGTGAAGCAGTGATACAGGTCCCTCTCTCTCTCTCTCCCTTCCTTCTTGATTTCTCTCAGCCTTACAAAAAAATAAATAAAATAAAATATTAAAGAACCTTATAAAGGAAAAGACATCCTACTAAATGGGAAATACACTTTCATATCATTTGTCTAATAATAGATTAATACCTAAAATGTATAAAGAATTCACAAAACTAAAAGCCTTTCTACATTGTTCTTCTGATAAATTAGGAAACATGGTGAATAACTGCCTCAGAACCCAAGAAATATAAGCAAGATTTATTCAGAAACTCACAGGGACAAAGAACACTGCTCAGCTCAGTTCCGGTTGGTGGTGGAGAGGGGATTGGGCCTGGGACTTTGGACCCTTGGGAAAGGGAGTCACTTTGCATAAGCATTGTGCTATCTATACTCCACCATTTTATCCCTTAAACAGAATTGAGTGATTAAGCTTAAAAATAAACCTACAATTAAAAAGCCCTGACTCCCATAGCCTGCAAGGAAGATAAGCAACATAAGATGGTTTGATAGCCACTGTTATTGAGAAAACATTGAAACAACTCAAGATTCACAACTGTGGAGGGAGGGGAAGATGGCGGACTGAGAAGCTGTAACAGTGTGTTCTCTGATCACATCTTCTGGAAATGGTAGGATTTTCTGCCTTTAGCAGGCCTGACACCAAAGAGGTGATTATAATTTAATTTGGGTTAAGAATTAGAGTAAAGGTGACACGGACTAGCGGGGCTCCAGACTTCCCAGGCGGCGCCAGGCAAGGCGAGTGCGCCGGGCATTGTCCTCCGCCCGGGAAGGCGGCTGATTGATCCTCTAATCATTATGTAATGTCCTTGCCTATCTTTTATTACTTTATTTAATTTAAAATCTATCGTGTCTGAGATGAGAATGGCTGTTCCTGCCCTTTTTTGTGGACCATTAGCCTGTATGATAGTTTTCCATCCTTTCACTTTAAGTCTGTGTTTATCTTGTTGTGACAGATGGGATTCTTGCAAGCAGCATATGGTTGGGTTATGTTTTCTGATCCATCCCCCCACCCTGTGCCTTTTGATGGGTGAGTTTAAGCCACTGACATTTACTGATATTATGGATTTAATGTATTGTAGTGCCATTGTTCTAAAAAAAATTTGTTTACTCTGATATATTGCAAGTATTATAGTGATGTTCTTGTTTATAAGAGGTCTTTTAGTACCTCTTTCAGGGCCGGCTTGGTGATGGTTGCCTCCTTTAACTGTTGTTTGTCTAAGAAGGTTTTGATCCCTCCATCTAGCTTGAATGAAAGTCTAGCAGGATATATTATCCTTGGTTGAAACCCTTTTTCATTCAGGGCTCGACTGATATCTTGCCACTCCCTTCTGGCTTTTAGAGTTTGAGTGGAGAAGTCTGCAGATAATCTTATGGGTTTTCCCTTGTATGTGACTTTTTGTTTCTCTCTTGCAGCCTTTAGGATCCTTTCTTTATACTTACTTCTTCTCATTGTGACTATGATATGTCTTGGTGTCTTCAGGTCTGGGTTGATTCTGTTTGGTACTCTCTGGGCCTCTTGAACCTTGATGTCCTTTCTGTTATTCAGGTCTGGAAAGTTTTCTTGTATTATTTCCTGTAGAATGTTTGCTTCCCCTTCCTCTCTTACTTCCTCAGGCAGGCCAATTGGACAGTGGAACAGAATTGAAAGCCCAGAAGTAAATCCCCACACCTATGGACATCTAATCTTTGATAAGGGGGCCCAAAGGATTAAATGGAAAAAGGAGGCTCTCTTCAATAAATGGTGCTGGGAAAACTGGGTTGAAACATGCAGAAGAATGAAATTGAACCACTTTATCTCACCAGAAACAAAAATCAACTCCAAATAGATCAAAGACCTCGATGTCAGACCAGAAACAATCAAATACTTAGAGGAAAACATTGGTAAAACATTTTCCCACCTACACCTCAAGGACATCTTTGATGAATCAAACCCAATTGCAAGGAAGACTAAAGCAGAAACAAACCAATGGGACTACATCAAATTGAAAAGCTTCTGCACATCCAAAGAAACTATTAAACAAACAGAGAGACCCCTCACAGAATGGGAGAAGATCTTCACATGCCAGACATCAGATAAGAAACTAATCACCAAAATATATAAAGAGCTCAGCAAACTTAGCCGCAAAAAAGCAAATGACCCCATCCAAAAATGGGCAGAGGAAATGAATAAACCATTCACCTCAGAGGAGATCCAAAAGGTTAACAAACATATGAAAAACTGCTCTAGGTCACTGATTGTCAGAGAAATGCAAATTAAGACAACACTAAGATACCACCTCACTCCTGTAAGAATGGCATACATCAAAAAGGACAGCAGCAACAAATGCTGGAGAGGATGTGGGGACAGAGGAACCCTTTTACATTGCTGGTGGGAATGTAAATTGGTACAGCCTCTGTGGAGAGCAGTCTGGAAACCTGTCAGAAGGCTAGACATGGACCTTCCATATGATCCAGTAATTCCTCTCCTGGGCATATACCCCAAGGCCTCCATAACACCCAACCAAAAAGAGGTGTGTACTCCTATGTTCATAGCAGCACAATTCATAATAGCTAAAACCTGGAAGCAACCCAGGTGCCCAACACCAGATGAGTGGCTGAGAAAGCTGTGGTATATATACACAATGGAATACTATGCAGCTATCAAGAACAATGAACCCACCTTCTCTGACCCATCTTGGACAGAGCTAGAAGGAATTATGTTAAGTGAACTAAGTCAGAAAGATAAAGATGAGTATGGGATGATCCCACTCATCAACAGAAGTTGACTAAGAAGATCTGAAAGGGAAACTAAAAGCAGGACCTGATCAAATTGTAAGTAGGGCACCAAAGTAAAAACCCAGTGGTGAGGGGTAGACATGTAGCTTCCTGGGCCAGTGGGGGGTGGGAGTGGGCGGTAGGGATGGGTCACAGTCCTTTGGTGGTGGGAATGGTGTTTATGTACACTCCTAGCAAAATGTAGACATATAAATCAGTAGTTAATTAATATGAGAGGGGGGAAATAAATTGTATGTCTCAAAGTTTCTCAAAAGATAAACTGGATCTTTTTAATATATAGGCTATGTATTTGATATGCGGACTCTCTCAAAAGCCTAGACCAAGTAGATTAGAAGCATCCAATAGCACAGCTATATACAAGATACTGGATACTGTACAGCAAACCATAACAAAGGGACTTTTCAAAGTTAACCCAATTAACAAATAATGTAATGTTAATATTAACTATCGATTGTCTTTTTGAACCCTAAGACAGCAGGAACCTCACATCTCCACTATAGAGCCTCTACTTCCCCCAGTCCTGGAACCCTTGGATAGGACCCACTTTCCCGTATGCATCTCCCAATCCAAACCAAATAATATTGCTTCCGCCGATCACAACCTAACCAACACAACGATTGCCACCTCAACATGCTTCACCTCAGACTGTATCCAGAGACTTCACGTGTGGAATGACAACCCTTCAGCTTCATTACTCGGGTGAGACCTTTCCTTTTATAGTACACTCTAATTTCATCTCAGGTAGTTCACTTTCTAACAAAGTCCCATAACCTAGATATACACCAGTTTCTGTGAGAGAGAGCTTATGTGCACACGTATCCATAAACTACTGCAAAATATATACCTGAAAGCAGAAGTACACTAGAGTTTGCAGTGAGTACCTCCCTAACACTTCCTCTCCACTATTCCAAGCTTGGGATCCATGATTGCTCAACAAATTGTTTGGCTTCATATGTTAACTCTCTTTTCAATCACCAGGTTCCAGATGCCACCAGGATGCTGGCCAGGCTTCCCTGGATTGAAGACACCACCAATGTGTCCTGGAGCTCAGCTTCCCCAGAGACCTTACTAGGGAAAGAAAGAGGCAGACTGGGAGTATGGATCGACCAGTCAACGCCCATGTTCAGCGGGGAAGCAATTACAGAAGCCAGACCTTCTACCTTCTGCAACCCTCAACGACCCTGGGTCCATGCTCCCAGAGGGCTAGAGAATGGGAAAGCTATCATGGGAGGGGGTGGGTTATGGGGATTGGGTGGTGGGAATTGTGTGGAGTTGTACCCCTCCTACCTTATGTTTTTGTTCATTAATCCTTTCTTAAATAAAAAATTAAAAAAAAAAAAGATTCACAACTGTGAACTTTTAAGTACCTTAATTAGACACAAGTCAATCCAGGCAAATGTGATCAGTGGATAGGAAAGTAGTGAGGGAGGGACCTTATAACAGACCAGACATAATGGTTAAATCCAGAAGAAACATTGGAGAAATGAACCATGACAAAAGCCTACATATAAGTTCCAAAAAGGTAGATGCACATAGAAATGAAGACAACATCCAAACACTAATCAATGCAATAATTATAGGAGTGAGGAAAGCTTTTCAAAGTAATATCATCAGAAATGGGGAAACAACAAATGAAACTCTGAAAGAAAACACTAATTATCTCAAGGTAAATATTGTGTTTACTGTCAACTGTAAATCATCAATCTCCCAGTAAAGAAATTAGAAATCTAGATGTATATAGAAATTAAACACGTTGGGTATTTAAACTGAAGGATTACAAGAAAAAAAAACCCATGAATTCTAACACACACACACCTCTATATTAATTATAGCAATTGCTAAAAGCAGGAAAAAAACTAATGATCAGATAAATAACTTTTTGTATATACGTACAGTAGCATACTACTCTGCTACCAAAAGGATGGAATCCTATAATTGTAATTACATGGGTGAATCTAAAAGGTTATTATGATTAATTAAAGAAGTCATATTAAGACAACCACTATGATGTCACTGATATATAGGACGGAAATAAAACAAAAAGTGAACTTTAAGATTAACAGTAAATTTAAAAAGATATTCCACATTGTAATCAGTAGGCAAGTATAATTTAAACAATAGTGTATATTACTATAAACCTACTAGAACAGTTAAAATTATAGAGAAAATATTTCTAAGTAAATAGTTGTATAAATTGTATTTACAGCTAAATTATAAAGATTCTTTTTTATATAGGAGCACAGTACAAAAATAACCTATGAGATTTTTATCCTAACTTAAAATATTTAGATTAAGTATCTTTGCTGTAATAATATATGAAAAAGGTTAAGAAACTCAGCTCATTTGAATAATAGCTCTAAAAGTAATCAATTTGCCATACTTTATGTAGGCCTCCTCTGTTTATAGCTTACTCATTTTTGAGTAGAGATAAGTAGATATTAGTAATCTCAATTTCTTGAATATTAAGGTAAATATTCTCTGGGTTGAATTAATGCAAAAACAAGAATGAAAGAACTTCCTGAAAATAAATCTTTTGTTTGAGTCAGCACAGTGAAGCTAGTTGAACTCTACACTATCCAAGTTCTTTTGGAAAGACTTTTCCATTTGCAAGGAAACAAAAGCAATGCAAGAAGCTCTGATCTTTACAATTATCAAGTAGGTGTATTCATGCATACTAATAAGTATGGATCCAAGTGGATACTTACTGCTGTGTTTGCATCAACGGCATATTAGTGCTCTCATAATTGTCTGTGTGTAGAGGAGGTATGATTTCCCCAGTTACAGGGTGAAACACAGGAAGCGTTGACAAGGGCCAGGCTATCTCTCTATTCTTGGACATATCACGAAGTTCTTTGGTAGATTTCTGAATAGCGCTATGGTGAACCAGCTGGATGCTATGTCAAAGAAGAAAACAACATATATTTAAAATCATATATTAGCTTTCTTAATCATCAAATTGCAAGTGATAAAATTATTGTTTCTTTTTTAAAAAAGACGTTATTGCACTTTGAGTATTCAACAAGTTATCTCAGAGTAGGAGAGTTATTTAACAAACTTTCAACATACCAAAATGAGCTGAAAAGTTAAAACTTATTTTGAAATAGATTTCTTTTAAACAAGATATAAATTATTGTGTTAATTTTATGTCCTATGTAACACACTAGAATTCTATTTAATTTCTAAGATTAAGATAAAACTACCATAGCTTTTTATATTATTGCTTCTGATGGGACATTTATTAAATACTCACAGAAGTTTCATTTTATGATAGGGTATTACTGTAGATTCAGGAAAAGTTGTATGAAAGGTGGTTTCATCTGTTCTCTGGTTTATAGAAATGTAGATCGGGAAATCATAATAATACAAATGGCAAGTTAACATTCTAAGTATGAAATACTTTAGGTTTAAATTTATATAATGTTAGATTTCACACTTATGAATTTTTAATCTCTATACCTCCTAAATATCTCTATTTAAAAAGCAGCTTTCACATTTATGAAATAAACTATGAAAGATGATGATTAAAAAAAATGTGACACACATGTATGGAGCATGAAAAGCAACTGAGAAGTGATGAAAATGATAAAGAAAATAACAGGAAAGAAGACACTTACTCTGGAGTTTGCATGTTTCTCTTTTCCCTAGAAACAAAACAAAATTTATGAATTAAATAATAGCATTGATATTTAAACATTAAGACTATATGCTCATGGGTTCTTGCATGAAGTGGAAATGCTGATATTATTACTATTAAATGCAACCAGGCTGCATTTGCCACCAGATTATGAAATTAACTGGATGAGTACATATACAAAGATGGGACACTGATGATAAACACACAAAAAAATGGAAAACAAAATGGAGATTAGCAATAAAACTTCAAAATAAATTCTGTGACATAATGAAATAAAACTACATGTAAAAATGAATATGTTACTTGCTGCTTTATTAACTTTTTATCCTTTGCTTTATTGCTCTTTCAGATCATCTCAGATTTTTAATCAACGTTGATGTCCTGAAATTACTAACTATTCATGAGGTGAAAGTTTATTACTTGTACCTTTATTTTTTTTACTCCTGAGTACTAAATATCACTATATATATTAACATTTAGACTGTGCCACCTATTTGACAGCAGAAGAATTTTAAGAGTCCTGATCATCATGTAGATTAAACTAAGACAATTTATTCAAAGTATGATTACTATTATCAGTAGATCCTGCAGACTCAGATCACACAAAACAATCTGTATAATCAAAATATCTAGTTTCATTTATTTTGTGGGAATGTTTTGCCAGCATGAATTTACATCTAGTCCTAATATTTTCTGAATACAGTAATTATATTCTTTAATTTAGTAGATTCAAAATTAGTTTAACTCATTTTAGAGGAACAAAGTACTGTTACTGGACTTGAACACAATGCCAATTCATTTAAAATGTGGTTTATGAACAAAATGAAATTTGGATTTCAATGGAATTTTATCTTAATCTTATATGCTATTATCTTTGTAATCTCTATAATTTTCATTAGTGTTTTTAAGGTACTCACACTCCTTCCCGTCGGCAGCACATGATATAAGCAAGTATTAGAAAAAGGACTAACGCTACTGCCGAGGGCACAGCCAGTGTTATTAGGAAATCCGTGTAATAGTCTCTGCTTTTCAAAGTATCAGAAGGTGGTTTGTACTCTCCACCATCAGGTAAAATCCCCTCTCCACGAACCACTTCCTGATAGGTGGACACTTGCTTTGTTTTATCGACCTGATACAAAAGAAGACAATTACATATCCAATTAATAGCTATAGACACTAAAAATTTTAAAATCTAGAGATTTAAAAATCTTTGAAAAATATCTAAAGCAACCTTTTCTAATTAATTTATGATTTTTGCAATTATTTATGCAGACTAGAGGGAAGTAATAAATAGTAATAAAGGATGCTATATGTTGACATACTTGTTATGCCTTTTCCCTAAGAAGTCCTTTGTATATTACGTAAAATTGGTTCCTAGACACAAATCTTTAATTTTTTTTTTGCCTCCAGGCTTATTGATGGGGCTTGGTGCCTGCACTATGAATCCACTGCTCCTGGATGCCATTTTCCCCTTCATTTTTGTTGCCCTTCTGTTGTTACTGTTGTTGGATAGGACGGAGAGTAGTTAAGAGAGGAGGGGAAAACAGAGAGGGGGAGAGAAAGACAACTACAGACATGCTTCACCACTTGTGAAGTGACCCCCCTGCAGGTGGGGAGCCAGGGGCTCGAACCATCAAAGAATTGATGACTTGCCTTCTTTGAGAATAAGAACTAGGCTTGCTGTTAAGCTTCACCCTAGACTTATTTTTTGAGAAAGTTTATACCCTGATTTTCCATTTCATTTTATTTATTTATTTTATTTATAGAGACAGCATTTGAGAGGGAAGGAGAAGGGAAATAGAGAGGGACAGAGAAAGACACCTACAGCACTACTTCAACACTCTCAATGAAACTCCTCCACTGCAGGTGAGGAGTAGGGACTTAAACCCTGCTCTTTGCACATGGTAATGTGTCTAATCTACAGGCTGTGCCACCACCAAGACCCTTCTGTTTAGTATTTGACTCATTTAAGATTTCTGAAACATCTTGGAGTGAGATGTGACAGTTAAATAAATACATGTAAAAAATAAAAATGCCTATTTTTTCCATTTAATAAATTTATGTCACACAAACTAAAATTTTCAAGGCTTAAGTAATTTTCATAAATTAGATAATATATGTAAACATAAACATCTTATAGCATAAGCACGGATTAAATGGTGGTGTGAGAGTCTGTTTACTGCTGACTGGTCTATTTCAGCAATGACTGGAACTACTCAGTCTCTCACATGCTTCTACAATTAACACAGTGAGTGTAATAACTTGCAAATTCAGCATTTACATCTAATGCATAAGCCACAAAAACTTGATAATTTTACTTGACAAAGTAATGCAAACCAAGAATACTATTTCCAATAGATATGAGTAACATGAAAAAGGGAGTTGAGGGCCAAAGACCACAGGTGTTAAGTGCTGCACTGTTAAGTATATGTTCTGGTACTGGATCCAGGAAAGTTGTCTATAGTCAGTTCTCTAAGTCATGAAGTGACAGTTGTGTTTATGTGTCAATAACTCTGTTCAAATGTCAACTTTAAACTTAGACCTAATCCACTGAACATCAGTCATCAAGTTGACAGCCTTAAGTCTAAAGGTCACTAAAGAAGTAAAACAACTTGGGGTCAGGTGGCTGTATACCAGGTTAAGTGCACACAGTATGAAGTATCAGGACCTATGAAAAGATCGCTGTTTGAGCCCCTGGCTCCCCACCTGCAGGGCTGGGGGTTTCACTTCACAAGTGATAAAGCAAGTCTAAGGTGTCTTTCTCTCCTCCTCTCTATCTTCCTCTCTCTCAATTTCTCTCTGTCCTATCCAATACAGTGAAAAAAAAAAAAAAAAAAAAGACTCCAGGATAGTGGAATGATAGTTCTGGCATTGAGCCCCAATGATAACCCTAGAGGCAAAAAAAAAAAAAAAAGTACAACAATTTACACTGTCTTCCAGAAAGCAGAACCAAAATATGTGATATAAATTTTATTTAAAAATACGCTTATTCATATCTTATAACTTTTATTATGATACTTTAAAAGTAATTTAGAAATATTTAACATTTATGAAACCAGGTAAAATCCAAACTTTCTTCACTTAGAACAGATTCTTGTGGCCTGAGAGCTGGCGCAGTGGATAAAGCATTGGACTCTCAAACATGAGATCCCAAGTTTAATCTACAGCAGCACATATACCAGAGTGATGTCTGGTTCCTTCTCTCTGTCCTATCTTTCTCACAAATAAAATCTTAAAAAAAAATTGAAAAAAGAATAGATTCTTATTCCTTGAATAATTTCTGTACAAACTGAATTTCCAGGATGTTGAAAGCACACTATTCCTTTACTTTAAGATTTATTATTGTATTTTGGTCTCCTTTTCAAATGTTGTGCAGTGACAGCACATTTGAATCTTTCTGCACATGTCCTAACTTCATAATCTAAACTGATTGTCCAAGGAGCGCATTTGAGCCACCTGCCAATCTAATCCAGTCCCAGCAACTAATCAAAAGTAGCTTGAGTACAAAATGGGGATACTCTTTTCTAAATGAATGTAATATCCATGTTTTGCCAAATCCTCAAAGTCAAGAAAAGTCAGCTGCAGTTAACAGAGTAAACCCAGGATTTGTTCCTAAAAGCAGGTCAAGTCTTGGTTAATGTTATCTTCAGTCACATCACTTCTAATTACATTAGCAAATACAAAATGAAATAAAAACTCACCAGTGAAATTTTGCACCAGTCAATATAAAATTGAGTACGGAATTTTTTATCACATGTTATTATAGGCTCCATTTCTTGACTGCATCTTAATTGATTCTGTGGATTCTCAACTTCTCGTAAACAAGAAGAAAATGGGACATCAGCACCAACCATGACATAAACTCTGCAAAGATGTGAAACTCTTTGGTTATCCTTTAAGAAAATTGAAAACACTAAAAAACAATCTATCCTGAAAGCAGGATTGATCCTTTTGAATTGAGGGATTATCTAGATTCATCCTAAGGTAAGGGTCTGGGATTTAAGAGCAGTGATTTATGTAGGGGCTTTCTCTCAACTTTTTCTTTATTCAACTAATATTTACTGAGTGCTCTGCAGCACCAGACACTTTCTCAGTTTTATTTCTGCTTTTTTCCCTTATTTGCTTTAATTCAGTTATTTAATTGTTAATCATGTCCTTATTGTGTTGATACATTACTTATATTTAAAGTTACTCTTAAAGTGTTTAGAAAATAACATTACAACAAAAATAAATAATTATTAGTGAAATGTTTCACTTGGCTTCATTTTAGTAAGACTGTGAAATTACAACCCTGGAAGTATAGAACTTTAACTACAGGCAGACTTTGCTACTCTAACCAACAGTTCTGTCAATTTATTGCACCAGCCCCTAATGTTGAAGTCCCTTATTATAATGTCTCTCGATCTTCGATCTAAAATGTTAACATGAAATAAAAATGTTTTTTGGTTAACACAAACTAGAGAAACATTGTTTTCTTGTTGGGTATTTAGTAATTAGAGTTAAAGAACTCTATTTAACTGGCCACTAAAAATTTTACAGTAATAGAGAATGAGCAACATGAAAGGATAAGAATACCATATAATGGGAGTCGGCGGTAGTGCAGCAAGTTAAGCGCATGTGATGCAAAATGCAAGGACACACGTAAGGATCCAGGTTCGAACCCCGGCTCCCCATCCGTAGAAGAGTAGCTTCACAGGTGGTGAAGCAGGTCTGCAGGTGTCTATCTTTCACTCTCCCTTTCTGTCTTCCCCTTCTCTCTACATTTCTCTCTGTCCTATCCAACAACAATGACATCAACAACAACAACAATAATGACTACAACAACAATGAAAAACAAGGGCAACAAAAGGGAAAATAAGTAAATAAGTAAAAAGAATATCATATAATTTACAAAAGGAGAGAGAGAGAGAAATCCAGGAAATTATTCTAACAAAATATTTTCTATTGGTAGTGTTATAGAGACCAACAATATAAAATTCCAAGAAGCTTCTTTAATACACTGACAAGTTGATCATAAAATTCAGACATTCAACCAACCCAAAATAGTTACACCCACACAAAATGCTTGAAATGGAATAAAGTTGGAAGAGACACAATTTCTAAACTTACTACAAGGCAGTAGTAATAGAAACAGTGTATGTCTATATAAAACTGTACACACACGTTCACAGCATTATCAATAGTAAACATTCCAAATTATCATCAAATGATGTATGAATAAAGGTGAATTATCATGCAAAAGAATTTTATTCAGTCATAAAAATGAAGGGATTAATAATACATGCTATACTATGCATGAATCTTGAAAACATTATGCTAAGTGAAATAATCAATAGTAAAAGATGGTATCTGGTATGAACACAGGAATATATATTTTTCTCCAGGGTGGATGGAACATACTCCAGAATTTGCCATATTTTGGTCAAGAAACAAAGACAGCCTTAATATATCTGTAAAAAATAAAATTACAAAAAGTGTCTTTAAATCATAATGGTATGAAAAGAAAAGAAATATTAGCTTTTCTCATCTATAAAAATATTAGACTAAAACATGCTTCTGAGTAACATATGTGCTTCTGAATGACATATGGGCTAGAGAAGAAATTTAAAATCATTTAGAGGTCAATAAAAATAAAGAGACAGGGAGTCGGGCTGTAGCGCAGCGGGTTAAGCGCAGGTGGCGCAAAGCACAAGGACCGGCATAAGGATCCCGGTTCAAACCCTGGCTCCCCACCAGCAGGGGAGTCGCTTCACAGGCGGTGAGTGTCTATCTTTCTCTCCTCCTCTCTGTCTTCCCCTCCTCTCTCCATTTCTCTCTGTCCTATCCAACAACGACGACAACAACAATAATAACTACAACAATAAAACAACAAGGGCAACAAAAGGGAATAAATAAAATAAATATTTAAAAAAAAAGAAAAGAAAAAAGAAAAAAAAACTTAAAATAAATAAATAAATAAAGAGACAAACTACCAAATCCTATAGGATATTGAGAAAACTTTAGTAAGAGGAAAATTCATAACAACATCAACAAAGAAGAAAGCTCTTAATAAAATATCTATCATTACAATTTAAGCACCTAGAAAATAGGAAACAAACAGCACAGTCATCAGTAGGTGGAGGAAAAATAAATCAAAGCATTAATTAATGACACAGAAACCAAAAAGACTCACCTGGTTGAGTATACATATTACAATGTTCAAGAACCAAGGTTCAAGTCCTTGATCTTCAACTGCAGGGGGTAGGCTTCAGGAGTAGTGAAGCAGGGTTGCAGGTGTCTCTCTGTCTCTCTCCCTCTCTGTATCCCCCTTCCTCTCAATTTCTGGCTATCTCTATTAAATAAATATAATAAGTACAAGTAAAAAATAAAAGAAACCAAAAAGAGAATTCAGAAGATCAGTGAAACCAACAACTGGCTGTTGGGAAGTATAAATAAAACAGCCAGAATCAGAATGTATATCCACTATACTTGTCTCTCCTATCCTTTATGATCTATAATGACACCATGAAGAATATTAATAGCAGAAAGATACTGTGTCACAGATTCTGCAAAAAGAAGGAATAACAGGGATATATATATATATCCCCAAGCTTCTCCTACCTTACTCATTAAAATAACTGACTTCTTATATACCCTACCTCTTCCTATATCTTCCTAACACAAAATTCTAAGTAGCTTTTATGAAGAAACTCAGAGAAATGCAAGAAAACTGTTTAAAGAAATACATAACACTAAAAAAAATGACTTTAAGAACAAAACTAAAGAACACAAAGAAGAACTAAATAGAACCAGAATGGTAAGAACTCAATATTGCCTTCTTAAACTCTAAGACAGCAGGAACCTCCCCCATTCTCTATAAAACTCCTATTTGTCCCAGTCCTGGAACCTCTAGGGCATGGCTCATCTTCCTTCATTATCCATGCCATTTGATACTGCATCCACTGATCTTAAACAAATCAATACAACCTGTACCACTTTGACATGTTTCACTTCGGATGGTGACCACAGATGCCAGGCATGGGACACCAACCACTTAGCTCCATTACTACGGTGAGACCATTCCTGGCTCATGGGACTCCTTAATTCCATTTCGGTTGGTGCACTTCCTGACAAAGCTGCAGAACCTAGATATAGACCAGGGCCCACGAGATAGAGCACATGTGCACATGTATCCATAAGTTAGAGAAATATACACCTTATGTAAAAGTGCACAATAATTTGCAGTGACTTGGTAAGCAACAAGCAACAAGTAAGAAGACCTAAAAAAAAAAAAAAAAGACACACCATTTACTTAATCAAATAGTTTCTACATAGACCTATTCTCCTCATCTACTACCCCTCCACTCTCAAGTTTTCTCTGTCCTATCAAATAAAGAAACAAAGGGAAATAATGGCCTCCACTAGCAATGGATTCTTCATGCAGGCACTGAACCTCGGCCATTTCCCTGATGGAAAAAATAAATAAATTATAATGGAGATAAAATCAGGTCTTTAAATAAAACCAGTGCTCCTGAATACAGAAACCTAGGAATGATTCAGGTTGGAGGAAAGAATGAATTAAGGTGTTTCAAAAACTAAGAATAGTATGACAGCTGTCTATTTCTGCTAGAAAGGCAAATAGCAATAATATATACCCTAGAGGGTACAACAGAGGTAAAGGGAAGAGAAAGCTTATTCAAAGAAAGAATAACTTAGAACTTCCCAAACCTATGAAGGAGCAGAATATATAAGTCAATGAAAGTCAAAGAACAACTGGTTATCTAAACATAAAGAGAAATGTACCCAGTCAGCAGTGAAACGTTTCCAAGACAAAACATATTAAAGGCAACTGGGGGCAGGGGTAGATAACATAATAATAAGCAAAGATAATACTAGCAACACTACAAGTCAGAATAATATAAAATGGCATATTCAAAATACTGAAAATTAGTCAGAGTGGCATGTCAGTGGTCAAGAAAGAGACGAGGAGAATGAGGAAGTATAGCTATATTGACCAGATCTGACATAGGTAGAGGGAGACATCAGTGTATTTGTATCATCAGGTTGTGCTCTGAGAAGACTACAGGGAAGAACACATTTTCTTTTTGCTGCAAATGTTGCAACAGGAAATTGTCCATGTTATGAAAGGGTCATTGAGTATTCTCATCACTGAGGCATTAAACAGAGGGTCCCATAATGAGCTGGTGAATCTGCCTCAATAAGAATAAAACGATTATATCCATAACACTCTTCTTGCAAAGAAATGGCACTATAGAGCATGATCATCAACTTATTTTTCTTACAATAATCCCTTAATTAAGTATGAAGAGTGGGTTTGCTGTATATAGAATTGACCAGATTGATGAATTTTCAACCTTGTCAAAAGGTTAGATTCTGTGAAAAAAAAAGTGTTTTCTGCATCTACTGGAATAATCATGTGGTTTTGTTTTCCTACTGTTAGTGTGGTGAATTATGTTCCTTGACTTTTTTATATTGAATGATTCTTTATTAATTTATTTTTATTTATCTTCACATGAGAGAGAACAGAGCATCTCTCAGTTCTAGAATACTGTGGTCTTGGTGAATCTGGGTCTGCAAGGCATACAAATTCTGTAATCTCCCTTTTCTGAACTCATAAAATCCCTACAAAGACACACCATTCTCATTTTATTGATGAGAAAAATGAGACAGATAAAGAGACATCCAAAATTAATTTTCAGTAAACAATAAATTCAGTCTACATTTAAGCATCTGGGTTTAGAACCACTGGTCCTTAACTACTACATATCCAGTATAATTCTACTTATTAGCTTTTCCTTTATTACAGGATGAAGAGAACACACAGGTATTTATTTTGGAAAAATAATTATTGGAAGATCTTTCTACATTTTAAAGTGAAAATGCTTTGAAATTTTCAAGGTTCTGGACAACACAGAAAATGGACTTGTAAGGTATTAGAGATATAGTATAATGGTTAATGCAAAAAAGACTTTTATACCTGAGACTCTGAGGTCCCAGGTGTTCAACCATTTTTGACTACCTGGAATAAATCCCAATTAGTCATGATGTACTATATTTTTAATGTATTGCTGTATCATATCTGTTATTATTTTGGATAATATCTTAGCATTGATGTTCATCAGGGATATTGATCTGCAGTTTCTTGTTGTTTCCCTGCCTACTTTTTGGTATCTGAATGGAGAGCTATATATATATATACACCTATATACCTATATACTGATATACCTATTCTCATTGTAGAGCAGCTAGAAATAATAGCCTAAACCTGGAAGCAATCAGTTGTCCAATAACAGATGAGTGGTTAAGAAAGCTGTGGTATATTCACAGAATGAAATACTACTCAGCTATATGAAATGATGGAACAATCTCCTTTCCCATGTCTTGGCTGAAACTTAAAGGAATTATGGTAAGTGATGTATGCCAAAAAGATGAAAACCAGGTGATCACACTTAGAGGTAGTAGTTAAGCACCAAGGAAGAAAAGGAAAACACTGAGTAGTTTGATTTGGATGGGTGTAAGGCAGCAAAATAAAGAACTCTGGACTAAGAGGAATTGGAGAGTGAAGGCATTGGGTATCCATTAAGTAAGTGAACAAGGATGAAAAGGGGCCTGGATTGGTAGTGAAAAGAAACCACTACAAAAACTAAAAATCAACATTCTGAAGATAACATTTACACATAATCTACCTAAAAATATGTATATTCAAATTTACACAGGAGTTACACTACTCAATAAAGTAAACCGAGTCTAATAATGGGCAAAACATTAAAACAAACCTTTAAAAAAAAAAAAGACATACAGATGGACAATAGACAAATGAACAATCTTCAACATCAAATATTATTACAATTATAAACATGAAAATGAAAATCACAATGAGATATGACCTCAAGCCTATGACAATGGCATATATACAAACCACTGGAAACAGGTACTGGGCAAAGCTGTGGAGTAAAAGGAATTCTCATATACTATTTGAGGGAATACTAATAATGTCACTTCGATGGAAAATGGACTGAAATAAGATAAAAAAATAATAAAGAAAATATGATCTAGCAATTCTACTCCTAGGTATGATCCAAAGAATATGCAAACACTAATTAAAAATATACATGCATTTATTTTCATAGCAGCATTACTCACAATATTCAAGACATAGAAACAAACTTAAATTTCCATTGATGGGACAACTGGATAAGGAAGTTATGGCATATAGGCTCAATGAAATACTACTCAATTTTTCTTTTGTTTTAAGTTAAAAAAAAAAAGATGAAATTTTACCTTCTGTGACAACATGGATGGAAACTGAAGTGATTATGCTCAGTAAAATAAAACTGAAAGTAAAATACTGAGTAGTTTCACTCAAGTGGAATATGATAAACAAAACAAATGAACTAATAATACAGCATCAAAACCACATAGAAAAGTAGAGTGGTTACCAAAAGGGAAGCAGGTAAATGGGAGAAATACCTACAGGACATATATTTGATAATGGTGACTAGCACTGTTAACTGTAGGGTTATTGTAATTATTGAACGTAGCTATACACATTAAAATAGAAATCATACTCTTCAAATTCATATATTATTATAAATCATGGTAAATCAATAAAACTTATTTTAAAATAGAAATATAAAACAAAGGTGCAAATTATTAGAACCTACAGGATAAAGCTGCTCTAAAGAGGGGTATTTATAGCAATCCATCCCTACCTTCTGGGAAATCTAATCTTACACCTCATGAAACTAGAATATTATATAGAATAAAGCCAAAAGTCAGTAGAAGGAAAGAAGTCATAAAAACCAGTGCAAGAACAAGTGAAACAGAGATAGAATGATAATTCAGAAGATAAATGAAACCAAGAGATGGTTGTTTTACAGGATAAACAGAAACAGACAACCTTGACCCAGACTCATAAAGAAGAAGAAAAAAATCTCAAAGTTAAGAGATCAAAGAGAAATGATAATAAATAAAAAAGATCACAGAGTATTATGATAACCTCTAGAGCAACAAATAGAATAATCAAAGAAAATCTTAAAAACATACCATACACATACCAAGATGAAATCAACAAGAAAAAGAAAGAAAATCTAAACAAAACAATTCTAAAGAAAGTTCAAACAGTAATCGTAATGAAAAGCCCTGACAGTTTCACCAGTGAATTCTACATTTTCATTAAAGAATCATTATTTACCTTTCACAAATCCTTCCAAGAAATTAATTCTTCCAACATATTTTATGATGCCAATAATATTCTATCCAGGAGAACCTGACAAAGACATCATATACATAAACAGAAAACTAAAGAACAATCTCTCTGATGGGTATGTGTGAGAAAAATCCTCAATAAAATACTAGTAAATTGAATTAAACTGCTTTAGTAGAACTATCTCTCTTGATCCAATAGAATTTATTGCAGCAATGTAAGGATGTTTCAACTACACAAATAAAAACTTAATACAGCACATCAAAAATGGAAACAAAATCATATATAAATGAGACAATAGAGCAGAGCAGTATACTAGAAGTCTTCAGAGTTCATTACCCTAAGATGATATGCGCTCAAGGCCACATGGAACAAGCATACAGCATATTCTAGGTCACTAAGACAGTATCAACAGATTCAAGAGCACTAAAATTATTCTGAGTATCATTTCAGACCATAGTGAAATTAAACTAATAATGAATGACAACAAAGAAAGTTAGAAAAACCTCAAAAGTATGGAGACTCACTAACATGCACCTTAGAACTTTTAGAACAAGGAGAAAATTAGAAAATGTCTGGAAACAAGTGACAATGAAAAATGAAATATAAGAACACATGGGACAGAAATGGCAGTACTATGAAGAAAATTCATAGCAATACAAGGCCAATATTGGGAAACAGGAAAAAGCTCAAGTAACATTACATCTGAAGGATATAGAACAATAAGTACAAAAAAGTAAGTAGGGAAGTAAATGATAAAAATAAGGGTAGAGAGTAAAGACACTGAAAATGAAAAAAAATCTTTTATAAATGATTAATAAAATTAAGAGCTGGTCCTTTGAAGAGTAATGAAAATTGACAAATCCTTTGTAAGATGGAGAAAGAGAGACCCTAATTAATAGAGTAGTAAATGAAAGAAGAGAAGTCACAAAGAGTATTACAGAAATTCAAAAGGTATGAGAAATTTCTATGAATAACTATATATGTCACTAAACTGGAGAATCCAGAAGTGATAGGTAAATTATTAGATTCATACAACTTCCCAAGATGGAATCACAATTATGAGAATTAGAAGATACAAACAGACCATTATAATCAAGGAAACTGAAACAGTAATTAATAGGTTCCCTCTAGACCAAAGTTCAGAACAAAACAGTTTCACCAATGAGTTTTGTTTTATTTTGCCATCAGAATTATGGCTAAAACTCAGTACTTTCCTGACTCCACTGTTTCCAGTGACCATTTTTTTTTCTTTCATTTTGACAAAGGATGAGAGACAGAAATACAGAGGGAAAGAGAGACGGAGAAGGAGAGATACTTTCATCAAAGCTCTAACACTTGTGAAGTCCTCCCCCCTCACCCCCCCCCGCATAGTAACTGAGGGATTATACCTGGGTCCTTATGTATGGCAATGTGTGAGCTCTACTAGTGAGCCAAGACCCAAACCCTTATCAATGAATTTTACAAAGCCTTCAAGACAATTCATTACTTAACACTTTTCTCCTCTCCTTGCTCCCCTCCCATACCCTCTCATTCTCCCTTTCTTCCTTGCCCCCTTCCTTCCTTCAACAGGGTTTTCAACACTCTAGGCTCACATTACAGATAGAGACAGAGAAACAGGGAGAGTGGGAAAGATATCTCAGCACCAATACTTGCCCCATTGGAGTAGAGATTGGACTTAAATGCATGCATGGCAAAAAGGGTACATGCCCAGATGAGCTCTCTCACAGATTCTATTACCTAGACTTTAAAAAAAATTTTTATTATCTTTATTTATTAGATAGACAGAAATCGAGAAGGGAGAGGGAGATAAGAGAGGAAGAGAGAAAGAGAGACACCTGCAGCCCTGCTTTACCACTTGCAAAGCTTTCCCCCTGCAGGTGGGGACCAGGGGCTTGAACCAACTTGGGTCCTTGCACATTGTAACATACTCAACCAAGTGTGCCACCACCTGGCCCCTTTACTTAGACTTCTTAAGCTCTTCTTAAGCAAGCAGGTTAATGCCCCAAATACACAGAGAGTTCAAAAAACTCACTAACAACAAAATTTTAAAAATGCAGAGAAGCAATGAACAGAATTTTCATCAAAGAAGACACTAAAATGGCTAACAAGAATAATAAAAAAGTGTTCTACAAGACAATAAGACACCGGGGTCAACTAGGAATACTAAGGGAGACCAGCTGGAACCACAGCAAGACAGGACTAGAACAACGTCAGGAACCCACCAAATCACTGGTGAGTGCAAACACGTGTGGTTCGTGGACAGAGAGGAGCCTAAGGAGAGATGAAGTGGCTGGCAACAGTCCGGCAGTTTACCAGCTGAGATACCACCTCCAGTCTGTTTCACCAACAAAAAGACGATGGCTGAAGGGAGGAGAGGAATCCCCTGAGACTCAATGTGAGTCTCCCTTGCTACTGCCCTCAGAATCTGGAGTAGTGGTGGGGAGGCCCTGTACTGACACTAGGGTGACAGAGAACTAACAAGGAAACTTAAGAGAAGACCTATACCACAGTGGTCTAGCGGTAAGGCTGTGAAAATCTCTATGCATAACCACTGCATTACCTCTGCCCCACCCTGCTTTATTTCTTGGTCAGGAATCCTCAGTGATTAACCTAAGAAGCCTATTTAAAGTTTAAAAGCCCTCAGGCTCCCATAGCCTACAGGGAAGAAAAAGAACAAAAGAGGCTTTTAGGCCACTCAGGGATTAAAATACTATTGAAACAATTGTGAATTTCCACAACTGCAAAATCTTTAAGTGCCTTACTTAGACACAAGTCAATCCAGGGAAGAGTGATCAGTAATTTGAAAAGTACTGAGAAAGGAACCTCATAACACTATTTAAAATGGTTAAACCAACAAGAAGAAATACTGGAGAAATGAACCAGGACAAGAGTCCAGCTAAAAGCCCCCCAAAGGTTGAATCACAAAATAATGAGGTCAACATCCAAACACTAGTTAAAGAAATAATCACAGGGGTGAGTAAAGAGTTTGAAAAAATTGTCATCAGAGAAACAACGGATAAGACCCTGGAAGAAAATACTATCTCAAGGTTATTAGAGAGCTGAAATAACTGAGTTAAGAACACAACTAGCTGAACATGCTAAAACAATGTCAGAACAGGGTAACAAAATAGATGAACTCCAGAAAATAGTAGAGGGAGAGAGAATAGAATAAATGAGGCTGAAGATAGAATTAGCAAGATCAAGGACTAATTAGAGACAACTAAAAAAGAAGTAAGAGGGGAGTCAGGCAGTAGTGCAGCGGGTTAAATGCATGTGGCACAAAGTGCAAGGACCGGCATAAGGATCCCAGTTTGAGCCCCCGGATCCCCACCTGTAGGGGAATCGCTTCACGGGCGGTGAAGCAGGTCTGCAGGTGTCTACCTTTCTCTCCCCCTCTCTGTCTTCCCCTCCTTTCTCCATTTCTCTCTGTCCTATCCAACCATGGTGACATCAATAACAACAAAAATAACTACACCAACAATAATAATAAAAAAAAAACCAAAGGGCAACAAAAGGGAAAATAAATAAATATAAAATTAAAAAAAAATTTTAAAAAGAAGAGATCTCAAAAAGAGATTAAGAGATACTAAAAACAACAACAGAGACCTGTGGGATAACTTCAAAAGAAAAAATGTACACCTTATTGTCTTACCACAAGAAGAAAGAGATGGAGGGGAAGAAAGCATTTTTCAGGACATAATAGCTGAGAACATCTCTAGTCTAGACAACAATAAAGACATAAAGATTCAAGAAGCCCAGAGGGTACCAAACACAATTAACCCAGACTTAAAAGACACTAAGAAACATCATCTTTAGAATGGAAAGGAATAAGGATAAAGAAAGGATCCTGAAGGCTGCAAGAGAAAAACAAAGAGTCACCTACAGAGGAAAACCTGTAAGATTAGCAGCAGACTTCTCCATACAAACACTACAGGCCAGAAGAGAATGGCAAGATATCTATCAAGTGCTCAATGAGAAAGGCTTTTAACCAAGATTACTGTATCCTGCTAGACTGTCATTCAGACTAGATGGAGGCATTAGAACCTTCAGACAAGCAACAGTTGAAAGAATCAACTATGAACAAGCCTGCCCTGAAAGAAGTTCAGAAAGGTCTCCTATAAACAGACCACCATAATAGGACATATATCAGAACACTCTAAAATGCTACAAGAATGGTGTTAAAATATCTTCAGTCTTTGATATCAGTAAATGTCAATGGCCTAAATTCACCTATTAAAAGGCACAGAGTAGGAAGATGGATCAGAAAACACAATCCAACAATATGCTCTCTAGAGGAAACCCACCTAACTGAACAAGACAAACACAGACTCAAAGTCACAGGACTGAAAACTATCATACAAGCCAATGGCCTACAAAAAAGGGTGGTACTGGCTATTCTCATATCTGACATGATAGACTTTAAGTAAAATGAAAAAAGATAGGGATGGACACTACTTAATGCTTAGTGGATCAGTCAATTAAGAGGACTTAACAATTATTAACATCTATGTTCATGAACTGAAAGAATTAAAATCATTAAGGTGTTTGCATTAACTAAATAATCTATATTTTTAATGCAATACCCACTAAAATCCCAATGTCATTCTTTACAAAAATAGAACACAAAATCATAAAATTTATTTAGAATTATGAAATACTACAAATATTAGAAGCAGTTCTGGAAAAAAAAGGTTTCATATTCCCCAATTAATCTGTACAGATAGTATTCAAAACCATATACTGGAGGAATGAAAAGAGATATATAAACCAAAAGGAATTTTAAAAAGAGCTTAAAAGTAGATGTGAGAAATGCTATATGGTATATTATTTAGATGATCAATGAATATAAATACATTCAATTATTTTTTAAATTTTGTTAGTGACTTAATATTGACTTACAAAATTATAAAATTAGAGGAGTACATAATTCTGCACTGTTCACATCACCGGAGTTCTGTATCCCCATTCCCTCCATTGGAAGCTACAGTAGTTCTTCCAAGGTTGCAGATATGGGTTGAGTATGTATTTGCACACACACACCCCTTTTTTCTCTTTTCTATGAATCTTCTCTTCCTTTCTAACTCACACCTATTACTACTTCCAAATGTCCTTCCTTCTTCTTCTCTTTCTGGATCCTGATGGAGTTGGAGTTCAGAGACCTCTGGTCATCTTCCCCTATCATTTCTCCCTTCTAGGAGTATGGACCAAAATTCTTCTGGAGGGTGCAGAAGGTGGGAGTTCTGGCTTCAGTAACTGCTTCACCACTGGACATGATAATTGGCAGGTAGATCCATACCCCCAGCCTGTTTCTATCTTTCCCTGGGTATGACTCTGGAGAGTTGAGGTTATAGGACACACTGGTGAGGATTTCTGCCTAGAGAAGTCAAGATAGAATCATGATAGAATTTGCAACTTGGAGGCTTAAAGGAAGTAAGATATTAAGCATAACAAAAATGATAATGAACAGGAACCAAAAAGTAGGAATAGAGCAGATGAGAACAGGGACTTTAGGGTGGAAAGAAGCTAGGAAATCTATTTTAGGTATGCTTCTACGCACCCATGACTTTCATTATTTTGGTTGAGTTTGATAGCTAACATGAGAAGATGGAGTTGAGAATAGGGATAGACAGTTGGATTAAGTAGTGGTCAAGAGGACCAGGTATGTAGCCCATACTAAGTATGTTTAAGGTCCTCAGTTTGATTCCCTAAAACAAAATGTTACTTTTAAACATCAAATAAATCCAACGCCTATGAGTATAACCATATTTTTTCTTGACAACCATTAAATATGTATGTAAAAACAGAAATAAATGAACATTTCTTAAAACTGTTAATAGTCTTTGCTTTAAATAACACTGATTTGCATTTATAATTTGCAATATTTTAACTAATTCATTTTAACATAACATTAATGGTACTAAGCATAACTGTTTTCAATTCTTTGAAATGTTTCCTTTGAAATGTTTTAAATCTTTCCTCAAATTATAAAAGTAATATAAAAGCATTGCATTAAGCTTGGAATATAAAAACAATTTATATTACTAAAATAACTATTTTCATATTTTAATGTACCTTACATAATATTTTCCAAACACATATATTTTAAGCTAATTGAATCATCTCTAAAATATAATTTTGTATTCTGCTTTTTTCACTTAGTGGATCATAATCATTTTCCATATTGTACAGTCTTTGCAATTATAGCTTTATGACAATATAATTTTAAGTGCACATGATTTATTCAGCAATTATTTCAGAGTTAGATATGAAAGTTGCTTCCAATATTTTTATCATAAATAATATTTTGAATCTCTGTTCACATTCTTAAATGGTTATCTTAAAAGAGATGCCTGTGGGGCCAAGTTGTGGTTCACCTGGTTGAGCTCAAATGTTACAATGCACAAGGATCCGGGTTCAAGCCCCTGGTCCCCACCTTCAAGTGGTGAAGCAGTGTTGTAGGTGTCTCTCTTTCTCCCTCTCTATCTCTCCCTTCCTCTCAATTTCTGGCTGTCTCTATCAAATAAAGATAAAAGAGGGAGAGAGAAGGTGAGGGAGATGGAGAGGGAGACAGACAGAGAGAGAGAGAGAGAGAAAGAGAGAGAGAAAGTGAGAGATGCCTAGAAGTGGAAACATTTTTATGATAGTTAACAAACTGTGCTAAATTACTTTCATCTCTACTTAGATGAACCACAAGATTCAGAAACTTAACTATGTTTCAAACTGAGCTCAGCTTTACCCCACTCTGCCTTCTATCTTTTGTGACTGGCATGGCCAGGTGCTCAAGCCAGTAACTCAAGAACCAACATCTTTGACTCATGTCCTTCTTGCCACATATTCAATCTGTCATCAGTCCCTGTCATTTACTCTGAAAAAAAAAAATCTTCACTTTGTTGACTCCCACTGCTATAGTTTGAGTTCTAGTCACCATCGCCACTTAGAACCACTTAATGGTTCTCCTTGAACTCAGTCTCTCTCACTGTTTTGAGGGAGCCTATCTGATGAATGCATGCAGAATGAATGAATGACATTACACACCGAAAAAAATTCAAAATGTTAAATTGCAAACAATGACATTACACCACTGAAAAAATTTCAAAATGTTAAATTGCAAACAACTGTATTATTTGAATGTTACTAAAAGAGTAGATTTAAAAAAATTCCATGAGAAAGAGATAAAACTACAAGAGGTGATGGCTATAAACTAAGGTTACTATAGTGATTTCACAATGGAGGAAATCATTACATTTACAATGCTATGTCTCAATAAAGTTGAGAAAGGTAAGTTAATAAGATGTAAACAGATTCAAATCCTAGTCTATTATTTTTAGTAGAAGAATTAATTTTCAATAAGTAGATTTCCAAATCCATCAGGTTTTCTCCTAACTCAGCTTCTTCCCAAGCTTTTTTCCCTACCTCAAGTCTTCTATCTCATTCTTTAAAGCAATGTGTAATCATATCTTAAAGCCCTATCAGTTTTTACTTCTATCAATGTTTCCCAGTCAAAGATCTAAAGTGAAGAAGGAACTGTCTTAAAAGACTAAACACTGTTTTACAATAGTCTGATTACTTTCCTGGTCCTTGGTAGGTTGTATGCACAGATTATATTTTTTAGTCAGTATGCTGCAAATATTAGTAGTTAAGTACTAACAGACTATTTACCATAAAGATACTTGACAAAATTTAAGACACACACACACACACACACACACACACACACACACACACACACACACATGTCTGGATATAGGTTAAAATAGCTGTATTATGCTAGTTTCATTGATTTTATCACTTAATTATATTTGTATATATTATGTTTGTGTCTTAATTTTATTAAAATTTTTTTTCACAAATTCCTATCTCATATCACCGTCATGTCACAAAGAAGAGGATAGATAGTTGCACTAAAACTAAAGGAGGGACATTATTCAAGAATAAAGAAGTTTACAGATCTCCAAAGATGGGGGCAAGTGTCAGCAGAGCACTAAGGACTCACCTAGCACCATGACCTTGCCTCAGAGCAAAGTTTGGCAGCCACTGACTTACATTTTCTTCCTCACATTTTAAGTTGAAGACTTTAAAGGTCATAAAGCAATTAATTAGAGGAAGGACTTTATGAGATGGTCTAGAGAATAAACAAGGAATCTTGGTTGCTAATTGAGGCTAGGTCTTCATGCTTTGATAACTAGAGGAAATAATGGTAAGTTTGACAATCTCTTGTGAAAAGTGAGTATATTCTTTAATCCTCACACCCCATCATTCCCTTCATAGCCACCATTTACACTACATCACTCACCCCATGTTGGCAGCTATGCCATGTCTAAATGTAACATGAACCTGTTTTCTACCAGCTTTATTCCAGGCTAAATGTATCCATGAGTCCTTAGCCTCTGGCTCAGATTCATGAAGCAAAACAGCAGTAGGACCACACCCAGAGAGAGAATGGGTCCTGCAAGTAAAGGGAATTTTAAAGAAGTTCTGTTTTGCTTAGCAGGATCTTACTCACTTTAAAGTACACCTTTATAACTGTTTTCCATTAAATTTAGAAGTCTGAAAGTTTACAGTGAGCTGTGCACAAATGAAAAAAATACACATCAAGAAGGGTAAGAAGATATTTCTGCAAAGAAGGTTCTTGATGACTGAAATTAAATGGTTCATTAGACTGTGGGAGGGCAGTAAGTTTAAGAGGCTACTTGACAACCTATTTCAAATAGGAAAACTTCTGCTGTTAGCAGATATGAATGACAGAAATGAATAAGAGGAAATCGTTTTATAGAGATTATTTTTAAAGAGAGACTATAACCCTAAATACCAAGCAGAGCACATTTATTAGGTACTTAATACTTTGGAAATTTGTGAACATAATTTCAAGTAAAATCTTAGAAAACTTAGGATCTATCTCTGCTTCTTCTTCGTGATCTATATTTGTTTTTCAAAGACTTATAGTCCATGTTATTTTTAAAGTACAGAGAGAAAAAATAATGAATTAAGAATCATGATGGTACATCATTAGAAAGAAAGAAAGGGACAGGAGGTGGCTTACTCAGTAGAGCACATGTTACCCTGCTTGAGGATTCCAGATCAACCACTTGGCCACCACATGGGAGTGCAGGCAGGGGGAAAGCTTCACAAGCTGTGGAAAGACACTGCTGCAGTGTCTTTCCTCTATATCTGTCTCTATACCTACCTCTCACTCTCTACAAAAAGAAAAAATTAGGAAGATACCAGAGATGAGCTAAGTATTATATTTTGGTTTTAAAAATATATAACAACTAAAGATGCAGAACTATCCACAGGAACATTTTTTTTAATCATATACTCAAGTAGGCCTTATTTCATTGGTACTCACACAGAGGCACTAGCGTGGTAAAGTTGGCACTGGAAACAATTTATAGAAATGTGATCTTAAAAGACCTCTCATATGAATACTTGGCAAAGGTTTTGGCTTAACATTAAATTAGAAATCATGGAAAGCATTTCAAGTTGGGAAGGGATCTGAGACAACAGGATCCAAATAAATGCCATGGGACTGACCATATCAGATATCTGATAGCAGATGCCACCCGCCAGCAGGTGTTGTAGGTCAGTCAACTAATGACTAAATTCTCTTAACAAGTAGTTGTAGGATAAAAATTCTGTTCTTAATTTAGAGTCACATGCTTAGGCCCAGTTGCAGGCTCAAAGATTCAGAACCTCCAGGGCATTAAGAGACCAGGAACCTATCTATATTTTTAATAAAGCCCCACTGGCAACTCACAGACTAGACATAGTTGGGAAACACTGTTGTAGGTCAGAGTTTAGATAGTCAGTTTAGTTCAATTTGGGTTAGTTCAGTTTCTAAAAATCCTCTATGAGTGGAGCCTATCATTCCATTAGAGCAAGAGTGAGTCCCGAAAAAAAGAGCAACTATGAAATAAACCACAGTCAAACACCAGGTTTTCATACTTTTCTCAACAAGCTTTTGGTTATTATTTTAACAAGCATGACAGAACACATTAAGTGCTTACTTTAGTTAAACTATTAAAAAATCTACATATTTAGAGAATATCTTAAGGAAAACAGCCCTGTTTGCTTCTTTTTATGGTCCCCCTTTACACAGCAGGATAGAGAACCATGTTGTAACTATGACTTGCAAATTTAAGCTCTAAATGGTTTTTTTATATAGAAAGTTAATCAACAGATAGAAAAGAGATAAAGCAACTATTTTTCTCAAAGAATTTTTATGTGTGCTTGACTGATTTCAAAATCCATTACTGTAACATATAAGGTATAATTTAATTCTGAAATTTTAAGTTGGACTTCACACCTCACTGATTATCCCCTTATCCCTCTCCTGCCTTACTCCTTCATACTTCATCTAAGTCTATTTGTGATCTTTGCTCTTATTTCCAGTGACACTCTCATTTAAAGCCTTAAATTTAATTCTTATTAATCCAAGTATCACACTTAATTCCAGATTATCATCTGTAGAAAAATGTTACCAAGAATATGAATAAAGGAGAAGTAGGAATAGGGCTATGCTGTGATTTATTCTGTTTCATAGGTTTATAGATTGGTTGAAAAAGAAAAGGCAGTAGAAGGTTGTTGCCTCAACCACAGGTTAAAAATTAAGGTTTGGCTTAGCACTGACATTCAATCCTCTCAATTTACCCAAGCAGAAGGAATGTTTCTTAATCTCTACAAGGGTATGAGTCATAATTTGTATTTGCAAGACTTGAGGATAGATAAATCCCTTTCCAAGGCATTACATCTGAAATGCATTTACAATCCTGAGGGGCAGTATAATCCCCATGGTAGAGATGAGGAAGTTGAGGCATGAATAGTGCAGCACTTTGTCCCATGTCACCCAGTTTGTGAGTGACAAGGCCAAGTGTTGGAAGTGGGTAGCAATTCCACTTCAGCCATCAGTCACCAACACATGGTGGAAAGAATGTTAAAGGGGAAAAAATAGTTTCCAAGAATAAAGTTACAGCAGCAGTCTGCATGTCCTCCTTTGACTGATAACTAGGGCATCAATTTCCTTTGAAATTCAGGACTCTAAATAATCAGCTTCTCTATACGGGAGGGACAAAAGACTTCAGTGTCATAATTTATGATGCTGATCCTGACCTACAATTAGATTTCACAGGACATGGAACATCAGATATAAAGAACCATTAAGGTAACCTCTTTGTCAATACAGAAAATTGCTAGTATTATCGTTATCTTGATAATACCTATTTCTTATTAAAAAGAAAATTGCAATGGGCCATCTTCCATCTATAATAAGTTTGATAAAAATCACTATGTTTTACAATCCATATTTAAGGCAATGAAATAAAGGCTTGCTTACCCCTCCTTCATGTCATTAATAGGCAGTGGAACCCTGCCGCCCCTGTCCAGGGCTGATGTGATGTTGATGGCATTCAGGCGCTCTGGCTGCCACACATTCTTCACCGCCCCAAGAAAGTCTCCAAGAACCTCGCTGGCCAACATTTCTTCTACGTTCATATTTTTAATGAAGAATTCTGCTTGATATGGTAAAGGGAAGTCTAATTTTGGTGGAAAAACGTATGCATAATTTTAACGAAGTGGGCTTTTTAAAGGGAGACACAAATATAATAATTCAAGATTTGCCAACGTCCATCAGAATATGAGCCATGGGAAGTGATACTTATACTGACTCTTAAAGGCTTTCTGCATAACAGAAACATACATAATACATTACATATATTCCAAACAGAATTATATCTACAATCAATCTAACCAGTAGCAGGGTCATTTACAGGGGTTGGCCAAAAAAAGAAAAAAGAAAAAAATAATAAACCTACCTTCTAATTGCCATAACCCTCTCCTTCTCTTGGCAATGTGCCGAAGTAGAAGGTACATTTATAGAACTCTAGTTATAATTCATGTACCTTTACATGGGAATATTTGGTGCCTACAACATTTTAAAGACAACACTTTTTTTTTCAAATAAATCATGACACTTAAGCATTACCATCTTGTGCAGTACCAACTTCATCTGAATAAAGAATGTAAGTTGCAGTATAAAGAAATATTTTCCCCCAACAGAAGACATTGCTATTATTTGTACCTGTTTGTAGGTTGTTCATATGTGAATTGAAATAATTTTTTGCAGTATTACATATCTTTATGAAGCACCATAAACATTATTTTTACTGAAATAAATATTGATTATATTTTAATATAAGACTCCTACAAGCGTAGCCATTTTGTTTTGTCGATAAGTCTACAATTAAATATTTTTACTATTTTAGAATCTTAATGAAATTTCGTATCACATATTAACATTTTCTCCCACTTTCTCATTAAAATCTCACTACCAAAACATCAAAATTAATATTTTAAACTAATTTTAAGTAAAATTCAGATTCAGTGTAAGAAATAACTTATGAACACAATGATCACCACCTCAACATGCTTCACTTCAGACTGTGTCCAGAGACTTCAGGTGTGGAATGACAACCCTTCAGCTTCATTACTCGGGTGAGACCTTTCCTTTCATAGTATACTCTAATTCCATCTCAGGTGGTTCACTTTCTAACAAAGTCCCAAAACCTAGATATACACCAGTTTCTGTGAGAGAGAGCATATGTTCACACGTATCCGTAAACTACTGCAAAATATATACCTGAAAGTAGAAGTACACTAGAGTTTGCAGTGAGTACCCCCCATCACTTCCTCTCCACTATTCCAAGCTTTGGGTCCATGATTGCTCAACAATTTGTTTGGCTTCGCATGTTAACTATCTTTTCAGTCACCAGGTTCCAGATGTCATCAGGATGCCGGCCAGGCTTCCCTAGACTGAAGACCCCACCAATATGTCCTGGAGCTCCGCTTCCCCAGAGACCCACCCTACTAGGGAAAGAGAGAAGCAGACTGGGAGTATGGACTGACCAGTCAATGCCCATGTTCAGCGGGGAAGCAATTACAGAAGCCAGACCTTCTACCTTCTGCAACCCATAATGACCCTGGGTCCATGCTCCCAGAGGGATAGAGAATGGGAAAGCTATCAGGGTAGTGGGTGGGATATGGAGACTGGGTGGTGGGAATTGTGTGGAATTGTACCCCTCCTACCCTATGGTTTTGTTAATTAATCCTTTCTTAAATAAAAAATTTAAAAAAAAGAATTTAAAATGAAAAAAACAAAACAAACAAACAAAAAGAAATAACTTATGACTGACATCATGTTCTCAAATGTCCCCCTTGAATTTTAAATTATCATTTTCACATTCTGACTGTTCTATTAAGACCTATTGCTTTCTTTTCAATATTTCTATAACCATAAAGACTAACTGATTCAATATTTACTGTAGCACAGGTGAAACTAAGAAACTAATGTAAATGTATCACATTTAATCCTCCCAAGGAAGGGTGAGTAGATACTTGTCTTTTTCCCATTACTTTCAGACAGATTAGAAAGCTCAAGGAATTTGTCATAATTTGAACTGACCTCATATGATTTCTAGCTCAACTAAAGGATAGTATATTAGAAAGTTACTCTTGCAGCCTAGAAGATGACACAGTGGATAAAGTGTTGGCCTCTCAAGCATGAGGCCCCAAGTTTGATCCTTAGCATCATCCAAGTTTGATCCTTAGCATCATTCATATGTACCACAGTGGTTCTCTTGTTCTCTCTCTCATCACCTCTCTCTTCCTGATAAATAAATAAATTGTTAGTGGAAAAGTACTTGCTGGATCTCCTCAAAGTATAAAATATAAAAGTTTGTTGATTATTAGAATAATTAGAAGAAGCTGATTGCCTGAGTTTGTCCCTTCAAGTGGAAAAAAAATGGTTTTTACCACATGATTTAGAAGTCCCCAATAATAATTATATTATGTATATCTTCTAATTTATTTTACTAACGCTCAAGCATCTAAGTATTCAATTATTACTTAGAAATTTAAAAATACACAAATAACTGAAATCTTGATTACTTCAATACTTATTAAGCTTTTGAAAAAAATATTAAAGGACTTTTGATATTTGAGAAGAAGTTAGGGACAATAAAGCCTAGCTTTAGTGTTTTCAACAAAGTTTTCTAGAGAGTGATATCTCTTCCTAAAGATTGAACTTTTCAAGGTCCTAATCACAGAATATTCTTTGCTTCTCTCCTATATGGCATTTCTTCTACTTATGATTTTGTTGTATCTATTTGATCTAAGCCCATCTGCAGTCTTCTAAAACATATTTATACTCTTAGATCACTCCGGTTTTACATAGATACATTTCCTGTTTTATACTGAGTCAGTTGCTTAATCATGCTACATCTTCCCCTATAAAGAAAAATGCCCATGCATAAATATACCATGAAAAACAGGTTTTTGCCAATATTTATAAACAATCCTAAATAATGTTTTTGAGCATGTTGAAAATTTATCACCTGTTAATTTCACCCAGTATTTTTTATAGCTGTTTTTTTTTTGTTGTTGTTGTTGTTTGTTTTCTTTCTACTTTACTTGACAGGACAGAGAGAAATTGAGAGGGGAGAGGAAGACAGAGGGCCCAGGCAGTGGCACACCCAGTTAAGCCAACATAGTACTAAGCATAAAGACCCATGGAAGGATTCATGTTTAAGTCCCCTGGGTCCCCAACTGCAGAGGGAACGCTTCACAAGTGGTGAAGCAGGTATGCAGGTGTCTGTCTATCTCCCTCTCTATCTCCTCCTCCTCTCTCAATTTATCCATCCTATACAATAAAATGGAAAAAAATGGCCACCAAGAGCAGAGCTGGCACCAAGTCCCAGAAATAAACCTGGAGGAAAAAAAAAAGAGAGACTTCCGTAGACTACTTCACCACTAGTGAAGCATTTCCCCTGCAGGTGAAGAGTGGGTTTCAAAGCAGGTGCCTTGCTCATGGTGATATGTGCCCTTAAATGGGTGTGCCACAGCCCAGCCCCCCACTTTTCTTAATAATAATAGTAATAAAAACATGCAAGACTTTTGTTCTAATCAGTGCTACTTTTTGGAGAACTCCCACTTAGCTTTTTCTAATGCCTATGGCTCCTTTTCTGAAACCTGCTGCCTCCACACACAGCAGAGGCTCTGGACTCGTTGCTTATTTGGCCTACTGCTGCCGCCAGGCCTCCCAGGAATGAGTCACAGCAGCTTTCTAACTTTGGGGAAACCCCATGCTTACTATATTTGGATATCACAAAGGCCAAGGGGATAGTAGGCCAAAAGACCAGTTGCAGGCCTCTGAGGCACTAAGCCTAATTTAAGGAATTAGTCCATGCACTCTCCTTGAGCTCTACGCTGTGTGATTCCACATTTCTAATTTCCCATTACTTCTCTCAGAGAAAACTAGGTGAGGAATCAAATTGAGTATGATTATCCTGACAGTCACCTCTCCTCATTTCTCTTTCTAACCTTATCTGTGAGAAATAGCATGAGTGCAGGCCGTGCTCAGAGATATATATCTTAATGCCTATATAAATTTCATCTAGATTAGCAAGGACAAATGCATGTCATTTAGCTCGGCAGTTTTCACATAGTTTGGGGCCACTGAACCCTATATAAAGGGCAGTGAAGCATTTCTGTCTGAAGTAATACAGGTATCCTTCACTTAGTGGCCAGGTTCCCATTCCTGAAACCTGGTTGATAATGAATTTGTGAATAAACTAGGAGCGCCATTTACTGGCATTTCAGGCTAATGTTCTCGGAGTGGGTTGGTCAACCATCTTAGACAGATTAACATCACCTTTTCATCATCATAACATTTTAAGTATGTATTCTTTAAATGCTTATTCAGTAGTGTGCTGTACACTGCAATGTAATAAAAGATAGAGGAAATTAACTATACTGTGTGATATACAAGTATACGTATAGATGAAAAACACTAGTATACTATACACAGACTGATTGTAGAAATAAGACTGAAATTGAAAGATGATATGATAGGAGATGCTTGAATCTGAGCTACTGCCCCACCACTTTGCATAAACAAAATTCTCATATATTGTCACAATATGGATTTGACAGAAAGTTGATCTTGTCTACAATCAGTTGGCAAACAAGTAGATTACTAAATGAGAATTAGCTGTAGTCTACTCCCATCTACTCTTACTTCTCACCAGCAGACATTAAGAACTTCTAATATAGGGCTAGGGAAATAGCATAATGGTTATTTAAATAGCATAATGGTCACTTTACATTTGAAACTAGCACATCTGTTGCTAGAAAACCTCAGAAAAAGTCATGTAAGGGGGTTAAAAAATCCTCACATGAGAGTCGGGCTGTAGTGCAGCAGGTTAAGTGGACACAGAGCAAAGCACAAGGACCAGTGTAAGGATTCCAGTTCAAGCCCCCGGCTCCCCACCTGCAGGGGAGTCGCTTCACAAGCAGTGAAGCAGGTCTGCAGGTATCTTTCTCCCCTCTTCTCTATATTTCTCTGTCCTATCCAACAACGATGACAACAATAATAACTACAACAATAAAAAAACAAGGGTAACAAAAGGGAATAAATAAATATTTTTTAAAAAATCCTTAAGTATCTTCCCAAATATGAGAAGTCAGTTCCCCAGGAATTGCTGTCTTTTGTATAGTACAAAGGCAATTTTCAACCTGACAAGTATTGATCATGAATTTGAGATCATTAAATCTTGGTAAGATGTTCCATGCACACTCATTTGTTTTTAACTATCTAGGGTGTGGTGACGCAGTACACCAGTGACCATGGATGGAAGTCCTGACACAGTGCTAACGTTAGCCTTAGTGACAGAGTATGCAGTGGTCTGCGCAGGCGCATGGTGGATTGTGGGCAGATCCAGTCTGTGCTGGTGTACAAAGAAAAGTACAGCCAGCCAAAACTCTCGCTCTTTGGTGCTGCTTCTACTGGTCAGAAGCATCTTGGCGGAGGGTTGCCAGGTTCCACCATGGCTACTTCTCCTGGGAATTGAACACGTGTGACTCTGCTAGCAGGTAAACTTTTAGACCCCTCTACAGCCATAAGCAACCTTTACCAGAGCTGATAACTGTTTACCTTATGGGACTAAACTTTTGATAAAATATTCAGACTTTATGGACCTAGTATTCTTAACCCTTGATGATAAGTGCTTATTTTGTCTTTTACCTGTTTCACCTTAATAAACCTTGTATTGTTTAAACTAGTTCCCAGCTCCCGCTGTAAATCCTTTCACACGCTGCAAGCAGCCTTTAGCCAACCCCTTTTTTTAAGTTAAGTAACAACACCAGGGTGCACATTGTTTTACTGTTTTCAAGATAGAGAAAAAAAAAAACTTTATGTACATTAAAAAACCTTTTATACAAAAACACTTTCATGCCTGAAACACAAAAAGGTCCCAGGTTCAATTCCCAGTACCATCATTAGTCAGTGCCGAACAGTGCTCTGGTAAAATAAATAAATAAATAAATAAATAAATAAATAAAATTTTAAAAATAATGCTTAATATAAATAGCCCCCCAAAGTCAACTTTTAGTCCTATAGTTATCCAGAAATCTTCCAGTAGTATCTGCTTAAACTTAGATCCCCACATATCAATAACACCTTTTAAGATGTCTTATGTGCCCTACATTTCTAGGATTGAAACCAGACTTAAGAAAGCAAAAAACTCCAACTGTATACTCGGTTGCCTCTCAGTTTGTTAGAAACTCAGTTCTGACAAAAGATTTTAGAGTACCTCTGAGAACCTAATAGTGAGAACATTGGTCCAAGACCACTGCATTGTAACTAGTTATTATTAGCAAATTGCCAAGAAAAGGGTTATTTCTCATATCCTTAATCTTTGAAATCCTCGGGAATTATTTAAAATGTGACCATATGTAACTCTAATTTCTAGATGGAGTCAAGCAACTACAGATACAAACTAGCTATTTAGGAAGATTGTGACCCAAATTACAATTTATTTCTGTCTACTAACAACTTGACACTTGAACTGTTAGCTATGACATACATGAAAACAAAATAATATAACATGTTAATCTTTAGTAGATGATGCTCAGTCATTTCTTCAGGACATTAAGTAAAGAATTAATTCAAAAATTCCTATCCCAGATTAGTAAAATAAGTGCTATTTTGGTTCCATTTTACAGATGAGAAAACCCAGTAATGGTTTATATCAAGATGACTTCCCAACAGATTCTTAATATTATCATGTTATGCTATGTCATAATAAATTTGTATTTTAATATTTCATTAGTTATATTTGGCATGAAGTGTTTTAAATCCTTACCTATATTTGACATAGTTATCAAATATAATTAAATACCTCTTATATGTAAGGAAATGATCAGCAACACATTAGCCCGTACCTACCTTCTGCTGACATTATGTTAATTATCAAATTATGCCTTGCAGTCTCAAAGGTACGTCTATTATAGGCAGTTATCTATTAGAAAAAGAAAGTCCTATTAAAAGGGGTGAAATTTTATTTGGAAAACAAAATTCATTAAGGATAAAGTGAAAGTACTTTCCATTTTCATCATTTGTCTATATGCTTATAAAAAAATTCCATCTCTGGGCAGTAAGGACTCCGAGCTTTTAGCAATACTATGAGAAAATAAATAATTAGTGAGGTCTATTTAACATGCTAAAACAAAGTTATAATGAGAAAGACCCTTTTATAGAAGACCGTTAAGTGCTAATAGCAATGCAGATGCATCATTAGTAAATGGATTAACCATTATGAATTACTTACCAGTGTGCTGTTCTAAGATTTCAATAAAACCCAAACAATGTATTTTTGTACTTTAAATGGACTTTATGGGTTATACTAGAAAGTACATTTTAAACAAATTCCTGGGGCCATATGGTGGCGCACCTGGTTGAGTACACATGTTACAATGTGCAAGGACCCAGGTTCAAGTCCCCAGTCCCCACCTTCAGGGGGAAAGCTTCACAAGAGGTGAAGCAGTGCTGCAGGTGTCTCTCTGTTTCTCTTCCTCTCTATCCCCTCCTTCCCTCTTGATTTCTGGATGTCTCTATCCAATAAATAAAGATAATAAAAATAAATAAATAAAACAAATAAATTTCTGTGTTGTTTGCATTTAGTACTAAGTAGCATACCAACCAATGAAAAATATCATTAATAACTCTTCAGGAATCATATCATGCTTATATCAGGAGCAAAACAGTAAAGATGACAATTTACAAAGCTTATGGCACATGCTCAAAACCACAAAGAAATCCTTTCACTGAATCAAGTATTAGTAAACATTTTCAGAGTCAATGAACTTACATCAAAGTCAACTCAGAAGTAGCCACTGCAAATAACAAACAAAAGCAAAGGCTAATGGCAGGATATGGTTTTAAAAATCAAGAAATAGTTAACATTTTAACAGACACTAAATCATTCAGACAGGTCTGCATTACCTCAAATGAACAAACAATTGTGAAAAAGTCTTGGAATCCCAGAACTAGCCTTCTGGCAATGGTTGTAGCTATCGTTGACACTGTGACAGAAGAATAGGTCAAAACTAACTCACACTAAAAAGAAATACCCTGTGCTTTTAAAAACAAATTCTACAGAGTTGTATAGCATCACCTGTGATTTCTAGAGGAAATAAATTACACTTATCAGGAATTTTGCCAGAGAACAAAAAAAATTGAATTTTGAAATAAAATCCGAAACCACTGACAACAGTTAAAACATATCTTCTGAAAGGCACATTATTTTACAAAGTTAAAAGAAACTACTTTCACAATTTATCAAATTTCTGTCATATTTAATGACTTTCTTGCTGTTATAAGTTGGGACACATAATCAATTAGGTTTACAGTGAATACTAAAATTAAGGTTAGTTATTAAAATCAACTCTTATTTTAAAACAAAAAATTTGATCTTTTTATTTTTGCTCACAAAAAGCAAATTTTCTAAAAGTAAGAAAAAACAGTTCTAAAAAGAAAAGAAATTTAACTAGGAAATCTTCATTTTAATTACCTTATAAAAACCTAATCATATCTTCAGTGGACAACTGTTATTCCTCTACTATTTACTATATATCTAAAAGCTGGAGCTCAGAAAGAAATACTAGATATTTTCAAACTAGTAGCAGCATTTATGACTAGCTGTACCGTAATTTTCAGAAATGTTGTTACTATACATTTCATAAATTCTAATACAGGCTTCCAAAGAGATTCATAAGTCAGGAGGAAGAATTTTATTACTTGAATTTATACTCAGTGTTTAATTTTAATAAATATAGTGCAGCACAGTCCTGCTAAGACTTCTAGAAAAGATACTTACTTTTTTAAAGATTCATTTTTATAAGAGAAAAAAAGAGAGGGCCAGAGAACTACTCAGCTCTGGCACTAATAGGTACCAGGGACCAATTCTGGGCCTTTAGGCATCAAGTCCTATGCTCTCAAACACTGAGGGATCTCCCTGGTTTTCTAATAAGATCTTTAAATAGTGTAATGTCATCTATGAAATTTTACTTATTGTGATTCTGAAGTTCTTCATAGCAGGAAGGCATGCATGAATGAGTGCTTTTTAAAAAGAAAAAAAAAAACCTGATTCTGGAATAGTGGCTATTTCAGAAACTCAACAAATACTTACTGAATAAATTAGTAAGTGGGTTCATTTAATTAAGTATTAGTTTAAGACATGCAAAATTATTTTACTATATTGCCAACAATAGTTTAAATGTTTTTATTTGTTTGGTTGGTTGGTTTTGCCTCCAAGGTCATCGCTGGGGCTCAGTGCTTACACTATGAATCCACTGCTCCTGGAGACATTTTTTCCCATTTTTGTTGCCCCTGTTTATCGTTGTTGTTATTGCTGTCGTTGTTGGATAGGACAGAGAGAAATCAAGAGAGGAGGGTAAAACAGAGTGGAAAGAAAGACACCTGAAGACCTGTTTCATCTCTTGTGAAGCCGCTCCCCACCTATAGGAGCTTAAGCAGGTCCTTGCGCTTCACGCCATATGTGCTTAACCCACTGTGCTACTGCCCAGTGCCCTTTTAAACTTTATTTATTGATAGAAACAGAGAGAAATTGAGAGGGGAGGGAAACATAAGAGAGGAAGACACAGAGATGCCTACAGCCCTGCTTCACCAACTGTGAAGCTTTCCCCTTACAGGTGAGGACTAGGGACTTGCACCACTGCCTGGCCCCACTAAAAATGTTTTTAAACTCCATAAATATGCTACTATGTGGATGAAGAAATGAGATATTTACAGACAAATTACTCTGTGTATCAAATGAAAAGCTAAATTTTACCATCATCTTAGCATATGATGTGGTATATATTCCTAATGTTTGTGTATTGAATGAAAGATAAAAGAATATAATGGACCCAAGGAAATGGTTCACTTGGATAGTATGCTGCCATGCCATGATGATGACCCATATTCAAGCTCAGCCTCCACCACATTAAAGGAAGTTTTGGTGCTATGGTCTCTTTCACTTTCTCTCCTTACCTTTCTTTTTTCTCTTTAATTAATCAATAAAAATTTTTTCGAGAAAGAACATAATGAATCTCTGGGGATCCTGGCTCTAAACTAGTATTTCTGTTCTACCATAGGCATTTCCCATTCTCCACCTAGAAATAGCCATTTGGGAGTTGGGCGGTAGCGCAGCGGGCTAAGCGCATGTGGCACGAAGCACAAGGACTGGCATAAGAAATAGCCATTAAATTTTATGCTTGCCATACATTCATTTTAAATATAGTTTATCTGGGAGTTGGGTGGCAGCGCAGCGGGTTAAGCGCACGTGGCGCAAAGCGCTAGGACCAGCTTAAGGATCCCGGTTCCAGCCCTGGCTCCCCACCTGCAGGGAAGATGCTTCACAAGCAGTGAAGCAGGTCTGCGGGCATCTTTCTCTCCCCCTGTCTTCCCCTCCTCTCTCAATTTCTCACTGTCCTATCCAACAACGACGACATCAAAAACAATAATAACTACAACAATAAAACAAGGGCAACAAAAGGGAATAAATATTTTTGAAAAAGTTTTAAAAAATATAGTTTTTCTATAAATGTCTATATACCTAAAATAAACTGCCTGGTCAGCTTGCTTTTTAGCTCTATAAATATAGAAAAATGTGTGGACTTCTTTTTAAAATATTATTCAACATTACATTTAAAACATTTATCCATGTTGTTAGGCAAACTTAACTACATTGTTTCTGCAAACATTCACTGTGTGCGGACTCTACACTTTATCATTTTTCATGCTGATGAGTTGTGGGGTTGCCAGTGGTTTTGGGGTACCCAGTGTTTTGCTATACAAATATTGCTCAATGAGAATGATTGCACATTCCCCTGAGTTAACATTTATAAGTGTTTTTTTGGTTATATATCTAGAAGTGCAACCACAGGATGGATAAAAGGTACAGTGACATTCACTTGTGTTTTTTCTTATTAAACTGTAGATTCATTTTTATATACTGTAAGTTGTATATATTTAGCATAACTTTTTTCATGCAGTTTGTGACTGGTCTTAAATTTTATTGTTTCTTTTGATTAACAGAAGTTCACAAATACAAAATAGTAAAATTTCTCAAATTTTTATCTTTTTTTTTTTTTTGCCTCCAGGGTTATCAATATGAATCAGGGTTATAGAACTATGAATCTACTGCTTCTGGTGCCCCTCCCCCCATTTTACTGGATAGGACAGAGAGAAACTGAGACATGAGGGGAAGACAGAGAGGGAGAGAAACACAGAGATACCTACAGACCTGCTTAACCTCTTGTGAAGCAACCCCTGCCGGTGGGGAGTATGGGACTTGAACCAGGATCCTTGTTCAGTTCCTTGTGCTTTGTACTATGTGCACTCAACCTGGTGCGCCACTGCCTGACTCCCTCATTTTTCACTTAAAAATATTTTGTTTTATTTAAGAAATTCTTCCCTGAAAAGAGGGAAAAACTTAAATTAGCCATAGTTTATTACAGAAGTCCAAGGACACTAAAGGAAGGAGGCAGGAATGGACCGAAAAATGTCCCGTGGTGGGGGAAGACAAGTTATTGGAAGGTGTGGTGATACTTATCATGGGGAGACAGGAAACTGTATATACATGACAAAAACAGTCTTCTAAATTATCATTTCCCTTGTAAAATGATTTTACAAAAGAGAAATTCTTCCCTACCTCAAATTCATAAAGATATCACTTAACATTTGTTACATAATAAATTAAATGTTGCTTTTTATACTTAAATAGTCTATCTAGGCTTGAGTTTTATATTTCCTGTGAAGAATCTAACTTTTTATTTACTTTATGTCTAATCAATTATCTGAGCCCTATTCTATAAACAGATAACTTATTCCTTAAAGATCCATAGTATTATTTCTAATATATATGTGTATATATGTGTGTGTGTGTGTGTATATATATATATATATATATATATATATATATATATATATATATTCCTTATGTAGACAGATCTATTTCTATCTATTCTCTTCATTGGTTAGTATATCTGTCCTGGCAATAAGACAACTTTATAATGACTACTACAGATTAGTAATAAGTTGTTGTATCTTGAAGGGAAAGAATACCCACCTTTCTTTTTTATTTCTATAATTATTCTGGGATACTCTTTTATTTATAAATTTTTAAATTAGCTTGCCAAGTTCCATAACAAATTGTTTTATTGGAATTTTAATGAATCTATAGATTAGAGAGAAAGTGATAACTACATAACATGTCTTCCTATTCCAAAATTGTCATTTAAAGTATTCTTTAACATCAATTATATCATATAATTTCCTCCAGAATTTGCATGCTTGTTTCCAACTACTTCATATTTTTATATTAAAAATATATGCATTTTAAATACTTGCTATTCATGTATAGAAATAAAGCTATTTTATATTGATCCTACTTACGATTTTGAAAAGTAAATAGACTGCAATTCACTAACTACTCAATTTTTTCAAATCGTTATAGGTTCAATTTCTTCTTTTGCTATAATGACTAGGAATTCTACACATCATATAAGTATTGTCCTAGTTTCATTTCTAGATTTATAAGGAATTCTCCTAGTGTCTTCCCATTAAAGAATGATATTAACTACTGCTTCTGGTAAACAGCCTATGAGTATAAGAAATTCTCCTTCTATATCTAGTTTTCTTAAGGTTATTTCCTCTTATAAAGAATAGGTGTTGAATTTTATTAAATGCTTTAAATTAAAAACATCAAAAAATTTGATGAGACTTGAAACATAGAAAACAAAAAATAAACAAACAAAATACACACACACACACACACAGAGGTGAAGCAATTCAGGACCTTACCTATCAGAGATGTATTTGGAGACTTAGCACCACAGGCAAGGGAAACTAAAGAAAGAATAAGCAAATGGGACTACATATGATTAAAAAGTTTCTACACATTGAAAGAAACATGAAAGAACGAAAGAAAGATTTCCATAAGGTAAAAAGGCAACCAAACACCTCGGAGAAAACATCTGCATACTACACATCTGACAAGGGACTGATATTAAAGAAATTATAAAGAAATAATGTAGCTCAACAACAGAAAGCAAATAACCCAGTACGAAAGTAGGCAAATGGCCTGAATTGACAGTTCTCTAAAGAAAGCATTCAGGACACAGGAAGTGACACAGAGATGAGATAAAGTAATGACCTTTCAAACATGAGGTCTTAAATTTGACTGCTGGTATCGCATATGTCAGAATAATATTCTTGAAAACTCACATGCACGCGCGCGCACACACGCACTTAAAAAAGAAAAGATGACATTCAAATAGTTCAGAGACATATGAAAAAATGGCCACTTATCATTAAGAGAATGCAAATTAAAACCACCTTGAGATTCTATCTCAAGCCTCTGATACTGACTAACATCAACAAAACAGGAGATGAAAGTGTTGGTGAGGATATGGAGATAAAGAAACTCTAATACATTGTTGGTAGAAATGCAATCTGCTATCATCCTTAGGTAAAGCAGTTTGGAGAATCCTTAAACAAATAAAAATGGAAATACCTTATGACCCATCTATATCACTCCTAGGAAAATAAAGAACACAAGAGCACTAATTTTAAATGATATTGTAGTCCTTTATTCACAGCTACACTATTTATAATAACCAATATATGAAAGCAATCTAAATGACCAATTACAAATGACTGGATAAAGAAATTAAAGGATATATATGCAATGGAATACTACACTGAAATAATAATAATAATATTGTATCATTTGGACCAAAATGGATGAAACTGCAGTTTAAGAAAATATCATAATGCTTGAAACATGGCAGGAACTCATAACATGACCTTTTAATGATTATCTTTTATGAAACATGAAATTAAAATATGGAACAAATATTTTTTAGCTTTGTATTTATTGTCTTAAATCATAATTATATTTATGCATTTCTTTTCAATATCTTTTTAATTTTTTGAATTTAGACATTCATTTTTATATAAAAGCTGAAACAAGACAAAATGTTTATAAATTAATAAAAAAGAACAATACACTTCCAAATGTCATACAGTATGTTTCTACACATAAAATATTAAAAACCAGGCTAGAGAGATAGCACAATGGTGGTGTAAAAAGGCTGTGAGTAAGGCATCAATTTTCCCAGGTTCAATCCCCAACACCACCTATGCTCTGATGAAAAAAAAAAAAAAAAAGGAGGAGGAAGAGAAAAAGCTAAGTAATTAAGTAATTTTAATTTCAACATCCAAAACTCAAGTTATAAAAAATTATTATTATTCCCTTTAAATATAATTGTTATTCCGTTTAATAAAATTACCTCAATGATGGTTGGTTTCCCCACATTTTCAGCTGTTGGAGATCCATATAGGACTCCATCACTATACGGAGTCCTTTGGATATATCGAAGCCATCCAGGTCGATCTGGGTAACCCATTAAATTTGTGTTAAATGTTATAGGATCGTTACTAATTTCACCTAGATAAGAAACACAGAATTAAGATGAAGCATCATTTTTTAAACACATTGCTTCGGTAGTTCCCATCAAAATATTTCTAGTTACATTTTTCCCCAACATTTGTAGTAAACTAAATATATTCCCCCAAAAGAATGCACTGGGTAAGATTAAAATCTTACATAATAAAAATATTATTTTGACTGCTCATTAGTTTTCTTTAGAAATGTAATACAATAAAGAATTAAAACTTACACATTTACATTTTTATGAAAAAAATTTAAAGTGTAAAAAAGTTGTGCTAAGACAACTCAATATCTGGATAAAAATGTTAAATTTGTATTCATTTTCTTGCAAAGCCTTTTTTGAAAATCTGGATGCTATCAAAGTAATCATACAAATATCTCAAAATTACAAAAGTGTCATCAAAATAATAAAACTGTAATATTAAAACACTGGAGAACGTTAAAAAAATAACTGTACCACAACATTCATATTTATTAAAAATAGATAATATTAATAACATCATTTATTAGCTTGATCCTCACCCTGTCATTTACTCTAAAGATCATTTCATCTGACTTTCAAACACAGTGTGAAAACAGTAAGTTAGCACAAACAGTATAATTAACCATACTTCTGTTGATGGAATATGTTATTTTCACTGTTTTTAAGTATTTTCATCATGATCATATTAAGTGGTGAAACTAGTACTTAATCCTGGTTGACACCAGAAACTATGCTCCAAATGTTTTCTTCTCAAATGTCAGAGCTGCTGCTCAAAAGGATTGGAAACAATTTTGCAAACATATAATGCTTCACAGGAAAAGATATTTAATTGCTGAAAAAAACTTTTATTCTTGAATGTTGTTGAAAACATCTTATGAATGTTTCCAGGTAAGTCATTCATCACATAATATAGAAAATATTTATATTAGTTCTAATGAATTCCAGAAGACCAATTTTACTACTAAACTTGTTTTAATAAAATATTTTTTCTTTCTATTCTCTATATCTTTGTTATTTTAATGCCATTTGTGAAATTCAACATAAGATATTTAAACTGGGAGTCGGGTGGTAGTGCAGCAGGTTAAGCACAGGTCCAGCAGAAGGATCACGGTTCAAGCCAGGGCTCCCCACACCTGCAGGGGAGTTGCTTCACAAATGGTGAAGCAGGTCTGCAGGTGTCTTTCTCTCCCCCTCTCTGTCTTCCCCTCCTCTCTCCATTTCTCTCTGTCTTACCCAACAACAATGACATCAATAATAACTGCAACAATAAAACAACAAGGGCAACAAAAGGGAATAAATAATAAATAATAAAAAATATTTTAAAATATATTTAAATTAAAATAGTGAATTATATATAAGACTTTATAACTGATAAACTTAGGAGGAAACTTTTTTTTTGCCTCCAGGGTTATTGCTGGAGCTTCGTGCCTGCACTACGAATCCACTGCTTCTGGTGGCCATTTTTTTCCATTTTGTTGCCCACGTTGTTACTGCTGTTGTTGTTGTAGACAGGACAGAGAGAAATCAAGAGAGGAGGGGAGTACAGACGGGGAGAGAAAGACACCAGCAGACGTGCTTCATCGATTGTGAAGCGACTCCCCTGCAGGTGGGGAGCCCAGGGCTTGAACCAGAATCCTTATGCCTGCCCATCCTTGTGCTTGACGCCATGTGCGCTTAACCCACTGCACTACTGCCTGATCCCCAGGAGGAAAAATGTTTATGATATTAAGTTATATAACAGCTCCAAAAGACTTTTGTGAGAACTCTTTCTTAGTACTATATTTCATTGTTTTCTAAAACACAGGTATAGTTTTCCAAAAATCAATGTTCTATATATGAATCAAAGTTTTAACAATGGAAAATCACAACTATACATTTATAATTATTTCTATGCAACTATAGGAAAAACATTTGTGAGAAACACAAAATTTGAGACTGGGAAGTCAAAAATATACTTTCTGTAAAATTCAAAAGTGAATTATTTCTCTCTGTAGTTAAATTTCTAATCTTAAAATAAGAAATATTTCCAGTAAGCAATTTATCACATATGTGTACCATTTCAAATAATGTTAATATTTGATCATATATCATCTAGATAATGCTCACTGAACAACAAAAACAAAAAAGTAAATTAAACACTTTTCCCTACCAAGAACATACCAGGTTTTGGGTAAGGAGGAAATTCCCCCTTAAAATACTCTCTTTCCAAAACATGAACAAAGAGGACACCTGCAGATGGGTATACATTCCGATCAGAGTGCACCTTGGAGAAAATAGTGTACACTAAAAACAAAAAGAAAACATAAAAGATTTTTTTTTAATGAGTGACGTATGGTCTTTATAAATCAATTCACACTATAAGAAGGATGAGATAATTAGCAATTTCTAGGAAAAGCAAAGCGACATGAAAGTTACTATTATTAAGTTTGTTTTAAAGGGAAGTCATTTTAGAACAAAACATGCAACATCTTTTCACTTGCTGTGTTTCAAGTCCTTTTAAAATAACACAAACAAAATTAGGCACATCCAATATTTTAAATTGTTACTGTTGATAGGTTATGAAGGCACCCATAATATCCCCTTTACAATAATTTATTATTAACAATGAAGTATATCATAAGAACTTATCAACTACACTTCTTTTTTTAACATTTATTTTTGTTAGAGAAAGAATGAGAGCTCAGGGGGGAGAAAGACAGAGTGACCAAAGCATTTTTCAGCTGTAGCATAAAACGGTTCTGGAGAGAGAACCTATAGCTTACAGGGCCTTTGTTGTTCTAACAAGGTATCTCCCTAGCCCTAACTTTTTGTTTGCTTTTTTTTTTTTTTTACATATTTTTCAGAGCAAAGTACAGAGAGAAATTTTTTAAAGATGAATTTATTTATTTATCTATTTAAATTCACTGGAGGATACAACAGACAGTTGTCACGTATAATTTCTTATCTCCCTGTGATAAGTATTTGCATACCATACCCACTAACAATTGATACCTTCCTCCACTACACAATAGTACCAAAGTCCTTTTGATCTTTTCCTGTCCTAGGATCTGCTGCAATAGATCATAGCTAGTCTAAACTTCACCTTGTAATTTTCCATTTCTTTTGTCTCCCGGGTGAGTAAGATCATCCAGTACTTATCCTCCTTCTGAATTACCTCTCTTAACATGACTCCTTACTTCCAGTTAAGATGTAGCAAAAGAGAAGATCTTGGAGCCTGGTGGTTGCGCAACTGGTTAAATGCACATATTAGAGTGCACAAGGACCTGGGTTCAAGCCCCCGGTCCCTACTTATAGGGGGAAAGCTTCTCAAGTGGTGAGAGGTCTGCAGTTGCCTCTCACTCTCTCTCCCTACTTCCCCCTTCCCTCTAAATTTCTCTCTGTCCTATCAAACAAAATAAAGTTAATAAATAAATAAATTTGCATTTCTCTGACAATCAAAGACTTGGAGCATTTTTTAATGTATTTCTTGGCCTTTTGGATCTCTTCTGTGGTGAATATTCTGTCCATGTCCTCTCCCCATTTGTGGATGGGGTTATCTGTTTTCTTGTGGTTGAGTTTGGCAAGCTCTTTATATATTTTGGTTATTAGCCTCAGCAATGAGATACCACCTCATTCCTGTGAGAATGTCATACATCAGAAAAGGCAACAGCAACAAATGCTGGAGAGGTTGTGGGGTCAAAGGAACCTTCCTGTACTGCTGGTGGGAATGTAAATTGGTACAACCTCTGTGGAGAACAGTCTGGAGAACTCTCAGAAGGCTAGAAATGGACCTACCCTATAACCCTGCAATTGCTCTCCTGGGGATATATCCTAAGGAACCCAACACAACCATCCAAAAAGATCTGTGTACACATATGTTCTTGGCAGCACAATTTGTAATAGCCAAAACCTGGAAGCAACCCAGGTGTCCAACAACAGATGAGTGGTTGAGCAAGTTGTGGTATATATACACAATGGAATACTACTCAGCTATAAAAAATGGTGACTTCACTGTTTTCAGCCGATCTTGGATGGACCTTAAAAAATCATGTTAAATGAAATAAATCAGAAATAGAAGGATGAATATGGGATGATCTCACTCTCAGGCAAAAGTTGAAAAACAAGATCAAAAGAGAAAACACAAGTAGATCCTGAACTGGAATTGGTGTATTGCAAACAAGTAAAAGACTCTGGGGTGGGTGGGTGGGAGAACACAGGTCCAAAAAGGATGACAGAGGACCTAGTGGGGGTTGTATTGTTATATGGGAAACTGGGGAATGTTATGCATGTACAAACTATTGTATTTACTGTAGAATGTAAAACATTAATTTCCCAATAAAGAAAAAAAAATAAACTTGAAATAAATAAAAATAAATGTGTAAAATAAAAGATTCACTAATTTTAAAAAAAGAGGTTTCATCTTTTTATATAGATTGTGTGTGTGTGTGTGTATCACAACTTTCTTAACCATTCATCTGCTACTGTACATTTGGATTGTTTCAATATTTTAGTTATTACAAATAGTGATCCTATGACCGTAGCTATGCACAGATATCTTTGAATGTGTTTTTGTATTCATTATCTAAGTCTCTAAGTGTGAAGAATGTTCACTAAGCAGGCAGAGAGGTGGACCAGTGGTAAAGTGCAGACTTAGATGTGTAAGATCCTGAGTTAACCACATATGCCAGGGGATAATCTGTTTTTTCCTATGTCTCTCTTATACACTCTCACTAATGAGAATATAAATAAATATTTTTTAAATCACCTATGTTTTCTAGACATTGAATATGACTAGACTAAATAATACCATCAAAAATGTAAAGTGACTTTTAAATATACATATCAATGAACACTTTTTTATGAGTATTATTCCTAATCTGTCCCAGAAATGATTTATTCCATTTTCCCTGATCATGACACTAAATAATTCACACAACACGAGTTATCCTATTATCTTAAATAAGTAACAAATATAAAACAAAATTCAGTACAAACAATTGAAGTGAAATGGGTCAGCTAGGGAGATAGCATAGTGGTTGAGCACAGAACATGCATGCCTGAAACCCTAAATCTGATCCCTTAAAACCACCATATACCAGAGCTGAGTAGTGTTCTGGTGTCTCTTCTGTGGAGAGAAAGAGGAAGGAAGGAAAGAAGGAAGGAAGGAAGGAAGGAAGGAAGGAAGGAAGGAAGGAAGGAAGGAAGGAAGGAAGGAAGGAAGGAAAGATTTTCATCATTTGCTACTTTAAGTTATATGATGAGAGTAAATCAAAATGGCTAAATTCACTTGATTAGCATTGTTTTTTCTTTGACATTATAATCTCTACCAACATTTTACTGCTATTAGTCTAGTCACCTCTATAAATTGTTTTGGGTGTCTATCTTCCTGATTAGTTGGTGAGCAGCAGTTCTCACATATAACACTTATCAGTTAATTCTCTAAGTCACTGACAGATTTTTTTAATGTATTGGTAAGCCTTACAAACCCTAAGGCTGCTCAATCAGACTCAAAAATAAAGTTCTGGATAGTAAGATCACTGACATAAAATTTTCAGCATAAAAACAGAAATTCCTACAAAATGTTTCTTTATATAAGAAAACCGTGCAGTTCTGGGGATAGCTGTCAAAACTAGAGAACTGAACTAAAACATCTGTCTTGTAGCTTCATATAACTATAGCTTTACTACTGAAAATATAACTTCAAAGGCTATATACCAGAGGAAAGGAAGCTGCATGCTAGTTTAAAACTAGATATGTTTTGTACTCATTTGATGCTAGTATCCCTAAGAAACCTGCCCATGTCATTTCGAGTACTTAATCTGTACCCAAGCACAATTTATACACTCACCTGTGGCAATGATTCCATTCTGAAAGTACAAGAATGAATGAATCATAAAAATCTGAATAAAAGACTCTGGGGTGGGGGTGGGGGTGGAGGTTCAGGTCCTGAAACCTGATGGCAGAGGAATACCCAGAGGGGATTGAATTGTTATGTGGAAAACTAAGAAATGTCACATATATACAGAGTATTGTATTTTACTGCTGACTGTAAACCACTAATCCCCCAATAAAGAAAAAAAATTCCGAGGATGAAAACTAGGTATTTCTCACCAGTTGAGTCTACAATATACACTAAATACTAGGTGCAGTGGAAGTGTGAAGATAAAGGAGACTCACTCCTTGCCTTAGAGGACATTACCATCAGTTGAGACCAACCCCCACCTAGTTAGGTATTATCGCAGAGGTATGAATTGCTCTGACAATACCTGGAAAGAATGGAAGAAGCAAATGAAGTTGAGAAAATCTGGAAAAGATTCATAAAAGAAATAGAATTCAATGTGGCTGGTTCTGAAATTGAGAAAAGGGAAACTTGCATTTCAGTGGCAAAAACACTTTCAAGATATAATCAATATATAATAGTGAGGAGTCCTATAAAGACAAGAAATTAACCTGCAATGTCAAATCCTAGGATATATTTGAGGTGTGGGGGCATTGGGGGGTCGACTGGGAAGAAGAGTTAGATCATGGCTTCTTATCAACGACTGCTAAGAAATTAAACTCTAGGCCACATCCAAAATACAGAAATAAATTAAATATCTAAGGAAATCTTTAGAGATTTATATAATTTATGTTTGGAGGGACTGAAAAACACCTTGAGTTCAACACTGTATTTTATTTACCTTTGTCATTTATTCTCTTAGCACCTAGAAAAATGCCTCCTACCATATTTAATTTTATCAATGGCTACTGAATGGATGAATGCATTCTAATACAAAATACTATAAAAGGTAAACACAGGTCTCATGTTTGTAGACTAAATACATATGCTTAGTTGAGATTTCAGTTTTGTAATTTCAGTTCTGTAACTCATGTGCATAGCAGATTGGTTTTTTTCCTACCATACAATGGCAAAAGCTAACTTATAAAATAAAACACAAGGTGGTTTAGTTTAAATAACACTGAAATGATTCTATTTTCTATGTAGCCCATGGCAGAAGTGAAACTATAAAGGGTATCAGCCACTTGATATCACCTCACCTCAAGAAGTATATAGAACATCTCAGTTTCTGCTTCCATAAAAAATATTTCTGCAATCGAGAGAGCTGAACCACAATATACCATGGCCCTCCCGGGTTTTAAGATGACATGCACATTTCTTTATCCATGTGTACTCAATTGCCTTTCTGCAATCTGCTGAACTGCATACTTGCTGGTCAGTTACCTTGGCAACTTCACAGTAAAGCCTGCTTCACTTTAAGTATAGTATGCCATTCACTTTGAGAAAAACATGATACAGATGTATGACACGTTCATCATCTAGAAATGGAAAATGACTAAGTCACAATGTTTTGTTAGTGAAAATAATAATTCCTTTCTGTAGCATCAGGTGAAATTACAGACATCCATACAACATTTTAAAGAGCTGTTTGCCTTTACCCTTGTTATCTGTTACTTTCAAAACAAATTTCAGTAGAGGATATAAGGCCAGTATTTATGCCTACTTGCCTTTTGAAAATCACAAGTGACAGAGAGAAATCCAAGGTATATGTTCTTATTCTAATTGTGAGTTTTATATAAATAAGGGGTCTGAACCAACACTCACAAAAGCTGCTAGTAACCGTTAACACATGTTGGGCTCACATATGTCTGGGTACACTCATAAGCATTAAGCTTGAAACACACTGTTTGCATTAAGAGCGAATATTGAAAATCAAATTTCAACACTCAGAATCCAGAATACTAAACTCTAATAATCTCTGAAATATACATGTGTACAGTGCCATGCTAATCAAACTAAGGTCACAGGGTCTGACCTTTCTTGTATGGCATGACTTTTTTGTAATAGTCTCAGGCTAGAAATACATTACTTCTGCAAACACATGCCACGGGATACAAATGAAACTAGAAACCAGTGTGAGGCTAAATCTGTGCAAATCCATCACCATTAATGGGAAAAACAATTAAACCAAAAGTCCAACCTACAGGGGGTCAAAAAAATTGCTTCAAATAACAATAGTAGCAATTGAAAAGACTTTGCAAAGATTAAAATTTCTTGAAGATGGGTAGTCAAAAAATAAGTATTTTTAAAGAAAAAAAATTACATATCTGAGTTAAGAAGAGAAGTAGGGTATGTGATAAGTGGCCAAGGGAATTATTTCACCCACCATATAAGCAGCTCCAATATATCTTATCAAAGCTATCAAAATCTTTTCACAACACTGTTCTCTGCATGTTTTAGCCTGCATAGTACACAAATACAAAGAATAAAGCCAGTAATGGTTATCTTATTTAAATAATCTGGAATGTCAAGTTAGTTAAATAGTGTCCTGTCTTTATTGTTTAAATTTTTCCCTACAGAAATCTACATTGCAATGAAAGCAAAGTATGTATTTGTGTGCTTACTTACAATTCCTTAATAAGAGAAACAAATTGGATGTGTTTTGTAAAGATGTAATTTTGTTAATATAGCTATATCATATGAACTACACAATTATCACAGGAAATATTTTCATGTTAATGAGGTATACAAATGCATCGGCACATACACAGTTCCTTTTCTACTTCTTCTTCTAGCGTTTGCCCTTCTTCTGTAGCCAGTTAACAGCCTTTTCTACTGAAGTCTAAAGAATAACTCACCAGCACCTTTTCTGCATCATCAAGGAACAGTATGACAATCAAATACGATAAACTAGCATCTGGGTGTGAATGCAAGTTCTAGTTGGATTTAATTCCTTAAGAGATCTCTCTGAAATCTTTAAGAAGAAAAGCATTAAATATTGTCAGTGTTCACATCCAGGTTACCTCATTTTGAAGACACCTATTATTTGTAGATTTCACAGATGCTTTATCAATAAATTATTCACTTAAAAGGTCCTCTTATATCACCATCTTCTAATTTTTTAGGTTTAGGAGAATATAGTGAAATCCCAGTTTACTAGGAACCCCAAGGAAGGAAACATTCCAGAAAGCTAAATTTTCCAAAATACTCAGGGGTCTGTCCTTCACGGTGGTAAAGGTCATCATCTGGCGCATCAATTATTGCATTCGGCTTTATTATACAGTGATGCCTTTATGGACTGTTTGCCTTGTCATTTAGTGATTACACTAGCGCTACTGGGTCTTAGCTGCAAAGCTTTTTAAGGTTCTGCATTTTATAGATTTTCTGTTTTCCCATCTGCAGACAAGTTGTCAGTTGTCATTTCTCATTGCTATCAGTATGTTTTCTCTCACAGCTCCTCCATCCCTTCTAAATTGCCATTAATATGCTGCAGATTTTGAATCCAGTCTATCAAACGAGGTAAGATTATGTGTTAAAATAAGTAAAACTGTGTCTATCTTCACACACTCAGGACTCTGCTAGATGTGAAAAACAGAAGTCTGCATTTACGGCTTCAATTCTAGTCACCCGAAGACCCTTTAGTGGCATATTTCTTGATGCTAAGTAAGTGTGGTATGTTCTGAATAGATGATCTAACTAAAACTGACACAAAGCCGTTACTACAAGAGATAGCAGTGTAGACATCATATATTAAATAAATTCAGAGATAAATAAGCATACCATAGAAAAATCTTGATTTAACCCATACATAAGGAAAGATAAACTGTCAAATCAAAATGAACAGGTTTAATGTGCTATACAAAATAATCTCATATATTTGATATGTAAGAAATACTATTAATGTTTTTAAGAAAGTGTTTAAGTGATCTATAGCCCTTAGTAATAACTAAATCATCTTAAAATATAGCATACTAATTAATAGGAAGAAATAAAAATCTACTTCTAAAAACATTTCAATTTTGTTAATTTGCCTCTCATGTTCAGAGGGTTTTAAGATATAAACTATTCACAGGGAAGCATGACAAGAGTGCTTTAAGTGCAAATCATTTAAGATAGTGCATATTTCACAAATGCTCATAGTACTGTTTTAACAGTAAGTAAAATTTGGTTATAAAAGACAAAGATGAGGAAGATTTCTAATTATGTTTAAGATCAAGAGACCACTTATCTAGTACAGCTTTATCAGATATTCTAATTTCTCAAAATACTCTTTACAAAAGAGGCACCATCCCTTCGGCTAGAGTTAAACATTGGAATACTTTATACATGCATACTTATAACCAAAAAGTACAAATGCTAAATTTATTTTACAATATGATTAGTCCAGATAATTAAAACTTGTGAGCACTGACAAGAAAAATAAGTCTCCTTGTCTTGCATTTCATAGATTTAATGACTAACAGCTCTTTATGAGGCTCTGAGCCCCTGCATTCACAGCACTCCAAGAAGCCGCTACCAATTAATCAGAATTGATTACAACAGATAAATCCCATTTGCTATCGCTGCATCAAGATAACTCATTTCAGGGTTCTCAGAACCTGATATATTTATGGTTTCCTTACTAATTTATTTTTAACATGTCATTTTCTATAGGCAAATTGAAATTTAATTATTAAACCACATAATTACTACAGAAAAATATTTTGAGAGATGACAATATCTAGTCAGGCATATAACCTGTTTTTCTCCCCGTCTTACTAAAATTTATCCTAAATTGTTATGAATCCTGACTTTGTATCCAAAGCTTTTCTCACAGTCTGCCTTTCACTTTTATGTATACTAAACATCTAAGTAATACATAACATTTCATTTAGCAATTTAGCGAGTCTTTTTTTTTTTTTTTGAAGTTATAGGCAGTCCATGCCTAATTGTAGCACTGGAAAGACTTTAAATTGCTTGTAAAACTTCAATCCTTGTCTGTCTGTCTGTCTGTCTGTCTGCCGCCTGAGTGCGTGCCTACCTTCTCTCCCTCCCTCTTTTCTTTTTCTCTTCCTCTCTTTCTAGAGATAAAGGAGAAATCACCGCTTGAAGCCTGGTTCTTTTTCTACAAAAAACAAAAGGGTAATATTGTGGGATGTTTTTTCTCCCAATTGAAATCAGTTCCTAAAGACAATTTTCTAACCAGGAGTTAAGTATTTCAATTTTCTCTATAATGATCATATGTGTTTCTTCACGTATTTTTTTTTTCAATGTCACCTGGAAAGTGATTGCAAACCACTGTTAATTGGTGATCAATAAACTTAGTTTCATAGGACACTGCAATTGAAAAGGTCTTTAGATGCTATACTGTCAGGGCTTTAGCAAATACCTCTTTTTACTAAGAGACAGATCATAGCATTACTTTCTACTTGGATATGGTTTCAGCATTCTATTCAACTAATTATTTTGGACATATATCACCAATCAGAGTTGGCATGTCTTTATTTACAGATGACAAAACTTAACCTAGAGGTACTAAATGACAGATTCAAACCTATAGAATTTCTAAGACAAAAAATAGTGTCTAGAACGCCAGTAGTTAATTGTCTTATGGATTTGAAAACTATAAGGTAAGCAAGTAGTGGCTAGAGTAAGTTCAGTCACTGATGCTCTAGTTCTTTCCTTTCTCCTCTCTTTTACACACACACACACACATTAATAAGTAAATGAGAAAATCTTTAAAAAGATAAGATTGGGAGTTGGGCTGTAGCTCAGCGGATTAAGCGCAGGTGGCACAAAGCACAAGGACCGGCATAAGGATCCCGGTTCGAACCCCAGCTCCCCACCTGCAGGGGAGTCGCTTCACAAGCGGTGAAGCAGGTCTGCAGGTGTCTATCTTTCTCTCCTCCTCTCTGTCTTCCCCTCCTCTCTCCATTTCTCTCTGTCCTATCCAACAACGACAACAACAATAATAACTACAACAATAAAACAACAAGGGCAGCAAAAGGGAATAAACAAAATAAATATTTAAAAAAAAAAAAGATAAGGTAAAATGTTTGTTGGCTATACATTATATTATTACAATCCACCACAGTAATTTATTAGGTTACATAATACCTAAAATTCTTAATTATTACTTTTGTTTTATATAAACCAGAATTTGATCAGATAATCCAAGTTCATCCTATTACTTCATCAGGTTATTTTATACTACACACTTGGGGGAAATGAGTTTATAGTCACAATTTAAACAGAGAAACCAACCCCAGGCTTCTTTAGATAAGGAGGAAAAAACAAACCTAAAATTTAGAAAATGCATTTTCAGCTCTCAGAGTCAGCACTTGAAAGGACAAACTCACAACTCTAATAGATGACCTCTTGAAGTCCTGAAACTCTGTGATCCTTTCCCCTGACTTTGTCACCTTGCAAAGGCAAAGATGAATGTAAATTTTTAGCCCAAGGGGCATTTCCTGCTCCTCTCTAACCAAAAAGGAAAAGCAGTTATCTAGAAACAGATTTCTATCTTCAAACTATCAAGACCTTGACTGTCAGCCAGCTAAGGAATAGCCAACTTAAGATGGCAGAAAAGACTTCTATCAATTTTTTTCAGAGAGTATATCTAAATTATTTATTCCCATGTGCCTAATAAAACTTTAACTCTTAACCTACAATAGGAAACCAGAGTAAGATCATTTAGTCTTTTTCTCTGCTGCTTAGGAAGACTCACAAGTTTAAAACTTAAAACTAACACATTCTAAAAGGTGCACTGAAAGAATTCTTAGAAATTAAAAATATTTATCTAAATCAAATATAAAAATGAATATTGTGAAGGTTCAGTCCCTCTGTAATTAAATTATTCCCCCTCCCCTAGAAAAAAAGGGAAGGATTTCATATTGAGAATGAGGTTTTTGTTGCTGCTCTGTTTTTGTTTAATTTGTTTTAAGACAGAAACAGAGAAAGAGAGTGAAAGAGACTACAGCACCTAAAGTTCTTTCTGTGTGGTAGGAGCTGGGTTCAAACGTGGCTCATATACATGTCGAAGCACTGTACCATCCAAATGAATTATTTTATTGGCCCCATATTTACAGTGCTTTTTAAGGTTTTTGTAAACACTTATGTTTACAAAATTTCAAGTATGCCACATGTGCTGATTTAAGACATTCCAAATTTCTCAAAATCCTATTTACAGGAGAGGTACTATTCTACTACTAAAGTTAAGAAATGTATTTAAAAGAAATTTACACAAAAATACAATTGCTACAGTTATTTTACTATATAAATATTCTTATAGTCTTTTATATTCTCTTGAAATCATCAAAAGATAACTAGAATTTACAGTCCAGAATACTGGACTCTTAATCATGAAAATTAATACAGCATGCATAAAGATTAGGGGGTCGAGCGGTAGTGCAGCGGGTCAAGTGCACATGGCGCAAAATGCAAGGGCCAGCATAAGTATCCCGGTTCAAGCCCCGGGCTCCCCACCTGCATGGTGGTCACTTAACAGGCAGTGAAGCAGGCCTGCAGGTGTCTATCTTTGTCTCCCTCTATCTCCCTGCCTCTCTCAATTTCTCTCTGTCCTATCCAGCAACAACAACAACAACAATAACAATGACAACAACAAGGGTAACAACAAGGGTAACAACAAGAGAAACAAAATGGAAAAAATGGCCTCCAGGAGCACTGGATTCATAGTGCAGGCACCAAGTTCCAGCAATAACCCTGGAGGCAAAAAACAAAAAACAAAAAAAACCTGATCTATATAATACGGATTTCAGAATTATATAATGTTATAATGTAATATCACTTTAATAATAAAATAATAAGATAGCTATACAAAATTGTTCAAAAATAGTTATTAGGAAAAATTCTCATAAAGTAAATTAAGCGTTTCTCCATATAAAACATTTTGATAATACAGAACTATAATTAGAGAATTTATACTGACAAGGAAACCAGGAAGAAATATCAAAAGGAAAAGTCAAGAGAAACTGATCAAATAAGTTGAACTGGTTACTTCACTAGATTCAAGATGTGATGATCAGAGGGGCTGGGTGCTGGCGCTCCTGGCTCCCAACAGAGCACACATGTTACAGTGCATAAGGACCTGGGTTCAAGGCCCCAGCCCACAACTACAGGGGAAAAGCTTTGCACATGGTGAGGCAAGGCTGCAGGTGTCTCCCTATCTCTCCATATCTCCCCTCTCAATTTCTCTCTGTCTCTATCAAATAAATAAAACATACATTTTAAAAAATGCAATGATCAGGCTTGAGAGGTAGCATAGTAGTTCTGCAAAGACGCTCTTATGCCTGAGCTTCTGAGGTCCCAAGTTCAATCCCTTGCACAATCATGAACCATAACTGAGCACTGCTCTGGAAGAAGAAGGGGAAAGCGAAGGGGAAGATGTAATGATTTTTTGTTTTGTTTTGTTTTCAGAACTACAATTGTTGCTCAAGTTCTAAGGAGAATATCAGTTTGAAGCCCAATGGGGACATTAAACTTGAAGTAGGAAGTGACAGTATCTCCTGCAGATTCTAGGAAAAGCATGTGCAGGTTTTTCAATAGTGCATTACACAAAAACAGTACCACAGTGAATAGCTGAGCTGGACTTTGTAACTGACTAAAGAGCACCATTTTTAGCAAGTCCTATCAGAATTTTGGGAGGGACGTGCCCAAAGAGAAGATAAAAGTTTTAGGGATGGATGTTAAAAAGGAGAAACAACAAAAAAGGAATGGATAACGTTATCTTTCTGCAAATTGTTGTGAGGTCCAGAGGAAGAATCTTCGTGAATCTTATGTAGAACACCAGGAATTAAGGCACGTCCCAAGACCTTGGGAAATAAGAGAAGAGCAGTGCTGATGGCAACACTGAGAACCATCTGGGCACAGGACTGGGAAAGGCAATGAAAATTACTTAAAATTGCAAAAAGTGATTGCTTCAAAAAACAGTAGGGTAGAAAAGATGTTGGGAGTCTTATCCTACTGTGAAACAGATCTAGAGGCAGAAGATCCCAGCTAAAGAATAATTTGGTAATAGTGGATAAAAAACTAATGGCACTACCAGTGAGACAGTTCACCTGAGAGGATGTTGGCTTTGTCATACATGACACCCAGATTTCAACTCCTCTACCACTATACTGGGGGGAAATTCAGAAATCTGCTCTTTTCCACCATACTTCTGTATCTCTGTCTCTGTCTCTAAAAAAAAGTTAATGATACCAATGGCAGAGATAAAAATGAACTAAGCCAGGTGTTCCTTCTAAAATAATCTAAAAGACTTGTTGTTGTTGTTGCTTTTGCTCTTTAACTGGTAATAATGCCATTTCATCAAATAAAACTTGTGTTTTTCAGGTTTTTTTTTTAAACTGTTATTGTTATGGACACTTTAGTTATCCACAAGTTATGGAAACCAAGCTACTATTCTCTAATATTTATGGCTACATATGGCCAGTAGAGTGAGTGTGTGTGCGTGTGTGTGTGTGTGTGTGTGTGTGTGTGTGTGTGTGTGTATGTGAGTGTCTGTCTCTGGTGAAAGGGGAGAGAGGTGTCGTGGAGGAAGGAGGGAGTTGTAAAGGTAAATAATCAAGAATTATTATGTAAATATTGTAATATTAATTGACATTTCTCAAATAGCTAATCTCTGGGCTATTAAGTCTTTTCTCCCTCATGAAATACATTATTTCAAAAGTTCTGACAAATTGATGATAGATACACTTATAGACACAGAAGAAAAATTTAGATAGAACAATCAATCATTAAAGGGTCATCTTTTCAGCAACTATGCACCATCTATGTACATGATAGCAAAATATATCAATTCAGTTATGCAACAAAAACCATCCCAAATTAGCCAAATTACTTATGAACACTTTTCTAAAGTTATATAAAAACTTTTAAATTTATTCATTAAATATTTTTCTTTTTTCTGTGTTATAAATACCTATAATAACCACACTGGGACAATTTTTTAAGTGGCAGTAGTAGATAAGGGGCAGTAGTAGGTTAAAAACATAGGAATTATGTTTAGTTCTTAGTAAGTGGTGTACTTATAACAAAAGACAAAAACTTAGAAAGTAACAGATTAAGAACGTAGATCAGATTTTTAGAGGATTAGGAAAACAAAATTTGATTTTTTTTCATATGGTAAGAAAAAAATCCACATCACTAAGAAAAACAAAAGGACTATTGGAAGCAGACATTTAATTGACTGCCCAGAAGGGATTTAGATTTACAGCCTAAACTCACCATCTTTCTTCCCAGCAGTCATTTTTCTGCTGATAATAAAACTGTTGGCCTGTTTGGTCTTCCAGTTAACTGTTCCACTTATGTCATCAGCACAGCTTAATAAAAAAGCTTTTCAGAATAAAACAAATGCACAAAAATGAAATTAATATCAAATTAAAATGACTATCACAAATTACCTAGTATCTATTAGGATTAAATTCCTTTTAGCCCAGTTAGCTATTTAATTCTAATCCTATATACTTGTTGCATGTTAGTGCAAAGACTATTTGGGGCTACAAGACAAGGTTCCTTCCCCTTATCCAAGGAGCTTATACACTAAAGATATTGATAATTCATGTACAGCAATATATATGCATATAATATAAATATATATTAAACAATTCTTTAATGACAGAATGCAGAATTGCTACAAGAACACTAGTGGAGAAAGTAATTTTCTTTGTCTAGGAAAGTTATAATAAGATAAAAGTGTCTTTTAAATTCATAGTTGAGTTGTGCAAACAGTAAAAACAGTGATAGCAATGAGTAAATGGGGCTTAAGGGATGATACGTAAGGGGATGTGGCATAGAGTAGCAGTCCTGTAGGGAGGTAGTGAGGCAAAATGCAGTAAAAGACTAAGGAGTAGCAAAGTGGAAAGAGGGTTTTATATGAATGTTGAGAAAATGATCTTTCTTTACAAACTGAAGAAAACACGTAAGAAAACAAGTTGGTATAGAGAAAAGGAACATAACTGATATGGCATAGTCCAAGAAAAAAACAGACTAGATAAGATCAAGCATATACAAAACATTTCATAACTCATCCAGTGGTGAATGGGAATGGTGGGGCCAATTACAAACAAACAATATGAAAATGATACTGTCAATATTTTTCAAAGTCCTGAATATGGTCTAAAAGGAGAATCAAACATACCCAATTAAGGTAAAACTACCTAAAATAGAGGTGGGAATAAAGCCTTGGCTCATAAGACAATAATAAAGGTACATCACACAAATGTGCAGTTCATACCCAAAGAGATGATTATTGAAATAAAAAACCCACTGCAATTCCTTAAAAAGACAATGCTCCCAAATGTACACACGCAGTGATCTAAAGATGATACATATTCATATTCTTGACCCATTTGTAAATTCTACCTTCTACCATCGAAACTACCAATATTACTGTTTACTCTCCCATTTTCCATCCTTAGCTTTTAGATTAGATATTTAAGTAACATTTTCCTAACTACAGCTTTAGTCTCCCCCACCCTCTTTTCTCTATCATCTCAGGTACACTGATTTAGCTCAGGATAGCATTGCCCTTACTCTTGAAGCATAAATGTAACATTATCAAATGCACAAAAAGTGCAGTGAACCGAAAAAGCAGAGTAAGTTAACAAATACACACACACATACATCAAAAGCAAAGGATGATTTCACAAAGAGACAAAGAAGGAAGCAGTCAGTGAGCCTGGACAACCGAATCTGAATTGTCATATACGTCAGTAAAAGAGACATCTAGAAGGAGGATGAGATGAACAGCCTCACATACTACAAAAATGTCAAAATGGATGAGAACTTAAAAGAAAAAAAAATACTCCCACATAAGAAAAGCAAGAAACTACTGGTGACTCCCGGAAAGCATAGTTCCAATAAAATACTAAGAGTAGAACTCAAACTTCAAAAGGTTAATCTTTCAAGAACATTGACCAAGATAAGGAAGCAAACACATAAAATGATCTTATAGACTGTGGTGTTGCAAGCTGGAAAGAAGAATTGTCATGTTAGAGTGAGAAAAGATTTTTTTCCCCCACAAAGTGAGGGAAACACATGAAATAAAGACTGAGGAAAAGGTAAAGGAGCATATTGGATACAAATTAGGCCAAGACAAATTAGACTAGGTAAAGCCAAGCACATACAAGTAAAGAAAACACTTCATAAATCACAAAACAAAGAAGTGTGAAGACAAAAACAGTAACTCGTATACAAGAAACAATATTGAGTTTCTTGACTAAATGTATCAGGAATGTGGTGTGTATATCCTTATCAATCTGAATTTCGATTAAAAGTCTGAAGTTAAATCAAACTACTAATAGTTCCCTTCTGAAAGGTAAGAAGAATGTAATTCAAACTGTAAGTTATTAAAAACAAAAACAGTAACTGGTATACAAGAAACAATATTGAGTTTCTTGATGTGTATATCCTTATCAATCTGAATTTTGATTAAAAGTCTGAAGTTAAGTTGAACTATTAATAGTTCCCTTCTGAAATGTAAGAAGAATGTAATTCAAACTGTAAGTTATTAAAAACATAAAAGAATAGGCAAACAAAACACTAGGTGATCAATGGTACTTGTGAGCAGTGTCCAAGTTTTAAAATCTGTGAACTTAAATTTTTTAGCTTTGCATTTATTAAAAGAGTAAAAAAAATTTTTTTTAGAGAGAGGCAGAGAGTGTGTGTCTATGAAAGAGACAACAGCACCAAAGCTTCCTTCAATATGGTGGGAGCCAGGCTTGAACCCCGAGGTACACACATGGCAAAGCAGCACATTATCAAAGTGAGCTATTTCTATGATCCATCAAAACTTAAAACTTGTAGAACCTGACTCTCAGACTCCAGCTATACTAATTTTCAAGCACACTGACAGCAGAAGCTGGGGGTTGATGGTGTTCTGAAAGCTCACAGATTACTCTAGTAAGGTGCTTTTTCTCACACATCTCCACCTCCAACTGGCCTACAAATGCTATCAATTTTTCAAGGACAGGACATGTAAATCTCTACTGGACAGTAGAAAGTCTGAATCTACAAAGACAGAAATCAGATAGCTAAAGTCTTCTCTAGAACTTTCCAAAGAAACATATATATATATATATATATATATGCCTAACAAGCAACACTTAGATTTAACTCCATCACACTGTCAGCTTCTGACCACGGTGCTTTCATGTATCTTATTTAGATCAACCCTTACAAAACAATCTAATGTGCCTGAAACATACAGACAAAGGGGGAACATGTATATGGAAGCAGATACTCTAGAATATCCTTCTCCACAGACTAAAAACTTATATCAGAAAATGAGGTTTGAACATGCACAGCACCCCAAGTTTTCTTTTCTTTATTCTAACCTAGTTGTTCTAAGATTATATTGTGCACTAAGAATTATTATTCAGAGGTTTATACCTAAAAACTATTGACACATTACTTGTATTTCATGGGCCCTTTAAAGAATTTATTAGAATAAGTTAAGTCAATGTGGTTTTCTGTCTTATGTTTATAAGATTTATGCTACATGTCTTTGCCAGGTAAATCAACACTTCATTGCTTAAATCTTTCAACTGCTAAGGGCAGTCTAGTTGTTTTTTACATCATTCAAAAAACAAATGTGGTTGCTACCTCAATGATAAAAAAAAAAAAAATAGAAGGTGGAAGAATTTAAACACATTCCACAGATAATGCTCTATTTTAGGTTAGCATTGCTCTGAGCACATTTGTTTTTATAAAAAGTTCATATTGATCCATCTAAAGTCTTGCTTTGACCACAGAAGACTACAACCCAATAAATCTTAACCAAAAAGACAACTTTTTATAGCTCTGCTCACCAGACAATGTCAGTAAAGACAAGGCATTATGCCATGTAGCTGCTTAAACATTCAAGTCCCACAACTTGAGGAGAAATCTCAATAACATGAAAATAACTGTTTGTTTTTAATTGTGCATCCAAGATCATGGAGCCACTTCACTAACGTCTTGTACAAAAAATTATTATAACCTAAACACTGATGAGTGCAAGGTACTCATTACAAAATACAGTATCTTAAAGGTTGATTTTCATTAATGAAAGACAAATACTTTCTTTCCTGTAAGAACTACGTTAAGACAGGAGAGCATGATTTCATTTTTTAAATGTCTCCTCTACATAATTTGTCAAGATAAATCTAATGTATCAAAAACAAAAAGGTTGACCCGTACAGGCTGGTTCTTGGACTTGATCCAAAAATAATGGACCATCCTCGGAAACCTTGAAAGAGGACTCCCCCGTGCTCACTGTGTTCATGATAATCTATGCTACAGCTGTACCTCAATGCGAACTTCACACTAATCCATAAATACAAAGGCAGAGAGAAACATGCATATTGTGTGTACACAGTCTGTACTAAGAAGGCAGACAATTTGTTAGCATATCATACGATCCACAATATAAACAATTTCTCAGTGCTCTCCTGCTCCAGTTCCAAAATCATCAATGTCTGAATTAATTCAAAAGTGGCTGGCATGCCCTCAAATTCCCTAGAAACCACACAACATTTAAAGTTTGTCTTTAGATTCTATGATTCATTCAGAGTCTTGTAGCAGCATGACTACATTTCATCTGGCTCGGGGCAAGCACTCTCTGAAGAGACATTACTCTTTCCAAACCCGAATAATTCCCTGACTAGGGGAAGAGGAGTTTGCTATTTAATAAAAGCTACTGAAGAGCTCTGAATAGTAACTGATTGCTGATGAGCTACTCAGAATGTCAAGGAGTAAAAATAATAAATAATAACTTATTCCAACACCACTGTCCAAGTAAGCAAACAGCAAGATAGGCCAAATGAAACTTAATCTGGTTAACACACTCACCTCAGAACCCAGTTGTCACGTCTTTCTCTGTCCACTTTATCGTTTTGCATGTTTTACTCAAAAGGGGAAACAGATTTTGTTTTCATAAATTAGATACATAGCACTTATCTGCTATATCTTTTTCTTTCTGCCACTAATCCCTATGTCACTTTGTCATTCCCTTGTCCTTCTTCTCCCATTCCTTCACAGAACTAGCTATTCTTAAAGTTTTTCAAATTAGCTCTTATATTAAAATATTATGTCCAGAATTTTTTTTCTAGAAACATTAGTTGCCATTATCTGAAGTTACCGTGATGTGGGGTGCCACGTGTTTGGCAATACACAAAGAGTTTTATTCAATTAACTACTTTAATCCCTTTATATCAACTCTGTGAACTATTATTCTATTTTATGGTAAGGGCATGGAATCTTAAGAGGTGATGTAATTTATCCTAAGTCATATGTTTAGTAACTGGCAAAGCTTGATTTTGAACCCATTTCTTGGTTGACTTCAAAATCTCTGTCATCTACCTGTTAATACTAGCCTTAAATGGTTAAATGGGAAGGCAATTTGTAAACTACATATTCTTATGTAATAGGAGATATTATTAGTACTATTAATTTGCTGGTCAGAGAATCTCCAATCTATTATTATTAGAAGAAGTAAGTTTCTTCTGGCTGCTAGATTAGAAACAGGTGGTAATTAGGTGATGCTCACAGAAATTAATCTCATCCCAAACAAGCACCCCCCCCCAGCCCTGACCCATACATACAATTTATTAAAAGAAGAAAGCCAAAAACATAGTTGGATCCTTAGAGGAAATTTTTTATATTGAGGAGGACTGGTTATTTCAACTCTGAAGGACATCAGGATTTTTTTTTTTATAAAAGCAAGATTTTTAAACCAAGAATACCAGAGTAAGCATTCTCCAAATTTTGTTAAAACCGAAAATTTGGCAGGAAGACTGTAAGTAATTGCTTAATATGATTAGAGATTATTATAATTTTAAAGCTTTAGCACAAAATAGGTAACAAATTTCAGAATGAAATAAAATTATGAGTACAAAAAGGTGGTGTTTAACATCAAAGATTTTGGGGTTACAGCATCTGGATTCAAACTGCAGTTTTTATCCATTGGGTAAAGTTATTAAGTATCTTTCTATTTCAATCTCCTAGTCTAGTAGAGAAAAAGAAAACATGCCACTTAAGAGTCACATTATAACTATCAAATGAGCCTAACACACTTAAATCTTTAGAAGAGTGCTTATCACATAATGATGATGTCAAAAAATGAGCTAATATTACACTTAATCGTCGACTAACATGAAGGACAAGATTTCTTTAAATGTGATTTTAAAAACTATGCATGTTCAAGTGAAAAAATTAGTCACTACGTCAGTATGACATTTTTAAATTAACATTAGACACATGAAATATAATATCCCTATGGCTGAGTGGACTAAATACTATAAGTTGCTCAATTCCAAGCTTTAAATGGACTCCCTGAAGGCTAAAAATATGGCATTTTAGCAGTCTTCATTCCCAATGAGCACAAAGACACACTGCTTAAATGCTGTAGTCTAACCCTTTTGAAAAGTCGCATACAAGACAAATTATATTGGTAATCACATTCTCTGAATTTCATAAACTCTCATTTATCCTGAAAAAAATAATACAGCAAAAACAAACAGCACACAGGCACAAGATTCAACTTTGTGCTATACATAATATCAAAATTTGGAGGAAAATGAAATATCCAACAAAAAGTAAAATGTTGATATTTTTGCTCTGTTCCTCAAAAAGTCTAATTAAAGGGCATACTAGAAAGATAAGTCTGGGTTTCCAATGTCTGGGAATGGTATTATCTCTGTTCCATCTCAGAAATATTAGATGAATAAGGAGTACCAGCCGGACCTTAACAAAAGGAAAACATAATATATGCAGTAGCTGCATGCACCATTACAATTTAATGTCCCAGCTGCAAAATGTTTTGAAATTAATAAAATTAGTGAAAGGCAGAATACAAAATAAGATGCAGACCATGTGAAATCTAGTGTAATAGTGCAATCTAGTGGAAAAGGATTAAAAGGCAAAGTGTAAGCTCATGTGGCAATTCTAGGGGAAAAATATTACAGGAAAATTCTGTTCAAAATAAAAAACAAAAACAATGCTTATAAGATCTTTCCACCTAGAAGTCTTTAGGAGAGGGGAAAAAAAAAACACCTCATTTTGGTTGTTTATTTTAAATTGTCAGCAATCTTCTTTATTAGAGAAGGCATTTTTATTGGAATACACTGAGGTAACCAGGAAAGCATAAAATATAAAAGTTTCCTCTCAAAGGCTCACTTTGATGGTGGGTGAGGTATGTTAACAAATATTTTGGGGACATGTGGATGTGTACCTGAGAAAGGAGTTTTGTAAAATATTTCCTCAGTAAAAATCCATTTAGAAGATGGAAAAAAAATCCCTTTTTCGTATCTATGACCATCCCTGCAATGCCACTGTCTCTTTGCATCTTTCCACATTCTATGTATTTGTAAGCATGTATTTTACACATAAACACATTAATATATACATTCCATGATCTTATTACATATTATGATCACACTTTCTTTCATTTATCTTAGACATGTTTACATGACACTGAATTTTAAAGATGCCTAATTTCATACCGTGTGGTTCTAACAGAATGTATTAGCTATTACCTTAAGCTCAGATTATCCAAAGTAGGACTAATGATCCCTGCCTTAAAATCTGGTCTTTTCCCAGCATTTCCCATCCCAAATAGAAATAGGCTTCACTCTTGACATTTTTTTTGCCAATCTCCAGTCAAGTTCAATCTACTACACACTCTTGCTTCTTGTTACTACCTCAAAATGAAATGTCTCTTCTATCTTTATCTTCCATCATCTCTCTAGTCTGGAGGTCATCTCCATCCTATTACTAAAGTAGCTTTCCAATGGATCTGCCTAAACCTACTCCTATCAGTCAGACTTTTCAAGAAGCAACCAAAGTGCCCCTTTTGAAATGCAAATCCGATCAGGTCTTGCTTGAACCCCTGCAAAGACTTCCCATAAGTTTCAAGATAAAGAGTACACTCCTTAAGATAGTCTAATAGGTCCGGTAAAATATGCTCTCCAGCTTCCCACTAGAATTTGTCATATGCTTTCCCTTCTTTCTAGGCTTCAACCTTGCTAACTCCTCCCAGCACCTTCTATTTGCCATGCTCAGCTTGCCTCAGAGTCTCTTCAGAGATCTTCCTTTACCTCAGAAATATACTTTCACCTCACCAGAATTTGCTTGTCCTTTGTCCTTCAGATCAGAATACTTCCTTGAAAAAGCCGTACTTAGTCCCCTATAGTACCACATCTCTTACTTAGAAATTGTAGTGGTGTTTGCAACCCTTAGCATCATTTTAAGGGCACATTTATATGTACAATTGTTTGACTAAATCTTCATCAATTTGACTAGTATAAAAGTTCCATAATGACTGGGAGCATGTATTCCCAAGCCTCTAACAGAGTCTCAAAACCAGCTAATACCCCCAAACACAAAAGAACTATTACTAAACACAGACACTGATTTTCTAGTTTTTCATTATTACTTTTAAAACAGTATAACAAATATCTTCAAGTTTCATTTGTGCACTTTTATGAATATGTCTTTAAGTCAAACTTTTGGAAGTAGAAAAGGAAGACAAAAATAACATACATTTCAAATTTCAGTAAGCATCTGTAGCAACCTCTTCTCTTTTCACTTCTGTAATATTGGTCTTTGATTAGAATCAACTCTATAACCATAGAAAATAAAAGCTGCTAAAGGTCCTATATTGATTAACTTCTACTCTATAGAAGAGAAAAGCCGATATCATTTTAGCGCACAGCAGTAAACAACAATTGGCTAAGGAGAAAAAAATTAAAGAGCAAGCTGAGGCTTTTTTTTCTTTTATTTTGCATTCAAAAGTAAAAGATAAACTTTAATTCTATAGCTGTTGGTGAAAACATGAAGAATTAAAATATTTCACTGAACTGCTTTAGGAAAATTAGCTGTGATCTTTTCTTTCAAATTCGCAGTGAACCTCAAATCTCCATAATAATCACAGTGACCGGATGAAAAGAGTGGAAAGCTGAAGAATGGAAAGAGAATTTACACCTGCCTAACTCCTCAACATTTCTGAAATGACAGGCTTCCTTTTTCAGAAAAGAGTCTCCTGCTCTGTCACAACAGATGCCATGATGATTCCCGGGTACAAAATGCAGTGAATCTATTCTAAAAAGCTGATTAGTACAAGGCAATTAAGTAAAAAGTGAGATCTACTAAAGATGAGTGACTTTAAGTACTAAAGCACATTTAAGCTGACCATAATATTGCACAAGAAAATCTGAGATAAAGTTACCAGAAAAACTAAGATTGCACTAGAGTGACAAGAAGAAAATAGTATTTCTTTACCAACATAATAACTTCCTCAAGAATACAACATTAATAATCATGCAAGCAACTCATGTTTTGAGGCTTATTTCCCAAGATTACATTTTTAAATTTCAAATTTTAAATATTAGGGATCATTTTACTTCCCGAGCCTGGGAGCAGGAGCAAACATTGCACTCAAGGAATTACAAGTAGCCGCCTGTGGATCAGGTGAGCGAGCTAGCTTTGACAAGCCAGAAGCTCATCTTTGAGCATTTCTCTCTCGGAAATATGAGCTCAACCCAAGAACGCCTGTGGCATCTTCAACAACTGGGAAGTCAGCCATCACAAGTTGTCCTGTGCATTATTACAATCCCATGAAAGTGCACACACTTTTATAAAATAAAGAGAAAATAGGAGAGGAGAAAATTGTTCAATACTAAAAATACACTTCACACAGTCTGAGGTAGATAGACTGTATTTCTGACTTCAGTTTCAGTGAGGAGGAAAGTTCTGGGTGTGGGAGGGAAGCAGGAGAAGAAGATGGAAAAACTTGGTTAGAAGAGATGACAAAATGTGTTCTGTTTCCTTCACATCTTTTATCTGAAGTTTACCCCAGACCCCTTAGTTTTACAGGAGCCAAGGCAAAAATAAGTTTCCTGTGGATTCAGATGCACCACAGGATATCATGCCTCAGATGTAAGGTCTTGTGTGCTTATTCAACCAATTAATTTTGTGCAATTACATTTTCAAAGATAGACGTGGTGATCAAAATAAACTATCAATATTCAAACAGAGGAAAGGAAAACTTGCCCCAAGACACATCTGAAACTCAAAGAATGTGCCCCCGAGGCAATCAAGTCAGAAACGGGCTAACCTGAAACTTAGAGAAGTTTAAAAAGCACAGTCAGAAGCTGCGTTAGATGGAAAGGTTTTAATTTCTATGGAAAAGCTAACAGTTGTAACTGTAAGTATTACAAGGACTTGTAAGTGCAGGGGAACTGATGAAGAGAGAATTACCCCTACATTTCCCCCTGGGTAAGAGACAGCTGGGATCTAGAAGCCAAAGGCTGAACTGTCCTGGACCAGAAGCCAGCAGCTCCTGCTCTTACTTAACTCGGGTCATGCCCACAATCCACAATCACTTTGCTCTAGAAGCCTATTCCCAGCAAACAAGAAACAAGAAAGAGAAAAACACTAGGAAGCTTAAGTTAAGTCCAAAACACTCTACAGGGGAAAAAAAAAAAAAAAAAGAAAGAAAAGAAAGAGAGAGAGAAAGTAAAAGAAAAGAAAAAAGAAACCTTTAATTTTCAATTTTCTTCTCAAATTGTCATACTTGAAACAAAATAGGAAGCAAGAAAAGGTGTGTTAAATTGTCTTGCTATAACTCTTCTCAAGCTGTGAGAAATCAACTTGCAGTATACACTGATTCTTCCTTCAGTAACATTATCAGAATATACATAAAACATATTTTCATCATAAATCTTTGTTATTCTACACCACAATGTTATAATGACTTTCAAATTAAATATTCACTATAAGAGAGGAAATTATTTCTGGTATTTTAAAAGAATAGAGCAGGTGAAAGTTTTAAGTTGATTCCCTTGCTGAGCAACACTGTTAGAAAGGTTTCAAGTTGAAATCCATCTCTATGTTTCACCCACTGATGCTAGTCCTGTTTTCTGAAGCAAACAAAAGAGTTTATGTCTACTTTCCATCTTCAAACTAAACATTTCCAGACCCTCTGAGGATGCCTCCTATGACAGAACTGCCAGACTCCTCACTATCCCCATGGACTGTTCTGGAAGTTGTCTAATTTGTCAATGTCTTTCTCTAAATGTGACATACAGAAATGGACACAGTAGTACAGATGTGGTTAATTAAAACAGGGTAGTTTTAATTGTTGCAACATATGGACACTATACTAATAACAGATCTAAATGTTGACTTTTTTTTTTTTGCAGTTACACCGTGTTGCTGGATCAATTTTTCTTTTTATTCAAAATTTGCTATCATATAAGATCACTCCCTTTCTAAACCTATCAAGTGAAGTGAGATGCATTTTATGCTTTAAAATATTATTTTGGATTCAGCATAGTTCGCTAAGCCTATGTAAATCATGTTAATTCTGATATCTATTTGTAACAGTTTCTTTTTTCAAGTCATCCATGAATTTTAAAGCAAGTTCCCCAAGATTTCTATCAGCCATTCATAAAGATGAAGAAGAGTGAACCTGGACAAAGGCTTATGATCCTTTCTTTTTTTTTTCCTATCACATATGAATCTTGAACCCAAACCCATTAACCCACACACCTGACTAGTACTGGTTCTGCCGGTCTCACACTCATAAAACGATCCTGCTAATTAGCCTGTACAGCATCTCAAACACAAGAGCATCCTGCTGCCTTGACAAATGCTTTGCTGAAAGCAAGATTAATGTATCCTTCGAAAGAAAGTGTCAAATCCCAGTAGATATTAAAAATATAGATAAGTAATAATCCTAATGTGTACAGAAAGACTAGAAGGAAAGATGCATCAATAGAAATGGCTGTTTTAGTGTCACATTGAGTGTGTGTGTGCAGTGTTTACTATAGCAATATTGCTTAAAAACTAAACATATGAGAAATTTTGCTCAGAGAACATTTTTCTTAGTGACAGTTCATGAGAAACAGCTTTGATAGCACTATGTGACTCTACCAACTGTTCCTACCAACCTGAAAACACTATCCGCTTCTACCAACCTGAAAACACAAATCAGAGAATAATCAATTGAAAAGACTTGTTGATTTTTATAAATACCAGCTCCAATTTTTTTCTTTTAAGTTTACACTGTTGGTGTAAACTTATTATTTCTGAAAATCAGGGAGACAATAGCCTGAAAAACTGAGTCCTAAAGTTTAAAAAAAAAACCATCTGAATGATTTTTGGTTTTTATGTGTGTAAAATTCTCCATGTCTATCTGTTTGTCTGATTCCCTGTCCCTGGAAAAGTTAGAAAGGAAGAAGAAAACAATTATTATGTGAATATGGGTGAAGCTCTGTACTGATACATACTTCCAGCTCAGGAATCTTTAACAAACACACAAACCCATATAATCTATTCACCTAAGGTGAACAGATTATGCTAAGAGTATTAAATAGATCAGCAACAGAGTCTCCAGTTTGATATTTCGACCAGGGTAAGATAAAGTTTAAAAAGTGAAGTCAGCTAGTAAATGTAGATGGGGGTGGTGGAGAAAGGAAGGAAGGGAAAGAAAAGGAAAGGAGGAAAGGGAAGGGAAGGGAAGGGAAGGGAAGGGAAGGGAAGGGAAGGGAAGGGAAGGGAAGGGAAGGGAAGGGAAGGGAAGGGAAGGGAAGGGAAGGGAAGGGAAGGGAAGGGAAGGGAAGGGAAGGGAAGGGAAGGGAAGGGAAGGGAAGGGAAGGGAAGGGAAGGGAAGGGAAGGGAAGGGAAGGGAAGAAGGTAAATATGGAAAAGAAGACAGGCAAAATGGTAACTGGTTATTTGAAGAAAACTGTGATTGAAGAAAACAATCTATCTGATTAGAATTTTTTTTTTTCACCAATTGAGGGTTTCTTCACTGCTTTAGCATTTTGTTTAGGTCACGATTTTTTCCAGTGGAAAACCAGTGTTAGAAACTGGCTATGTTATCTTTATCTCTTTGAGGTTGTTCTCTCACCAGTCTTCTCTGGTGCTATTTCAATGCCTGAGCGGGAAGTGAAAACTGCACTTTGCTTAGTAATACAGTTTGTTCACTATACAAAAAGTTAAACTAAATATAAAGTGTGAATCAACATTCTTTACCTTTATGGCAGGTTATTATAAAATGGATGAAATTATTAAATATTAAGTCCAATTAATTGACAGCAGAAATTTTTACTTTGCTTAGAAATAAATTCTTTCTACCATATTAAAATTAAAAGAAGAGCAGGTTCATAGATCCACAGCAAATTGTCACTGAAGATAAATAAAATCTTCAACTATAATGTCTAGGTATGATCTGACAACTGAAATCCTTCCTTTGAAATGATTTTCGTTACCATAATAGAATAAAGTCAAATGAATGTGGTAAACTATGCAACCTCACAGATCCGTAGAAAATTGTTACTAAAAAATGGACAAAATACCAAGCTAGAGAGTCTACTTATTTTTGAACAGGTGAAAACTTCATTGTTCTGAAATAAAATTTCCCTGCCACCCTAGAAATTAAGCTAGCTACATAAATATGTGAAATAAATCAATAGTCTCACCATATATTGTAAATTGTCATAAATGGGTAAAAATGTCCAAAACAAAAGTCTTGCCATTATTTAACAAGTGAAAATCTCCTTATTTGAAATATAATTTTCCCATCATACTAGCAGTTAAATATAGTTAGCAAGTCAAAAGCACCATAGTTCTGCAGCAGAATCTCATAAAAATTATTAAAATGTTCAAATGAAAAAATCAGTTATTATCTATAAAAATAAATAGCACACATTTGTACTTCTTTTGCCTTACAGGTAATCTCTAGCAAAATAGGAAAGAAGTAGTCAACACTAGAAACAAATAAATTCCAGAATTCACTTATGATACTAAATGTCAAAAAAAGCATTTAAAATTCTTGTCTACTGAGTTTGGGTAGGGGTTCTTTGCTATTTTAGATAATACAAAATGTCATCTAAAGTAGTAAGGTAATTTTGCTATTGTTTACTGGCTTAGATTTAAAAGTTTTGTTTAAATCATTCATATGCTGATTTTTTTCCTTAGAAAACTATTTCCCAGAAAGTGATTTTTTTTTTCCATATGTACAGGAATAAGATAAATAAGGAAAACATCGAAATGTAACTATGTTTGTTAGGATGGTAAGATCAAAAGATATTCTTAGCTCTCTGGGCATTAAATATTTATGTGCTAAGATTGTTCCTTTAATATTTTCATTAGAAAAGTGATTAATATTATTTCCTTCTTTAAGGCTCCTTGGAAAGAATTTAATAGAAGGAAATTTAACCCCTTTTTTAATTTTCAGAAAGTAAACACGTAACATGTAAACACTATGAAAGGAGTGTATGTGTTTGTGTGTGTGTGTGTAATATTTAGGCACTATAAATGTAGAGAAAGAAAATTCTGAAAAAAGTAGTCTCCATAATGTATACCAGGATTAACTCGGGATGAAATAGATTACAGGTGATCCTGTTTTTCTTCAGTTTCTCCCCTAAATTTTGTACAATTTATTGGTATTACTTGGTAAAATTAACCTTAAAGCTATTTACAAAAAAAAAAATCCTCTGGTTAACATTTCGAAATTTGAAAAAAGTCAAATTATTCAATATTTAAAAGTCTTAGGATAAGTTCTAACTGAATTAATTTGAATTTTCCTTACCTCCTACACTGGCTTTTAACCTCAGTTTTTAGAATAAGAATGCTTATCAGCTAAGAAGTAGATGTACTGATTTCAGGACTGGGGGAAAAAAACATGTTATGAATTTGTTTGTCTGGTAGTCACCAGAAAGAACAGTGCACTAGCAAACATAAGAAATCCTGAAATGATGTTATCTTGTAGAAAAGGACAGCTATTCTAAAAATTGAGTATTTTAAAAGTATATGTTCAACCAACTTATAAAAATGTTTCATTGTTAGAAATCTGCACTTCATATTTCTGATTAGAAAAATATCTTTCATTGTTGGAAATCTGCATTTCATATTTCTGATGATCAACATGTTAGCTCTGACAAAAGGTAAAATCTCAATAAGGTTATAGTTTTATTTATCCCCAGGAAAACTGGCTTTGAGCATGATCCCTGCTACCTTTACATCTACAAAGGGTCAAATTCTTATTTATCCTCTAAATATAAAATAAGCTGCTGCAATGTTGCTGAAATATGCTCAGCTTTAACCTTCGAATGCAAGTGTGTTTCAGGAACAGCACTCAGATGTAGGTAATTTAGTTTTCTATTTAAACTTAAACTTCTTTTACTAAGATTATCAACAGATTGTCAGTTTCTTCAGCGCTTAATACTCAGGCTCAGGCGCTTAAATGAAAATCCGAGCTAAGGTTTGCTTTTTTTTTTTTTCCTTTTTAAAGCATCCTTCCTCACCAGGTATTTATAATCTTGTAATTCACTGCAGTTTTCTCTAAGGTAAAATGTGTTTCTACGTATTAATGCATACAAATATTTGTAGCCGAATCTCAACAACACGCTTGGAAAAAAATTAAACGTGCAGGTACTGTGACTGAAACTATGCAGTCACCCTAAGAAAAATCAGGAAAATATAGCTTTGCAAGGAACGCTAGGCTTTTGCATAAACCTAAACCTCACAATCACCAGCAAAGGGCCATTGCTGGAAGCCTTCGAAGCCCGCCAAACACATTGGAGGCATCCACAGATGTTTTTGATTGTCTTCGTGTTCTCAAAACCATGCACTTGGTGGGCAAAAGGGGCTGTTTGCAGCATCCCACCGAGCAGAGGCTGACCCTGACCTGAACGCCACAGTTTAGCTCCCAACGTTATGGATCCCTCTTCCTTATTCCATAAAACTGAAGGAAAACGCTGCCCAGAGATGTGTTTATGATGAAGGGGGAAACTAGGTGTTCCAAATGCACCTTTTAGTATTCCTCTCGAGAAGAAAAGGAGAAAAAGAGAAACGTGTTTGTGCAAAGGGAACACAGCTTGACGCCCTTGTCAGGTCACTCTCTTCCTGAGGCTCTACTGGGCATACAGCTCTATTTTTGAGGTAATAACCCACCAGAAAAACGGGGTGACTACACCCAGCTCTTTGCAAAAGGGTTAGGAGAGGTCCACCATAGCGGCTAGGGCTGGAGGTGGGGGGTGGACAGGAGAAGAATGGAGACCGAACATGGAATTTCTGAGAGCTCCGGGCTGGGAGGGGCCCGCGGGGGCGAGGAGAAAAAAGGCCAAGGGTCAAGCCTGGGAAGGGACCCAGGAGGTTCTGGAAGCAGGGTGGGGGGCATCCTAGAGGAGGAATGCAACGGGGTGAAGGGCTGACACCCCAAAAATGCATTGGAATAACCCCCAAACCCAGTGGGGGGATGGGAAAGCAGCGGCCTGTAAATCTCAGGGCCGCCTGTCGCGCGCAAATCCACTAACCTGTCAGTAAGAAGGTGCCAGTGGTCGTGGGGCTCATCCTGCGTGTCCCCAGACCCTGTCCCGTCCAAGCAAAGGGGTCTCCCGGCTCCCACCACCAGGGCAATAGCATTCTCGGCCTGGCTAGGCCAGCCGTCCTCGATTATCCCCTCCCCTCCCTTTCTTCTTTCCTCCCAGCTAGGCCGGTTCAGCATCAGCATCCTGCACCCCCTCCTTAATCCCATACTCCCTCTAGCGGCCGACTGGCGAAGCGTGGCCATCGCCCCCACCCCATCCCCCATCCCTCCGCCCCCGCACCCCCCCCCTCCGCCCCCTAGCCCGCAGGGCACGCTGGGATTTGGCGCCCCCTCCTCTGTTCAGCCTATATAAGGCTCGGGATCGGCGCTCCTGGTACACGCGCTTCAACTTCGGTTGGTGTGTGTCGAAGAAAACCTCGGAGAACAACGGAGAAGGTCCACCGAGCCTCGCGAAAGGTCCGCTGAGCGTTCTCCCAGCCGGAGTCTCTCCGGCTGCGGAGCACCCAGCGGAACCCTCTCGCCTGGCACAGGTGTGGGACCCTCTTCCTTCCTGTCCTCGCAGAGGAGTCTACGCGTGGTGAGTATGCGGTGAGAATCTTTTTTTTCTTCTTATTCCCCCGTTCTTATCGCGATCCTGGGGAGATAGAGTTAGCGCCCCCCGAATCTCTCTCCATGCGAACCTTGTCACGCCTTCACTGGCTTTCCCCCCCAAACTGGAGAAACCTGCCTAGCCTTCAGGGCTTTGCTTTCCATGACCTAAGTCCAGATCTTGGCTGTAGACAGGCATGAGCTGCGGACAGACATGAGCTGCAGACGGACATGAGCTACAGACCGATACGAAATTTGTTCTTCAGATGCGCTGCAAAGTGTTAAGCGCTGCAAACTAATTGGCGCTTCAGTGCGCTACAAACTGATAAGCGCTTCAAATGCGCTATATATACACTGATACGCGCTTCAGTGCGCTACAGTCTGGGTGCTTCATGCACTACAAAGTGATGGGCACTTCAGTGCACTACAGACTAATCTGTTCTGCCGCAATACATGTGCTCTAAATGCACTGCAAATTCTGAGCTACCAAGGCTGCGTGCTACTGAAAAAGAGAGAGAAATAAAGAAAAGAAAAAGAAAAACGATATGATTACCTCTGCAGCCGCGCTTCATTGCGCTACAGGACACGGAGACTGCAGAGGTACATGAGCTGCAGACCAATTTACACCTTTAAAATGCGCTACGAAGTAAACAGCCGCAGAGGTCCATGAGCTGCGCTTTTTTTTTTTTTTTTTTGCGCTACAGATAAACCTATGGAGAGACTAACAGTAAAGTAAGATTATCCCGTCTTCTGGGAGGGGGGACCCCACCCTTTGTCTCTTAATGAGCCTTTTGGAATGGCTCCCACTGTTTCTCTGTAGGACGGTTCTTTGCATGATGCTGATGTTAAACAAAATGGAGCCCTGGGCAGAAAATTAAATGTTTAACATTCTGCCCACACCATTCCTGCTATTGCAGTAGAGTGGAGGGACGTTGATTTAAGAGTAAAACGGAATCTTTCGGCCTGGCAGAGCGGGCTGCCTTCCTTAGTTGTGCTTGATGTATATAGGCGGTATAGTTGTAGCGGTGGCGCGAATTGGCATGCAGCAACAGTTTGTGGAATCTGTTGGCGTATTGAGGGGGGTGGATTTGGGGGTGATCGCTCTTGTTGCATGAAATCAATCTGTTGGATGCTGGTGGGAGGGGTTTGGGGAGGTGGGGGGAGTTCTGGGAGAGGCTTGCAGCCAGTCTCCGACCAGCCCCACCCCTTCTAGCGGCCCGCTCTGCAGTATCTGCAAAGAGCGAGCTTAGCGCCGCCCAGCGCCTACTTGCAGCGCGCCTCCTCGGCCACGCGCCTCCTCAGAGCGCGCCTCCCAAGCCCGAACTCTCAAACCCCACCTCACTGAGTCTGCCTCTTCTGAGGTCACTCTCTCAGACCCCCCTCTCACTGAGTCGCCTACTTTGAGGCAGCTCGCAGCATGCCCCCACCCCTTGCGCCACCTTCTCTAAGGTGGTCCGCTGCCCAGACCCCGCCTCCCCCTGAACATGCCTCTCTCTTGAGGCAGTCAGTCCGAATCCCGCCTCCCTCTGAGCCCAGAGCCCCCTCCCACTGAGCCCGCCTCTTCTCAGGTGGCTCAGTCAGTGCCCGCCTCCCATTGAGACCGCCTCTTCTCAGGTGGCTCAACCTAGACCTGCCCTCTGAGCCCGCCTCTTCTGAGGTGGCGCTCCCAGCCCCTCCTCTCCAATGCTTGGCCCCTCCCTTGAGCCAGCCTCTTCTGGGCTGGCTTATAGCCCCGCCTCCCCAGCACCTACTTGCGCTTGCGCAATGCATACCCCCGCCACCCCCTCCCACCTTGCACCTTCACAGTCTGAGCCTGGCTGTACAGCCCCGCCCTCCTGCGGTTTCTTTGCTGCGCTGATTATGATTGCTATCCACTAGTGTCTTAATAAATATAAGAATAATAATACAATAAATATAAGAATAATAAATGAAATCAATTAAAGACCATGGCATTTAAGCCTGATGTTTCAAAGCACATTGCTACCAAGTGCTTTGCATATTAAAATAACATTATCCCACAATTCAACAGATAGTGGGATATGAAAGGTGCTTCTAAAGCAACATGGCTAGTGCCTCTAAAGGCAAGCCTTAAACTTTAAAAAAATATTAGTACAAATAAACACTTGAATATTTTATTATTTTAACACTTAAAGGATTTTTTTGAGACACTTGTGGACCTTGTGATAAGAATTAATTGGAGTTGAATACAAAATAAGGTGTTTTTAAAATAAGAAACAACATGAATTGTGTTGGGAGTTTTAGGTGTGGTGTATAGGTGCTGCTGGCTTGACCTGTGGATCAGGATGAGACGTTCACTTGTGTGTATATGAAGCTGGAATTTTATTCTTGGAACTCTAGAGGATTAGCTCTGACTAATTTTGCCTACTTATTTATTAATTGTGTTTAACGCATGGTAGGCATTCATTAAGTGGGCGTCAAATGGCCCTCCTAGTACACAAGTTTGTTCCATGTGTAGCATGGTGTCTGCAGGTGTTCTGGTTTCTTGTTCCTGGATCTGTTCTCTGGTGCTTTGCTGTCGTGGGTTGTCCAAGGCATTGTTTACTTTTTAACAATATCTTTAAAAAGCAAAAAAAAAAAAACAAAAAAAAAAACGACATTTTTAAACTCCAAAAATGAAGGCTGTAATTATATACATCTTAATTTTAAAATACTCAAAAAATAGGATTTTTAAGACTTCAAATTTGAGACAGGTGTAGGTTAATTAATAATACATAATTGTTAATTTTAAAATCCACAAACTATGAAGTGATTAAATTACAAAATATATTGTTTATGCTGGGATTCTTAAATATTGATATGAAAAAATCATATCTTATTGCCAGTCATCCATACCATGTTTATAAGTAAGTGAAGAAATTTTAAGACATGGTTGCATATATTAACAAATAAGAACTTTAAGGGAGGGCTTTCTTTATTTTCTTTATTTACATTTAAGGGGGGCTTTCTTGGCTTACCTGTCACACCCCTCCACCACCCCCCCCACCCTCCAAACAAGTATACAATCTATGGCAAGTATAATTACAGCTTTCAGTAAGTACCCAGACCCCTTTGACCCACCTTGCCACCCTGACCCCCTTCTCTTTGGAAATTCTTTATTTACATTTTTATGAATAATTCAAAACAGTGGTCAAATTATACTAATGGAATTTGCTTTTCACAAATAGTACACATACATGGTACTGGAAAAGAATTTTGGAGATTTTAAAACAATTTTTGCTTGATGAATTATGATTTCTTTATGAGATGTTTAATGTGAGGTGGTTTTTGGCTCATTTTGGTGTGTTGGGGAACAAAAACTTGTGTAAGTCATTATGAATATTCAAAAGATTAATGAAATGTGTTTACACTAACATTGAACTCTTTTTTTCATATGCGAAGGTGGCATCTGACCCAGGTGGCTTGACTTTGTGCTGTGTGTCCTTTCAGATTTCAGGAACAGGGTCTTTTGACCCCCTCCTCCCCCAACAAGCCCCCTCCCAAGGGGGAGCGTAAGTAAACATGGTTCTATAATTAAAATTAAGTCACCATGCTCCTATTTCCACATTTTCTGGAGCTCTATTTGTTATTAAAACATTTCCAAACTTTAAAAACTTTACTAACCCTTCCTGTCCACTGCTGTCACTTTTAATAATAGTTAAACTATTCTCTCTGCTTTAGGCAGTTGACTATTAGCACTTAAGAGGCCTACCCCCCCTCCAGTAACAAACCCCAGGGGTAGGGGTCTGACACCTGAAATTGGCTCATGTAGAGCAAATAACCCCTGAACTTATTTTGAGAAACTTAATTTTAAAAATTAAAGAACCTAATGCTTTGGGGGAGTGGGGCATGCAAATTACAGTTGCAGCCCTTCCCTATAGCTTTAATTCCTGTTTCTTCTCACTTTTATATTACAGCCCCTCCTTGCCCCACCTACCAAATACATTTTAATAAGTTCTGGTATTGTCTCTTGATCCTTTAAACAACAGTCACTAATTACTGACTGCTTAATTCCTTATTATTTCCAGTTTATTGTCTTATTTTTCCTGATATTACAACATAGATCAGACCTGGGCTTCAATAAAGTCCATTCTTGTGATTGACCTGTAGGTGTAACTTCTCTGACCTGGGTCAGACTGCGCCAGACCATGTTGGGAATGTCTTTTCAGAAGTTTTTTTTGAAAGTGCTAATGTTTAAATGACAGAAGTGCCACCCCAGTCACGTGACCTGTGCTTACAAGTTGTCTTTAATTAGACATTAGACATTAAAACTCTTAATAACAGTTGCATTATTTGGTGACTTAATATCAAGTTACCAATTTAAAATTGCCTTGAATGTGCAGGAAATGAAAGTGAATTATGTTTTTTTCTGAACATGAATATTATATCTTGATTATTATTTGTTTTACAGCCTGTTACTAAAGTAATTAATTAGCAGCTTAATATTACTTAAATGGCTCAGTAATTCTGTCCCTTAAGGACTCTGCTGATTGCCACCTTGGAGAGACCATGCCAACAGTAGAGGGCATTGGAAAGGTGACTGTGGGTGGCAGAGTGGGGCAAGGGAAGAGCCTAAAAGATTGAGAGAGGGTTTTAGGGGAGGGGGGGGCATTACTTAACATGGCCTATTAAATGAAATCTTAATTATTTTATCAAATTTCTTTGAATGACATTTATCTCCATGCTTTTATTTTATGTAATTAATTTGGTATCAATTTTTACCTGGATAAATTGGACAACAGCTAGCAGGACTGCCAAGTAAACTGAATAGGCAGCCTGTTCTATGTATTGTTCTTAAATTTTGGAACAATATCTTAAAATTTTCCAAATTTGAAATTTTAATATTCATTAAAAAAAAGAAAATCATTAGAAATTTAAAATGTTACTCTAAATACAGCTCATTTTTTTCAGTAAGCAATTAATTAATTTGGTATCAATTTTTATCTGGATGAATTGAACAACAAATAGCAGGACTTCCAAGTAAACTGAATAAGCAGCCTGCTCTATGTATTGTTTTTAAACCTTGAAGCAATTTCTTAGAATTTTTCAAATTTGAAAATTTGATGCTCATTAAAAAAAGTAAATCATTAAGAACTTAAAAATAAGTTACTCTAAATACATTTAACTCATTTTTTTCCCAGAAAGCATGCACACAAATGTTACCTAGAGGTATATGTGACTTAATAGTCACCATAGTCATAATTAGTACATTTAATTATATACACATACTTTTACTCAACCCTTATGTCCTGCCCCACCCTAACATTTAACTTTTGGGGTGGGGTGTAGTAAGAGTCTTGTTTTAAAAAAGGATGGCAAGTTTACCTGTGAGACCCTAGGTTTAACCAAAGCAGTAGTTAAAAGTAAACAAATTAATATCTTTAGATGAGAAATAAATACCCAGGTTGCTTTAACTGCAGCCCCTCCCAGTTTTATTCTCAGTCCCTTGGCACAGAAAGTTACTTTTCTATTTACTTTATAGTAACTTTGCTAATAAACTAACAGTTCTTGAACTCTCCATAAATACTTTATCTGAATTATTGAAATCCTCATTTTAAATTTGAATTATGGTATTATTTGGAAACTAAATTTATCTGAATACATACCCAGGTTGCTTTAATTGCAGCCCCTCCTAGTTTTATTCTCAGTCCCTTTGCATAGAAAGTTACTTTTCTATTTGCTTTTTAGTAACTTTGTTAGTAAACTGACAGTTCTTAAACTCTCCATAAATACTTCATCTGAATTATGGAAATCCCCATTTTAAATTTGGATTATGGTATTATTTGGAAACAAATTTATCTTAATTATGATCATCTTCTATGATGATGGGCTACTTTCAATGTGTGTATAGGTCCAGTTCTTCCTAGAAGGCATCAATTAAAACTAGTTGATTGATTTCATAATGTAAAGGGCATTAGTAGACACAGGTTACTATTCTGTGCCATTTCTGTCCTATTGAAAATTGTCTTTGGAAAATCAAATTATGGTTTGAAAAGTCACTTGGGCAATCCTATGATTTTTGTTGCCTATTTTGATAATCAGTTCCATCCTTTTAAGAGATAGTCTCACCCCCTCATCCTTACCCCTCACCCCCCACCCACACACACCCACACAAACACACTATAGCTGAGGAATATAGGCGTTGTGATTTTTAACTCTCCTTTTTCTGAGGGGAGGAGTCTCAGTTGGCTAGACTATTAGCTACTTTTCATGCAACTTCACTAATGATAAGCAGTTAGTCTGACTTAATGTTATATAATTATGTGGTTAACTGTCTTGACCTTGGAAGTTTTTTTGTCTTTTTCTCTGAATACAAAACTATTTGTGTGAGATGTCTCAACATTCTTTTATAGCCAGTAGGGTATTCATTGCTGCTAATACAATTATATATTATTAAATCTTAATGAACAGGTGATTTTGAAAAGGAAAGTTATTTGGACATTAAAAATAGGATTTTTTTTTCTTATCTATTGTCTTAATTTCTTTCTCTTGCAGGGATTCTATTTATTCCTATCTACTGTCTTAATTTCTTTCTCTTCTTTTGCAGGGATTCTGTTTATTAACTACTAATGTAAACAGATAGAATAAAGATACTTTAAATACTCATGTATTTAAAGTTCTTTAGTAAATACTTTAAATACTCATGTATTTAAAGTTCTTTAGTAAATACTTTAAATACTCATGTATTTAAAGTTCTTTAGTAAATACTTTAAATACTCATGTATTTAAAGTACTTTAATAGATTCTTTAAATGCCAAAATCTTCTTTGTTTTGTTCAACTTTAAAAAGTATATGTTGTACTTATGCTCTCACCTTCATTTTGCAGAAACAAAAAGCTTTTGAAAACAAAGAGAAGGCGGGGTGGAAGAGGAGGCCAGGATCCTGGCCTCCCCCCCCACAGGAGTGACACCACACCTGAAGCAACATCTGGGAGAGCTCTTCCCACCCCCACAGTCAATCTGGGGCCTGACTGCCCCCCCCCTCCTCCACCTCCTCCCCCCAACGACCCCAACATCCCCTCTACTTCTGGATGTTCAGGCAGTGCTCAGAGGGCCCAGGTCAACCCTAACGGAGAAAGAAGGAGAGACAATCTCTCTGAAGAGATCAACAACCTGAGAGAGAAAGTCATGAGGCAGTCCGAGGAGAACAACAACCTGCAGAACCAGGTGCAGAAGCTCACAGAGGAGAACTCCAACCTTCGGGAGCAAGTTGAAGAAGAGGAAGAAGAGGTAGTAGAAGAGGGGCCACAGCAGCAGCAGCCCCAGCAGCAGCAGCCCCAGCAGCTGCCTCAGCCCCAACCAGAGCCACAGCCAGAGCCACAGCCACAGCCACAGCCACAGCCACAACCACAGCCACAGCCACAGCAGCCCACTATCACTGAGGAAAATGAAGATGAGCTCTGTGGTGCAGCTGCTGCTGCTGTTCCAGCTACTCCCATAGAAGAAGAGTGCTCAGAAGACCTCCCAGAGAAGTTTGATGGCAACCCAGACATGCTGGTTCCCTTCATGGCCCAGTGCCAGCTCTTCATGGAAAAGAGCACCAGAGATTTCTCAGTCGATCGCGTCCGAGTCTGCTTCGTGACCAGCATGATGACCGGCCGTGCTGCCCGCTGGGCCTCTGCAAAACTGGAGAGGTCCCACTACCTGATGCACAACTATCCAGCCTTCATGACCGAAATGAAGCATGTCTTTGAAGACCCTCAGAGGCGCGAGGCTGCCAAGCGCAAGATCAGACGTCTGCGCCAAGGTATGGGATCAGTTGTCGATTATTCCAATGCTTTCCAGATGATTGCCCAGGATCTGGATTGGAACGAGCCTGCGCTGATTGACCAGTACCACGAGGGCCTGAGCGACCACATTCAGGCAGAGCTGTCACGCCTGGAAGCTGCCAAATCCCTGTCAGCACTGATCAGCCAGTGCATCCACATTGAGAGAAGGCTGGCCCGGGCCGCTGCAGCTCGCAAACCACGCTCCCCTCCCCGAGCGCTGGTGTTGCCTCACATTGCGAACCACCACCACCAGGCTGACCCAACCGAGCCCGTGGGAGGTGCCCGCATGCGCCTGACCCAGGAAGAAAAAGAAAGACGCAGAAAATTGAACCTTTGCCTCTACTGTGGGAATGGAGGTCACTACGCCGACAACTGTCCTGCCAAGGCCTCAAAGGCCTCACCGGCGGGAAACTCCTCGGCCCCGCTGTAGAGGGACCTTCAGCGACCGGGCCAGAAATAATAAGGTCCCTTCCCACCGACGACGCTTCAACTCCTCACCTGCAAGTAATGATCCAGATTCATCTGCCGGGAAGACACACCTTGTTTGTCCGAGCCATGATAGATTCTGGTGCTTCAGGTAACTTCATTGACCACGAATATGTCGCCCAAAATGGCATCCCACTGAGAATCAAGGACTGGCCAATACTTGTAGAAGCAATTGATGGACGTCCCATAGCATCAGGCCCAGTAGTCCATGAAACACACAACATGATTGTTGACCTGGGTGACCACCGTGAGGTGATGTCATTTGATGTGACTCAGTCTCCGTTCTTCCCTGTTGTCCTGGGGGTGCGTTGGCTGAGCACACATGATCCCAACATTACATGGAGCACCAGATCAATTGTCTTCGATTCTGAATACTGCCGATACCACTGCCGAATTTATTCGCCAATACCACCACCACTCCCACCACCAACACAGCCGACATTTTATTACCCAGTAGAAGGTTACAGAGTTTACCATCCAGTGAGGTACTACTATGTCCACAATGTGTACACTCCAGTAGACGAGCACGTCTACCCAGATCACCGGCTGGTTGATCCCCACATTGAAATGATACCTGGAGCACACAGTATTCCCAGCGGGCACGTGTACTCCCTGTCTGAACCTGAGATGGCTGCTCTGCGAGATTTTGTGGCCAGAAATGTCAAAGATGGACTGATTACTCCTACAATTGCACCTAATGGAGCCCAGGTTCTCCAGGTGAAGAGGGGGTGGAAACTGCAGGTTTCCTATGATTGCCGTGCTCCCAACAGTGTCACCATTCAGAATCAGTACCCACGTCTCTCTATCCCAAATTTGGATGACCAAGCTCACCTGGCAACGTATGCTGAATACGTACCTCAGCTACCTGTATACCATGCCTACCACTACCCAGCATATGCCGCATACCCGACTTATCCAGTAGGATTCGCCTGGTACCCAGTGGGAAGAGATGGACATGGACGATCGCTCTATGTCCCCGTGATGATCACTTGGAATCCACATTGGTACCGCCAGCCTCCAGTACCCCAATATCCACCACCGCAGCCGCCGCCACCTCCTCCACCACCGCCACCACCTCCGTCTTACAGCACCATGTAAAAAATTTTCATGTCCTTCAAGATCTCTGCCCTCAAATGTATTCCTGTTCAGCTTCTCAATCAGTGACTGTGTGCTAAAGTTAGGGCTTCTGCATCTTCAGGCTAACCTAGGTACATCCTTTCTGAAATGGCACCAGAAGGTCAGGGCCATCCTGGACTGGCACACACCCTAAAGTACCAAAAGACCTTTAATATTTAACAACCAATTATCTCTCAGTTTTCCAACTTGACTGCCAATCAAATTAAAATTCATAAGTTTACTTTCTTGGAAGTCTAGGTTAACTTGCTGAAACCTCTGTCACCAACTGAATTATCAGCTGCCAGATTTCCTCGATTAACATTTATAGAGAAGCTGATGTAAACACAGGAAATGCTGTTTTCTTTAAGGAGGGGGAGACAAGAAGGAAGAGGAGGACATGCCCTTTGCAGTCTCGGTACTCTCTTTACATCACTAGAGGACTGACGCCTTATTAAGGAAGCCAAACTTAATTGGTGCAGTGTAAATGGCTTCCGTGATCTTTTTGCTGCACCTTTAGAAACTTCACCATCTTCAAACTCCACTTGCATGGTTCCGTTAACTCTCAAGGAGCAGCAACTTGACCAGTTCTCCCAGGAGCAGGCAGGAGGCCTGCAATGGAAACAACTCAGGCCTGAGAATGAAGTACCCTCTCAAATGGAACTCTGCATGTTAAGTGTGTGCCTTCACATCCTGGTGCAAATCACGTGTGCCCAAGGACTCTGGCTTTATCACAACACCTTACCATCATCATGCCAGCAATGGCTTTCACAAAACGTAAACCTGGTAACCAGAGACTATTGGTGGTTCCAGACATTTTTGATATTTGTGAAATGTGACCACCTCTTAATCATGCATGAGGGCTAATGAGTACTGAAGTAAAAGGACTCCAAAATCCCATGCCCAAGTCTTAATAGACTCTGAATTAATGTTACCATCATGTCCTGGTACTTCTGAAAGGATTATCATGAATGTTGTTAATTGGCTGAAAGATCATCACCTGAAGTCTTGGGACTATCTATCCATTTTCTCTGCCTCCATATGCATCTGGGTATTTCATCATCAGTCCTCTCACTAAACTGTAGCATTAAGATCCTGAGAGGGGGAAAATGATGTTTTGAAGAGGAGAAATTGGGGCACTGGACATGTAATTACTTTAAAAGGATCAGAGTCCGCATTCTGGGGAAAAAAATCCCCTCCAGGGGGTGGAGTCAACAACAAGCTGACAATGAAAGAGAGGCCTAGAAAGCAACTGAGATGACTTAAAGCAACTGACAACACGCATGTTGTCTTCAATCCAGTTACATCGGCTGATGTCTCCTGGAGGCTTTGTGCTAACCTGGGACTGCCTGACTTCTTTTTTCCTGGTCCCTTGCTACTACCTTGAACACTCTGTCTAACCTCTCTCTTTCTGTTTAGCTCTTTACTACTGCCATTAACCCTGCTGCAGGATTTGAGTCATCCTTCCTGACTGATTGCTGAGACTCCATTTTGCTGCCACACATGGAGAAGAAAGAAGCAGGTTTCATGGAGTTTGTGTCTTAACACAGTCTCCAATTGCCACACTTTTGATATGAGCAGTAGAAAGCAACATAGTGTAAATATCAGATCACCTGTCATGAAGAGGAGTCCAATGGTGAAGTTTCTCATCATCAACATCATCTTTCACATACACATTATTACCCTTCCTTATTATTGCATGTTAAAATACTTAAAAAGTTTTAGATATAGGTTGATAGTGAATTTTAACAGTGTTTTAAAGTGCTGATAGCTTTCAAAATTATTTCCATTGGGTTAAAAAGTACTATAAAACTGCTGATTATTAACTAAGCTAATTAAAATTGGTAAGCGACATAGTGAAAAACTGTTAGCTGTGAACTTGTCCTACAACACTGAATGAGAGGCTTCTCAACACAGGAGTATTTATCCAAACTTTTGATCAATAAGGCCATTAAAAGTCATACAAAAATAATCAAACTCAATTGGCTATTTAATTCAAAAACAATTCTCCCCCAACCAACCACTCAACCCCAAACCACAACCCACCCCAATCACCTACCCACCCCTTAACCATACCCCACCTCTATTCTACCTGATCCCATTACCCCAACCCTATCCAACCACCACACCTATCACCACCCTAAAACCCTAACCACATCCCACCCAAATTCCCAAATGACCCCAAAGGCCATCACCACTCCAGCCCCCTAATACCAACCCCACACTTAACCCTATCCCCACACCAACCCCCAAACCCAATCCTCACCCAAACAACCTAACCCCATGCCTAACCCTGTCCCTACCTCAACCCCCTAACCCCAAACCCCTAGCCCCACCCGCACCCCATCCCCATCCCAACCCCCTAAAGCCACCCCACCACCTAGCCCTACCCTCATCTCTATTCCCACTCCAATTCCCTAGTCCACCCCCACCTCAACTCCCTAACCCAACCCCAACCCTAACCCCAGCCCCGCTTCTGTCCCTATCCCAAACCCCTAACCCCACCACAACCCTATCCCCACCCCACCACAACCCCCCTAACCCCACCCCAGCCCCCAGCCCCCAGCCTGTCCCTTCCCCCCCAATGGAATGAGAAAGCTAGTCAGTCACATTTTAGAATTATTACCTTTAAAATGGTGCATTTGTGCTTCTGGACTATTTTGAAGCGTCATTTCAGTTTACCTCAATACCAATTCATCCTCCATACATTTGAACTCAACTTGTTTTGTGTCAAATTTACAGTTTTCATTTAATCTTCATGCTGCAGTGGGCCTAGAAATGGGCTTTGTCTGTAGTCCCAGCATGTACACATGGACTTTTGCCAACATCAAATGGAAAATTCTGGAGATACTGAACAAGAGCAACTGTCAGGATGCTATGGGTTAACAAGGAATGGAGACACTCCCTGACACCCATTTGACTGTTTCAAAAAGCTTGTGAGAGACTCTGGCAGTGTGTACTATGCGCTATAACTATATGTACTATCTATAAGTCTAGATGTTAAGGATAAGTCAACTTAAATTTACTCTTTAGTATCAAACTTTTGCTAAGCTTCCTTTCATTCATTTGATTTATTTTGCTAAGTTTCCTTTCATTGAGTTGATTTATTTTGCTAAGTTTCCTTTCACTCAATTGAATTTTGTTACTGTTGATCAAATTTATGTTAATTGGATATTTTAACTTTTTTGGCATTTTCTCACAAAGAGTTTGTTTATGGAAGGAAAAAGTAAAGGAATTAAATCTTTAGAGACGTGAAGAAGGGGAGCAAAATAAAATATGGAGGACATTAGAAATTTATTTGAAACAAATTGACAACTGATTAACTTGGCACAAATTTTAGTCAATTAAAAATTTATTAAATAAGATTTGAGCTCCCACTGTTAGGCTGATGTGGAAAGAACTAGCTAAGATCATCATGCTAGAAGTTTACATACATTTATGAAGGGTCAGTTTAATGTGATCAATGAGGTATTTGTATTAAACCATTAGAAAATGGAGCTTTGGTTTGATTAAATCATGTGAGATAGCTCAGTGAACTTGGAGGGGGCATCTGTATGGTGCAGTTTGGATTTCTGCTTAAGTTTGCAGGTACCTCTTGGCCTCCTGAATTGATCCTGTCATCATTTCACCGCAGACAACGAACATCAGATAGGATTCTAAGATTGTCAACAGAGAGCACCGCTGGAAAGACCTGGACAGATGTGAAGGACTATCTGCAAGCCTGGGGAACTACACTGTGTGCATCTAGTGGAAATGGAAGTTCTTTGTTGTTTCAGAGTGTAGAATGCTATTGAATTGGTCTGTGGAAAATTATCTTTTTATTTCTTTGTCTAATTCATTTAAGTAGTAGGGGGTATATATAATCATAGGTACTTTAGGATGGGAGGGATAATTAAGTAGTCATAAGTGGGTGGGATTAGTTAAAATTGCATGATACTATATATTAGATATCTCTTTAAGTGAGCATGTATACTTAACTTGTAACCCTTTTCCCTAATTCCTATCCTTAAAGATAACCAAATAAAATTGAGGGAACTTCAGGGAGATCAATCTATTTAGGACAAATTGGACATGGATAAAAGCACTCATGGGAGAAAGTTCAACGATGATTGGGTGAATAATTTAATAAAGGCTTTATGCCCTGTGTTACTAACTCCAGGGATTAAGATTGTGAGCAAAACACCCCCTAGGGAGTTTCAGGATGGATAAATCCCCTTTGAGAAATAATTGGTAGAAAGCAATTGATAATGATGATGGTAAATATTCATGGAAATTAAAGGAAAGTGATAATTAAGAACGCTGTGCCCCTGTCAATTATCCTCTACCCCACCCATCTATCCCACCTCCTTCCCTCCCTTCCCCATATTATTGATAGATTCTTCTCTTTACTTGATATTTACTAATATTGATGTTACAATAAAAATTCAATAAAAATTTAGTGGTTAAGTGCAAACTGTGTCCTGATCATTTCTGCATTCAGGGGCATGAAGAGATGGGGGAGTAGAAGGGTGGTGAGGTGGAGATGGAGGAGAGGAGGGAAATGGGAGTGGGGAAGATAGGGGTGAGGAGGGTAAGAGATGAGGGGGGACAGAGGATGGGAGGTGGGGGAAGGGAAGATAGAATGAGGGGACCTGGCATAAAGAATTTATCAAGCCAATAAGTTCTTCAATCAAGTGACCCATATCATGTACATAACACTGCAGGAAATAACTAAATTATCCCAGCTGCAGAATATCAACATAAATAATCAGGCTCCAAATTTAATAGCAACTCTTGATACAGTATTGAAACTGTGAGATGCAAGACCTTAATATAAAATAAAGCTATGAAATTAATAGTAACTATTAGACTACTTTATATTCATGCATATCAAATCATTGCTGAGGACAACGAAGATAGTAAATAAGGTAGTGATGTGGAGGAAATTAACATGCAGATTTTTAAAACACCAGTGCACACTAAAACACTCATTAAAGTTCTTGTGAAAGTCGTGTAAAGTGACAATGAAGTTCACTAGATAATCATGGTATATCAGATGTCTAAACATAATGATCAAAGTTATAGAATAACAAGTCACATGCAGAAAACCTGGAAATGGGCTAACTGCAAAGGGCTACTGAGCCTATATAACATGGTGACCACATAACCGTAAGTGTTTATTGGTGAGACTCATGGGAAATGGCAACTAATGGAAAAATCTGGGGCTAATGATGAAAGCACAAAATTTAAATCTCTCTTGGGAAGCAAACTACCCTGAATAGTTGTCCATCCAGCCCCAGAATTCACAGACTTTCAGAAGGTGGTGGGTGATAGGTGGTGGGTGGGTGGTGTTGCCAGTAGAGACACAATTAAGTTCCCCTCAGATGACTGCTTAGGGATAATTAAAATGTAACACAATGGAAAAAGTAATTAATCAAATCACTTTTAGAAGAAATTGAAATAGCCTATCCATCAAAGTTCTATTGTGCCTAGACTCACCCCCAGGGCTCTCCATTAACCACATGGTTAAACAAAACTTAAGGGGGAATTAAAATTGGTGCTAAACTTCAAGATTCTGTTAGATTATGCAATTGGATTATAAGGCTAGTCTAGAACATTAAACAAATAAAGGCATATTGAAATACATACTACTTTTGCAAAAGCAGTGGATTCACAAGAAAAGATCCACTAGAGCTATTTCATAGCTACACAGTTATTTAAAGAAAACCTATTCAGGATAACTGAGGCCATTAATTAATGAAAATCAAGACTATAGCCTAGGAGCTGGTGCAGTGTATAAAATGTTAGACTCAAGAAAAAGACCTTGGGGGAGAAGGGTTAGTGGGGGTGGGCTTTGGTGGAAAATGACCTAAATTGGGAGTGAAAATATTACAGACACCTATCATGGGTAGATGAGAAGTTGTACCCATGTGTTAACAACCATAAACCATTAACACCCAGTTTTAAAAAAATTAATGTTGAACCACCCTCAGGCATGAAGACCTGAGTTTGACACGTGCCTGAATGATACTCTGGACCTCTCTCACTTTCTCCTAAGTCTTTACAAATGAAATAAAATTAAGACCACATTTTTTAAATTTTTATTTATAAAAAAGGAAACACTGACAAAACCATAGGATAAGAGGGGTACAACTCCACACAGTTCCCACCACCAGAACTCTATATCCTATCTCCTCCCCTGATAGCTTTCCTGTTCTTTAACCCTCTGGGAGTATGGACCCAGGGTCATTATGGAGTGGGAAGTCTGGCTTCTGTAATTGCTTCCCCACTGAACATGGGCATTGGCAGGTTGATTCATACTCCCAGCAGGTCTCTCTCCCTAGTGGGACAGGGCTCTGGACATATTGGCGGGGTCATCTGCCCAAGGAGGTCCGGTTGGCATCATGGTAGCATCTGGAAACTAAAGATCACATTATTTTAACTTAACATACATGAGTGAACATTTGTTGGCCAATCTTGATTAAAAAATAAAATAAAATAAAAACCACTGCAGTTATGAGTTAGCTTTCTTAAAATAATTAATAGAATAACAAACATGGGATGATATGCAACTCTTAAAACTACATAAAAACAAATATGTGGAGAAGAATATTTATTTATTATTGGACAGAGACAGAGAGATTGAGAAGGGAGAGGGAAATAGGGAGAGAGAAGGAGAGATACCTGCTCCACTGCTCATGAAGCTTTACCCCCTGCAGGTACCAGGCGCTTGAACCTGGGTCCATGCACACTATAATGTATTCACTTAACCAGATGCACCATTGCCTGGCCGCGGAGAAGAGTCATTTTTTATAAATACCTCGACAAATACACTAATGAATTCCAGCTAAATCAAGAAATACATGAAAGAAAAAAATTAGTGGTTTGGGGGAGGTTAAACAAAATTAGCCACTGGAACTTAATCAAAAATCACTATGGTCTTGAATTCATAAAGAAGATATAACAGAGTGTGAAAATATTTGGCAGATACCTATAAATCATATGATAACTTATGATCCAAATACCTAATGTCTGCCCAGAGAAATTAAGTCCATATTCAAGTCCTTACACTTTTCCTGACTGGTTTGAAAAGTAGGAAAGAACCTGAATGGGTAGACAAATGAATAAGTGTGTGTGTGTGTGTGTGTGTGTGTGTGTATTCAATAACAAATGATTCTTTCTATTTGAATGGATAGATAGATAAAAAAAAAACTTATTTGTGATACATGAGCACTTTCAATGTAGATAAATGGGTGGACTGATTGATAGATAAATGTATCACATAGGTATGTATGTATGTATGTATTCAATTATTTTTTCACTGTACATGGATGGATGGATGGATAAGTGGGTGGATGGTGGTGGTATGGGTGTTTGTTGGTCTCTGTGTGTATTATTACTATTTTATTGCACCCAGGGATATTGCTAGGGCTCAGTACTTGCAAGATAATAATGATCGACAAGATTGTGGAATAAAAGGGGTACAATGCATACAATTTCCACCACTATTGTGCCATATCCCAACCCCTCCATTGGAAGGTTCCCTATTCTTTATCCCTCTGGGAGTATGAACTAAAGATCCTTATGGGGGTGGGAGGTCTGACTTCTGCAATTGCTTCTCTGTTGGACATGGGCATTGACAGGTCATTCCACACCCCCGGCCTGCCTGTACTTTTCCCTAGTAGGGCAGGGCTCTGGGGAGGTGGAGTTCCAGGACACACTTGTGAGGTCATCTGCCCAGGAAAGGCAGGCCAGTGTCATGTTTTTCAGCTTCTGTCCATGAGTAAGATCATCCCATATGCATCTTTCTCTTTCTGACTTATCTAACTTAGCATGATTCCTTCAAGTTTCATCTAAGATGGGGTGAAGAAAGTGAAATCACCTTTTAAAAAAATTTCTTTTTTTTTCAGTACTATTTTTTATTGGGGAATTAATGTTTTACATTCAACAATAAGTACTATAGTTTGTACATGCATAACATCCCCCAGATTCCCATATAACAATACAACCCCACTAGGTCCTCTGAATCCTTCTTGGACCTGTATTCTCCCCACCCACCCACCCACCCCAGAGTCTTTTACTTTGGTGAGATATGCCAATTCCATTTCAGGTTCTACTTCTGTTTTCTTTTCTGATCTTGTTTTTCAACTTCTGCCTGAGAGTGAGATCATCCCATATTCATCCTTCTGTTTCTGACTTATTTCACTCAACATGATTTTTTCAAGGTCCATCCAAGATCGGCTGAATAAATTTCTTTATTGGAGGATTAATGGTTTCCACATAACAATTCAGTCCCCACTAGGTCCTACTTTACCATTGTGTTCAAGGACCTGAACCTCCCCCCACCCCCACCCCACAGTCTTTTACTTTGGTGCAGTACACCCACTCCAGTCTAAGTTTTGTTTAGTGTTTTCCCTTCTGATATTGTTTTTCACTCAATAAAATTCTATTTTGCTTTTTCCCTGTCCTTTTTTCTCAACTTCTGTTTGAGTGAGATCATCCCATACTTGTCTTTCTCATTCTGAGTTACCTCACTTAAAATAATTCCTTCTAGCTCCATCCAAGATGGGTCAGAGAAGGTGTGTTCATTATTCTTTTATATAGATATAAAATGGAAATATTGAAAAGGCTATAGGATAAGAGGGGTACATTTCCACACAATGCCCACGTCCAGAGCCCCATATCCAATCCCCTCCCTTGATAGTTTCCCTATTCTTTGTCTCTCTGAGAATATGGACCCAGGGTCATTGTGGGATACAGAAGGTGGAAGGTCTGGCTTCTGTAATTGCTTCCCCACAGAACATGGGCATTGGCAGATCGAGCCATACTCCCAGCTTGTCTCTCTCTTTCCCTAGTGGGGGAGAGCTCTGGGGAGGTGGAGCTCCAAGACACATAGTGGAGTCCTCTGTCCAAGGAAGTCCAGTTGGCATCATGGTATCATCGGGAACCTGGTAGCTAAAAAAGAGTTAAAAGCAGAACAAATTGTTGACTAATCATGAACCTAAAGGAGAGAGTATTGCAGATGACTCCAGCTCCATCAGCACCCAGAGAGAGAGAAAGAAAAGGAGAGGAACATATGGAGGTATGATGCCATGGCTTAGAGAGAAAGAGAGGATTGAATCAGAAAAAGAAGGGGCCACTATGTATAAATGTGGACAGAGTTGTACAGAAGATGGTTGGCCCATGTCTAAAACGTTAGGGGAACTATAGTGAACTGTAGTGGGGAGAGTGAAGATTTAGAACTCTGGTAGTGGAAATGGTGCGGATTCAAATCCCTGTCAACATGTGATTCTGTAATATGAAAATATTTAAAAAATTAAAATTAAAATTAAAAAATAGTATTGCAGATGAAGATTTGAGGTCTCTGTTTTTGGAAAAAGCTAGTATGTCTATTTTGGGTATATTCCAAAGGGCCCATAACTTTACTAGTTTTTGCCTGAGCCTGACATCTAATATGCAGGTGGACCCAGATTATTGTCTGGGGAGTTGGTGTCATCGTTGGAAAAAGGACTAGAAAGCTGGATAAGCGAAGACAGTAGCTCCCAAATATGGGAAGGCATATAAATATTGTTCACTGCAAACCCCATCAATTTGATCTGGGGCCCATATTCAGCACAGGAGCCTATGTAACCTCTGCATCCCTGTAGGTCTGAGCTTGCATTCTGTTTAGGAACATTCCAGGCTACAATAATTTCAAGACCCACTCCTTGGGTAGTAGGTAGAGAATGTTATCCAGCCTCCCTTTAGAGAACAGAACACTCCACATTGAGGGCAAGGTCCTATAAGGACCCACAAAGGGGTCCATTATGTTGTTCCTAATGGAGATGACCAATGACAGTGGTGAGAGGGATCTGTTAGAGGTCTAGGCCCATCATGTCTGTGGGGGAACCCCAGGGCTCCCTGACTAGGGCCCCAGGTTATGGGGTGGCCTGGTATTAACTAAAGAACCATCATTAAAGTATGCTGGTCTCTTGTCCTTATCCAGCTTTTGTAGTCCTTACTTTGTCTGACAAGGTTAGCTTTGGAGTGATTGGGGGATATGTAATAGGAGGATACCTAAGTCTAAGTAGAAACTATTTCATGCGTACTTTATAGTGTCATTTTTAGATATTTCTACTTGCTTGCTGCATTTATTGCCTCACTGCAAACTATTGTGCACTTTGGCTTTAAGGTATTTCTTTTCTTCTAACTTATGGATACATGTGTACGTATGCCCTATCTCATGGGCCCTGGTCTATACCTAAGTTTTGAGGCTTTATTAAGAAGTGCACTACCTGAAATGGAGTTAAGGAGTCCTATGAGTTAGGATAGGTCTCACCAGAGAAATGAAGCTGGAGGATTGACATTCCACGCCTGATATCTCTGGACACAGTCCAACGCTAAACATGCCGAGGTGGTATGGGTTGCATTGATTAGGCTGAGATCAGCAGATGCAGTATCAATTGGTATGAATTGAGGGAAGCATGCGGGGAAAGTGAGTTCTACCCCAGAGGTTCCAGGACTGGGAGAAATATGTGTTTTATAGAGAATGGGGAAGGTTCCTGCTGTTTTAGAGTTTAAGAATGCAATAGATAGTGTTATAACTGAATTATTTGGAATTTGGATTAACTTTGAAAAGCCCATCTTTAGAATTTGCTATATTATACACAACCTCACCATAATTTATGTCCTTTTTTATGTAAAGAAATAATTACAGTGGGAAGAAGTATTTACCCAGATTGAGAAATACTTTTCTGAAGTGTTCTAAAATATGATATAGCCTTAATCAAGCAATGCCATCTGTTCAGTGATTGGCAAGGTCACAACTTCTATAATAGAACTTGTGTCCCATGTTCAATTTACTCAGAAATGAACTCAAAATACAACTACAGACTGTGCTAGGAAGCACATACTTATCTGATAGAATCTTTTTTTTTTTTTCCCACCCCCTCCCCCGATAGCTTTCCCATTCTCTATCCCTCTGGGAGCATGGACACAGGGTCATTGAGGGTTGCAGAAGGTAGAAGGTCTGGCTTCTGTAATTGCTTCCTCGCTGAACATGGGCGTTGACTGGTCGGTCCATACTCCCAGTCTGCCTCTCTCTTTCCCTAGTAGGATGGGTCTCTGGGGAAGCTGAGCTCCAGGACACATTGGTGGTGTCTTCAATCCAGGGAAGTCTGGCCGGCATCCTGATGACACCTGGAACCTGGTGACTGAAAAGAGAGTTAACATACAAAGCCAAACAAATTGTTGAGCAATCATGGACCCAAAGCTTGGAAAAGTGGAGAGGAAGTATTAGGGAGGTACTCACTGCAAACTCTAGTGTAC